>NC_047043.1:12883691-13203237 GCF_011762595.2 Tursiops truncatus
CTCCATAAATGCAGACCTTTTTGATCAATTCAGATCCCAGTGCACAAGGAGCAAATACACAGGGGCAGGAATGATCGGTAAATATTTGCTAAATAAAAGCAGCTGGCGTTTCTCTATCCTCTTGACCCCGTGTCCAGCAAGTTCCCCTTCCCCACCACACCCAGAGACGTTTTCCTTTTGGTTATAACATGGAAGCCAATCACTGGATTAAGATGAAATACTAGGAAGGAGCTCTTCACACTCAGTGAACTATAAAAAGTTGGGGGTGGGGTGTTCCCAGTAATATTCAAAGAGGTTTCAGTATAAACCTTAGTGTCACTGCTAAGCTGAATCAGAAAACATCTAAGGTCACAGAACTCATCTTTGAGGACGATGCCAATTATCATTTTTCAATACAAATTACCAAGACCTCTTGAACACGATTATGTATGACACAGAATAATTTCTTAACAGGGTCCTGTTTCAGGTGGCTCTCCCAAGAGTTCAAGCCATATGGAGCCTAATTAAATAGTCAACTTATTCCCTCCTTGGTCTGAACTTGTATGACATAATATTTCAAAGGCTATTTTTTTCCAGAGAGTAATTCACTTGAAAACATAGTGGCTTATTACCAAAAGCCTCCTCAATTATGAAGTCATTCCTCTCATGTACGAAGACGGTTACAGCCATAAATAAATGGCCAAATTCCATTCCGTCTCTTTCTATCTCTCCCTCCCCTCTCTCTTGCCCTAGTAAATTTAAGATCAGTAAGTTCAAAATTTTCAAATATTCATAAAATCATAAAGTAAATGGATGCCTTAAATATGATAAAGGAACAATCAATGTATTTATTTTATTTTTGCTGTACGCGGGCCTCTCACTGTTGTGGCCTGTCCCATTGCAGAGCACAGGCTCCGGACACGCAGGCTCAGTGGCCATGGCTCACGGGCCCAGCCGCTCCGCGGCACGTGGGATCTTCCCGGACCAGGGCACGAACCCATGTCCCCCGCATCGGCAGGCGGACTCTCAACCACTGCGCCACCAGGGAAGCCCGGAACTATCAATTTTTGATCCAGATGTAGATAATTAGGGAAGAGGAATAAATGAAATGCATAAATAATGCCAAAATATTAAGACGATGGTAGAAATTTCAGCTACTGTGTGTATATGTATATATATCAATTCTCCTAACATACCAAAAATAATAATAAGTGCTCGGTAAATTGGGTTCAGATAAGATGCCTAATATGAATAAGAAAATAAGCCCAAATTATAAACTTTTAAAAAGAGATATAGTTTCAAAGAAGCAGACACACAGATAGAGAAAACAAACTAGTGGTTACCAGTGGGGAGGAGGGAGGGGGAAGGGGCAAGATAGAGGTAGGGGGTTAAGAGGTACAAGCTACTATTTATAAAATAAGCTATAAGGATATATTGCACAACACGGGAAATACAGCCAATATTTTATAATAACTATAAATAGAGTATAACCTTTAAAAATTGTGAACTCACTATACCGTACCCCTGTAACTTATACAATACTGTACATTAACTAAACTTCAATTAAAAAAAGATATAGTTTTAAATCTCTTAAGTACTTACAGAAGAACTTCAAAATGAGCAATAAATTATTAAGTGAATACACTATGAGAGCTTTATATTTATATTATATAGAATAGCAATGCATGCAAACAGGGACTTCTAAAGTGCTTTCTTATGTACTCTTTTCCTTTCTGAGGTACTCAATATTTTGTCTGTGATATAATTTGTATTACTTTTTAGCACAGAAAATCTTTTTACACTGGCAAATTACTAATATAAACTCAGATGTGGACACGAATTCAGACCACGAAAGGATCAAAACCAACAAAATTTCTGTCCAATGAAAGTGAAACCTTCATCATGTAGACTGTTTCTTCCATTCACCAAGCAGAGATGCTACTGGGCACAAAAATAACTAAAGCTGTCCTGAGCAACTGGAGAGTGGACATTCGTTCACTCCTTCTACACAGATTTATGCACATCTGTACTACTCTCAAACGATGAAGCGGCAAGGGAAAATTTAGAGGTCACTTAGTCCAGACCCTCATTTTACCTGCAAAGCTCTGAGGATTAGAGAGATCAAATGCCGTGAGCATGCTGAGTTTATTAGAGAGAAGGAAGCAGGTTCCTTTCCTCCCTGATCCTTGCTCTTTCTGCCTCACTGCCCTGGACCCTGAGAGGCGGCAAGAGCCCCCAGTCACATGGAGGCTGACTGGGAAGCAGGACCTCTAAGAAACGGAATGAAGCAATAATGACACGATAAAATGAGCTGTGCAGACAAGTACACAGGAACTGAGGGAAGTGGGGAAGGAGACTGGTTTAGGCTGAAATAGCTGGGGAAACCTTTCCGTCCTGGAGAAGGGGAGGCTCATGCTGGACGTTCACGGCAGGGCAGAATGTGGGAGTAAAGGCAGAGGGGTGAGGGAAGAATCTGAGCCAAGCCTGGTGGTCAGAAATAAACACGATATGCACAGGCAAAGGCTGAGACCTGGGGTGGACACCAGGTTATGTCCACACTCTCTACCACCCTCGGTCACCCTCTCACCCACGCCACCACCACCACCTCCCACATGCCTGTTACTTTGCCCTAAACACTACACAGATAAATTAGAAAACCCCAAAGGAGAACAATAACATGAAAACAGTACTAAGCATCAACAGCATTTACCAGGTACCAAGTGCTCTTCTAAGTGTCTTACATATATTGATTTATTTAATCCTCATGCTGATTATAATCCCCACTTTTCAGATGAAGAAACTGGGGCATTAAGTGACTTGACCAAGCTAGTAAGTGCCAGGGCTGGTATTCGTATCACAGGAAATACAAAATCCTGGGATATCCAACGATAACCGAACACACAGGCATAACAGGCCAAGTTTAAATAGCAGCTTCAGAATAGCTTGGCACCCTGTTCCCTATCACATAGCCTTTATCCCTTCCTGTTCTCCTGATAATTCAGTCCCAATTGCTAAGGATTCTTAAGGCTGCTGTCACACCTCCAGGGCTACTTCCAAAAGCCCAGGAGAGCTGATCCAAGTGGTACCTCAGCAATCCAAACACAGTGGACATCTGAGACAAGCCCTTCTACAGAGAGATGGCTGCCATCTGGCAACTGAGAACGAATTTCAAAACCATCCTCCCTTTTTGTACAAAGTATCTGGCCATGGAGTTTGTTATCAGCAGAACCAGGATTAAAAACTGTGACCTTGGACTTCCCTGGTGGCGCAGTGGTTAAGAATCCGCCCGCCAATGCAGGGGACACGGGTTCAAGTCCTGGCCTGGGAAGATTCCACATGCCGCGGTGCAACTAAGCCCATGCGCCACAACTACTGAGCCTGTGCTCTGCAGGCCACAACTACTGGAGCCCGCGCACAGCAACGAAGACCCAACGCAGCCAAAAATAAAATAAATTTTTAAAAAAATTGTGACCTCTGTCTCTTCTCTCTCTCACCCTTATTCTCCCAAGGCGTGTATTTGTATTTTTGGCAAAGCAGCCAAAGGGAAAACATCACAGGAGCCTTCTTGTAGGGTTCGAGGTAAAATGAGTAACAGCTGGACGGAAAGAGCAAAGGGAAAGTGAGTCATGGATACGGTGCTAAATCTATAAGCTTTTTCTCTGGCTTTCTTTGAAATGTTTTCTTTAAGCTCAGAGCTGGAGGCTTATATTTACACACGGCACAACTCCACCTGAGACTCCAGAGTTAGGCTCTCAGTAACATGGAAAGCTCATAACCTTTTGTTCAAATTGCAGCATCTGGACCTGCAGTACTTATGTCCCTTTTACAACAATGTAACCTTACATGAGGCAATTTAACTGCCAGGGCTTGACCAGGGAGATGTGGGTTAGGGGGACCTATCAGCGACTGGTTTCCTGAGACCCGACAACTTCCTGCAATGATGTGTGGCTCTGGGCACCACAAACTAAAAAGCCCTCCTTTGATTCTCAATCCCCATGGTTATATCTTACTTCCACCTATGGATTCTGGTCCTTCCAGCCGATTGCTGACACGCTAGGAAGGGGAAACAGGCCCACTGACCGTAAGTCACAAGGGTACTTAAGTGTTTTGTGCTTGCTAGTGTTTCAGGCATGTTAAGTGTTGGACACTCTTCTTCCTTACTCCCCGGATGAATGAAAAACCACTGAGATCACTGCAGGGGTAGCAACAGACTAAAGAGAAATAAACTTTTTAAAATAAATAACAACTTGGAATACCCTTTTAAAAATAAAATTAAATGTCTTTGTATATTAAATGATATTTGTTACTGCTCGATTACAATTTAAATTGTAACATTCTAAAGGAAAAAAAATCCCTCTATATAAGGTGGAACTTATAAAAAAAAAGTCTGAACACAAAGCTTTCTGGAATTAAAAGGTAAAACTATATATATATATTTTTTTTAATTCTACAAAATACAGGAAGAGTATTAGAATAAAACCCTCTACATTTCTTAGGAGCCATGTGTACCAAGACTTATTTATAGTACCCTACATAAGGCTTGCATTCATGCCCACGGCTCTTTTATAATAAAATTTTCCTTCAAGTTCTCCTTTTGTTGTGAACTTGTTATTGCCTTCCCACTGGCTATACACAACCACACATGTCTTTCAAAAGCTAACTGAAGCACAGAGAAGTTAAACATGATTTATTCAAGGTCAACTCCCCAGTCAGTGGCAAAGCCATAAATACAGCCTCTCCACCGCAGAGCGTTCTGGGTGCTGGGCCACACTGCACCGTGAAGTTTTGACTCTTGATTGCTGTTTTCAAAATTCCCTTGGGTAGGGGCTTCCCTGGTGGCACAGCGGTTAAGACTCCACGCATCCACTGCAGGGGGAATGTGTTCGATCCCTGGTCGGGGAACTAAGATCCTGTAAGCTGCGAGGCACGGCCAAAAAACAAAAAAAAAAAAACAGGGTGGACAGAATGAACAAAATAAGAAGATAAGAAGGCTTCCCTGGTGGCGCAGCGGTTGACGGTCCGCCTGCCGATGCAGGGGACACGGGTTCGTGCCCCGGTCCGGGAGGATCCCACATGCCGCGGAGCGGCTGGGCCCGTGAGCCATGGCCGCTGAGCCTGCGCGTCCGGAGCCTGTGCTCCGCAGCGGGAGAGGGCACAGCAGTGAGAGGCCCGTGTACCGCAAATAAAAAAAAAATTCCCTTGGGTATTTTACAGCGGCTCATGTTGACAAGCTAGAAGGAAGCAGCTTTTAACAAACTTCATTAACATTGCACAATTTCACATTCTTGGACCTATCACACATACCAATTCGTTTTTAACATAGGCATTTAAAACTCCCTTTAAGACACTGTACAATTGACTCAAATATATATGAATGGGACAGGATTTAGTAGCCTAAAGTATATCCTGTTTTCTTCCCATTAAATGCAGCTGAATCACAGTGCATGGTAAGCAGTTGGTGCAAAAAGAAATGCTCTGCAGTTAGGGCAGCACTCAACTGCACTAGACCCCGTCCTAGGATAAGAATCGCATGAACAGTGCCTGGCAAGGGTGAAAAGGCGGCTCTGGGAGTGCAACATGCATTGGCGGGGGGGGGGGGGGGGGGGGGGGGGGGACGACACATCACAAGTACTGAGCTGCACTGAGAAATGAGGGCACCAGAGCTATCGTAAAAAAACACTCACAAGCGTGTGCAGATTAAACAGATAACAAGAGGGATTTTTTTCTTTCCGTTTTATAAAAAGGGAGGTCATTCCTCTCGCTTTCAGGACCTTAAAAATTAAACCAGAGTAGCCAAGGGCTGGAAGGCTTTGAAGAGAGCCTCGAGCATACTTCAGGACCTTAAAACCGGGAGAAACCTAACCCCAGGGAGTTGTTTACTCTGCTTTCTGCTACCACACTCCAAGACAACTTGATCGAACAAACGGGCATTTTATTTTGCTGCTATACCTCTATCATGAAAAAGCTCATTTGCCATTTTATTTTTATCTAATCATGCTGGCTGTTTTTTGTCTGTCTCTCTCTCCCGTCTACCCCCATCCCACCTACACTGGCATTCTCTGTGGTCAAAGAATCTGTTTCAGTATTAGTGTTCAATATAACAAATGTCAAGTAAACACTCTACACATTTCCTGTGCTATTTAAAGCATCCTAAGCAATTATTTGCTCTAAAGTATTAAAGTGTAAATTTTCTTAGCTGTGCCAATTCTTATAGTAATAGCTGTCACAGAACCGTACTTAGAATACTCAAATGCAGCTTTTAAATCAGCTACACTCTTAGGCTACATTTGCCAAGATTTTTCTAGTTTCCATATTTTTACAGCATGTTTTTGAGACAATGTACAAAACTGCAACAAAGTGTCATATGTAGCTCTTTTTTTCATATTTTAAGTTATTAGTAGGCACATTGGTATCTTTGAGCATAGCTTTTTCTCTAAGCAAAAAGATGAGAGAGAGAAGATATAGACAGACACATATGCACACTTTAACCTCAATACCATACTGCTTTTTATTACAGGCCAAAATTGTGACCTTTGAAAAAAATCACATTTGATAAAGCTCCAAATCATACAGTTAGTTCATAAAAGGGCCCCTAACATTAGTTCTGTAAAGAGTGCCTGCTATATCTATACCTACAAACACATGCAACGCCAGAAAAAATTAATACAAGACATACATATATAAATGTGTATGTGCAAATGACTACATACAGATACACACATATGCCTTTATAAGCACTTTTATGTTCAACTAGATGTGATTATTTTTAATCTTTTAAATTCATTACATATTTTTGTAATGACATGGGAGTAACTTAAAAGTAACCTAGCTCTAAGCCCTTAATAGCTAAGAGTGCATTAAATTGCTACCTTCTCCTACAGAATTGCATGACCCTTGGAAAAAATTTCATGCAACAGGGTACCATTTGCAAACAAAAACCAAAAACCTCCTTTGCTTATTTTTTTTTTTTTTTTTTTTTTTTTTTGCGGTACGTGGGCCTCTCACTGTTGTGGCCTCTCCCGTTGCGGAGCACAGGCTCCGGATGCACAGGCTCAGCGGCCATGGCTCACGGGCCCAGCCGCTCCGCGGCATGTGGGATCTTCCCGGACCAGGGCACGAACCCGTGTCCCCTGCATCGGCAGGCGGACTCTCAACCACTGCGCCACCAGGGAAGCCCTGCTTATTTTTTTAATGTAGTTAATTATTAGAATGTACTTTTCAACTGATGAAAGAATTATATTATTCCCACCAGGCCCGAACCCATTTTGATTTTTACATATTGTACAAGGTATTTACTACTTGCTGAAAGACAGCATTCAAGCATTAGGGGACAACAAGGTTACACTATCTTAACATGTTCTACTCAATGGCTTCTGATTGTGTTATGAAGTGCCTGCACATTGGTTACCAAAAACGTTTCGCTATTTTAAGAGTCACACTATCAAGGAACCACATGTCTGTATGGCTAATATTTGTGACTTATAACCTGACAAGCTTTTTAGAGATGTGTCAGCCCAAGTCACATTAAATCACTCCCTCAGATGGTCTGTTTCTTAGCATCCCTCCAGAGCACGCCTTGCTTGAGAGGGGATGCGTCCTTCGAGAGCACCAAAGAAACTATCACCCCACCAAAAAATCCCCCATACCAGTCATGGCATTTAGGCCTGCACATCACAGCAGAGGACACTCTCCCTGACCTTTTGACGCAGATCTGACTCAGTTCCTCTTCATGCCCCACAATGGCGAGAAAAAGGAGGGATGACCGAGAGATGAGATGGCCGAGCAGCGAGGAGAGACGAGAAAAAGGAGGGAAAACAAAATGAGCATCTGGCTGGGATACGTTTTTGTGCACTTTTGTTAAAAATGTTTTCAAACATCATTTTTCTTTAGTGGTTACTTCTGAGGTGGGAAGAAAGGTGATGTGATGGGGGAGGACCCCACAGAGAGGACATCGAATTCGTGGTAATTATGAAATCTGGGTGGAGAGTTAGTTGAGTGCTCACTGAATCCTTATTCTTTATAGTTCATCTTGCTTTGCAACTATGCTTTTGTATGTAGCTCACATTCATGAAAGCAATCTTGCAAGTCTCACGATGACATGGGTGGTAAGCGATAAAGTATAATTAGTTAAGAGCATAGGGTGTGAAGTTAAAATGGTATGAGTTGAATCCCAATCCTCCCAGTTACTAGTTGTGTGACCTTGGGCAAGCTACTAACTCAGTTACCTTATCTGTTGAGTGGAGATAATAACTACCAACTAGGTTTACTGTGAAGTTAAGTGATCAGCACAGTGGCTGACATACCCTAAATCCTCAATAAGCCAGCTAGCCATTACTATTATTAAAAGGATAGGGTCTCTGCACAATGACCTTTCTTTAGTGTGTGTGCTGTTTCTTTTGTTTGGGATCATGAATCTGGTAAATCAATATTCGCCAACCAAATGACTTATTGAATAAAGATATCAACAATCAAATGCAGTTTTTTAAACTGAAAGGCCATATACTGTTGTCCAGAAGATGCCGAAATGAATGAGAGAAACAAATTTAACACTCCCACAAGCAAAGTGTGAAGAACTTGAGTATCCAGGCACCCTTTCCGGGGAGTCTAATTAATATCAGCAATGTCAGCTGTCTCGTATAAGAGAAGATCAATCCAGCACTAACTTTAAAGTCTAAAGACATCTACCATTCAGGACTTCCCTGGCGGTCCAGTGGTTAAGACTCCGTGCTCCCAGTGCAGGGGGCAGGGGTTCGATCCCTGGTCAGGGAACTAAGACCCCACATGCCACATGGTACGGCCAAAAAAAAAAAAATAGGACATCTACCGTTCGCCCTTATGAGTATTCAGAGTGCACAAAATATGTTAAATCCTAATATCTTACATTAGCAAATAATAATTAGCAAAATCCATGTGTATCTTTTTAAAAGCTATCCCGGGCTTCCTTGGTGGCGCAGTGCTTAAGAATCCACCTGCCAATGCAGAGGACACGGGTTCGAGTCCCAGTCTGAGAAGATCCCACATGCCACGGAGCAACTAAGCCCCTGCGCCACAACTACTGAGCCCGCACTCTAGAGCCCGTGCTCCACGACAAGAGAAGCCACCACAGTGAGAAGCCCACGCACGGCAACGAAGAGCAGCCCCCGCTCACTGCAACTAGGGAAAGCCTGTGCACAGCAATGAAGACCCAACACAGCCAAAAATAAAATTTAAAAATAAATAAATAAAAATAAATAAAAGCTATTCCCCCAATAATATTGAAAAGGAAATCAAAGATTAATTTGTTTGAAGCCACAGGCCACAATTTATTCAACTTTATTGTTCCCTCTGGGCATTCATAGGTTTGCAAGAAATGAACAAAATGAAGTTGAATGTAAATTCAGGAGGTTGGACAGAAAGATGTGTAGGGTCTCTTAAACATCATGAATGACAAACTGCCCAAATGATCAAACTATTAAATTCTGAGTTTCATGAATGACAAAGTACCTCAATAATCAAACTATCATCAACTTTAGTTGATCTTCATAGCTAAACTCAAGAATTAGCTGCTAAATTAATAATGACATTTATCAAAGATATTCCTCCTTCCTTAATTTCAATTTATGTGCGCATGGTCAATCCACAGCTCTTAATTTCAGTATTTAATTCTATTATCACAGTATTAAGAGTATGCCTAGGCTTTAAGTGTCCGGAAGCAGAAAGAAACTGGTAACTCTGAGAGATACATATGTTTCGGAGCCAAAGGAAGAAAATTAAGACATTTCCTTTTTTTTTTTTTTTTCTCTTAATAATTCTTAAATCTCCCTTTGGTGTATTTATTGAGCATTAGTTGTTATTTAATACAGTGGCTCTCCCAGGAGAAAGAAAATCAACGAAAAAATAAGACTTTTCCAGGGATAAAGAGAGAGAGTTGCAATAGAGAAATACCAGAGGGGAATAATCTTTATTTTATATAGCAATTAGAACCTTATAAATAGAAAATATACTTTTAAAGTCATAGCATCGGTTTAGAACTGGCCAAAACTGAACATATTTGGAAAGTTACTGATTACTGGTGAAAACAAAGGAAAATCCAAACTGAAGGATTAAATTTCTCTCAAACTCAGTCACTTGCATGTCTGTACCTCTGTCATAAAGTGTTTATGAGTTTGATATATATTCCAGGCATACGTCTCCTTCCAGAGAGCAGAAACTCCTAACCGTCCATATTCCAAACTGAAACAGATCCATCAGCATTTCACCTAAGAACAGTTCCTAAAAGCTATTAGCAAAGGCTATTCATAGACAGAGAATCAAAAGACGTAAAGATTTTCAAGTCAAAATGTAATGCTTGGGCTTCCCTGGTGGCGCAGTGGTTGAGAGTCCGCCTGCCGATGGAGGGGACGTGGATTCGTGCCCGGGTCTGGGAGGATCCCACATGCCGCGGAGTGGCTGGGCCCGTGAGCCATGGCCACTAAGCCTGTGCGCCCGGAGCCTGTGCTCCACAACGGGAGAGGCCACAACAGTGAGAGGCCCGCGTACCGCAAAAAAAAAAAAAAAAAATGTAATGCTCTTTAAGTTTCTGAAGCACATGCTTAGAGAAAACTTTCACTAAACAGAAAAGCAACAGCAAGACCATTATCCCTTCACAGAAACCAGCAAATAAAGAATGTATGCACACAACACCTGGATTTGCTTTCCTGTTTCTTTGCCAGTGACTTTTATACATATATATATATATATATATATATATATATATATATATGATTAGCTAACTGTCAAACAAACATTCAGAGCACTGAATGACATGCAGTCACACAGATATACTCTCACACAAAAGAGAGCAAGGCTGCTGCTATTTCAGTATCATGAAATATTTTCCTAACCATGCACAGATGGAAGTACAGACTTTTCTGCCAACCGCCTGGTTCAGAAACTTTGCTCTATTTTTAATTATTTGGTTCAGAGGACCCATTTGTGATTAACTTCTGTGTTGGATGGCACAGCAAATAAAGTTCCTGACCCACAGCAAAGAACACTGAGAGAAGCTTAATTACTTTTAAACAGCAAGTGTAATATTGTAAACCATGTGTAGGGACAACTAAATTGTCAAAGACCTGTTGATGGTTCCTGCAGTTTGAAGCTGTGGAGTGTATCAGTAAAACAAAAATCCAGGAGGTCTTAAGGAAGTGACACCAAAATGAAGTGGGTTTTTTCCTCCTCTTTTTTTTTAAATTGAGGTATCACTGACATAAAACATTACATTAGCTTCAGGTGTACAACATCATGGTTCAAGATTTGTACACACTGTGAAATGATCACATTAAGTGTAGTTACCATCTCCTAATGACGTTCTTAATAACAAAGAAATGTTGGTCTTTGAGAAACAACAATGGAGTGAGAAATGGAGAGTAAAGAATTAATAGTGTCGCAAGGACTAATCTTATTAGCACTAAAAGTTTCACTTTTGACTGGGATCGGAGAATGGAATGCCAAAGCTTTACGCACAGGAAATGGACTCAGATGCAAAGAGAAGTTGGTCAGGAAACTCAAACCATAGAATTCAGAATCACACACTACAATTGCTGAGCAGATAAAATCCCAGAAGAGAAGCAGAAAGAGAAGCAGTGGTCTAGCAATAAGGCAGAAAAGACAGTCAAGGTAAGAATGGAGCAGGTTGGAACTGTTTTATATTTTTAAGCTCTGTGTTACTTTTTAAAAGCTGTTTCCAAACAGAAAACAGTAAACCCAAGTATCAAATCAGTATAAATACAGAAAGGAAATAAAATATAAGGCATCCAGGTAAGAACCCTGAAGGTAGAATAGAGCTAAAACCTAAAAGACATTTATTCCTAGAGAAGTTTTCTTTTGATCAATTTCCCTAAAATTTAAGTCTTTGATGTACCTGGAAAACCTCAGATTCTACTGAACAATAGGTCACAGAGAGCCAAAATGTTTCAGGAGTAATAGTTTGCAAATGAGTCCAAGATCAATGCCAGAATGAGATGGCAATTGAAAAAACTCAACAACAAGCACCTAATTTCTTCTTGAGAAGTGTACAAATGGAGAATAACAGAATACCCTTGGCAGGGGGATTCTGAAGTCCAGCTTCTTAAACCACTATCACTGGCTACTAGCTTTTGGCTGGGTTGGTTGACATGGCAAGACCGTTAGAAGGACACAGACAGAGTTGTGGGCAATTATGAAAGTTCAATAATTGGAAGCAATTCAGGGAGCCATCATGTGGAGGAAAAAAAAGTGATCTGTTCCAGAAAGTCCAAAATAAAGTTGACTCCTACTATACATATTCATATTCTTCCTTCTCTACTATGCAAATCAGTGAAGTATATGCATGGGTATGTGTGTTGGCAAGAGACTAGAATATTTTTTAAAAACAGAATTAGAAAAAAAGCACATCTACGACTGAATTATTGATAGTTGCAAACGGTTTCATAACACCAATGTAGTATGATTACTATGGGCCACAGGCCATGGCTTAGAAATGGTTTTTATTTCATTTAGAAATGTTTCTATTTGCTATAACAATAGCCACTGTGCTGGGATGGGATTTGACCTGTGTCTTTGTCCATAAAACAATCCTATAAAATATGTAAACATGAATTCAATTTTCTTTAAGTCAAGAAAAACAAAACTATGGTTGTCAGAACAAGAACGGCTTTCTGTGGGATATTCTAGTTAAATGAAAGCTATTCAACCTGAATCAATTGCTGTATCCATTCTCCAATACACAGCAGATTTATATTTCACAAGGTTTTTGACACAGAACAAAATGTTACTGAAATACCTCTTCCATTCCTTTTGTCCTACATAACATTCCAGGGGCTGAACTCCCAACATGGGGCATATATTTGTCAGCTTCTGTTTGCACTGGTTCTATTCTAGTTTGTCTTTGTTGCAAATTTTCCGTGTTGACCCTTTCCTGGCAAAACATTAATATAGACTTTTGGTTGTGTTGCAACTTGCAATAAAAAAAAAAAAAAAACCCTTACATTTTTATTCTGCACCATCTTTAAGCACCTGTAACTATTAAAAACAGGCCCTGCTGTTTACACCAATGACAGAACTTTTTTTATATACATCTGCTTATATAAACACTAGAAATTCAGGGAGAAAATTATTGCGATCCAACAATCCACACATTCCTACGCAAAACCAATCACTTGAGGATTTAAAAGCTAGATCTGTGGCGAGAGACAGGCTAGAACTAGCAGGAACAAGTCTGTACAAGATGAATTTATCCTCCACTGCCTCTCCGCTCCAGGTCATCCCAGGACTAGGCTTGTGGGAAAATGCCAAGATGGAAAGAATGGGTTGGTGCCTGTTTTCTAGCATATCTGTGTAAAAGACTCAACAAGAGCTCAGAGCGAGCTGCTGCTCTGAAAGGGACAAAAGGTGTGGCGCTGCAGCATGGTCCTGGCCATTGAATGCCTAAGCCTAAGGCAGCTCAAACTCGGTCAGAAACGGATTTCAGACAGTGGGGAGCTAAAACACTGGATCTCAGGGATGATGTCCAAGAGGTGGTCTCTGAAGCTGGGTGTCATCCTTTAGGGTGGCCCAGAATTAAATGGTGACGCATTATGCCTCCTGGCGAGTTCATATATACTTTGAACGGCACAGACACCAAGTCCCGTGGACCTCCACCGAAGATCTTGGGGCAAGGAGAGACGTCCACCAGCGCTCTCTGTGACCTGTTAGAGAGAAACATTCTTAGCTACTCCGTCACCAAGCAAAACTCCCCAGCTAGGCTATAGCGCCTTGACTCCTAGGAAAAAGCTGTAAAGAGATTGCCGGGAGGAGGCCTACAAGAGAGATGGCCTTTGTCTGGTTTGCAGAATCACTGAGGAGGACTCCACATATAAAATCTAGCTTCCGTAAGCCTCAAAGAGAATCAGATTCCAAGTATTTCTGAAACCAACAGCACGGTCGTCAGCACCAATTACTTCTGCAGAGACAGAAAAGGCTTCATAACAGTTATTATACGTGCTTCTGGCATCAAGAGATGGATGGTGATTTCTACTAAAAGATTAACTGCTAGATGTCCCAGGACAGCAGATACTCATCATGAAAGCAACTCAGTGTCTCGCACTGGCTCTCTCCAGACCAGGAGGCATACCTCTGATTCACAGGGGGCTGCGTGAGCTTCCTCTGCCCTCTTTTGTAGCATCCAGCAGAAAGACAGGAGGGACCTACCAATATGGAAGTGACCTGACTGTAATGCCTTCCCACCCACATAGGAAAGAACTTCCCAGAGAAGATGGCATCAGTTTTCAAGATTCCATGGATGAGATCAATACAATTTCCTGATGTTTTTAACTTTGCTGACACTGGTGCCTTAAAGGAAATATAGCTCGAGAAGCTTAACTTGAAAGGTGTATTGGCTGCAGAAGAAAAAACACTCTCTACCCATCCGTCAAGTTCAAGCTTAGGCACTACAAAAACTAACGTCAAAATTTATAAGAGGGAATGGTGTACATTCAAGGGGCTGTACTCTTGTCTTTCTCCATCTTCCCAGCTCCATCTCAAAACTGCTCTATTAGGCCCCTTGGATGAAGCAAAGTTCTGTCTTTTCAGTCTACAGATTCAGAGTCACAACTGCATAAGGCCTGGGGGATCTCGGCTTCAGAAGGTGATGGAGAAAGCACTGAACTTCATGCAGGTTGCAAGGCCCAGGTGACAGCACAAGCCATGTGTGTTTTAGCCCTGAAACCTAGCAAATCTGTCAACCTCTTAGGTTTTGTTTCCTCCTCTAGAAAAGGAAGAGGATACTCTCTGCTCTAGGGAATCATTAGGACTCCCCAGGGCAACCAGTCATACGAGGCACTCTGACTCCTGTGATATGCTATTATCAGCTGAGATGGACCCATGACACACTAGCCACTGCACACGGTCCAGATGACTGTGGTCCTTAGGGCTATGTTTACTAAATTGGAGGCCCAGACTGCAAAACACCACCAAGAGAAAAGGGTAGTTGTGACTAGTCCTATAGAAGAAACAGGAAAACATAGGACTTCCATCCCAGTGAAGTCTTTGAAGACCCTGCACATTTAAAATGGAAAAGTTTAAAAATTTTTTTTAAGGAAATCGTTTCCTGAGACTTCAGGGTAAAGAGTAAAAAGTGCAGCATTTAGAGAAAGAAACTCCAAGATTAGTCAGGTCATTGAATGTTCTCTGCACAGCAGAATAGCAAACAGCTAGTGTTTGTTCATTTTCATAGATTAATAACCCTCTCTCCAGGGCTTAAAGATGATATGAACTGTGACTTCCAGAGTTTTGTTTGGAGAAGGCTCAATACTCCTGGGTAAGACCCATGTTTCAAGGACACATGCAAAAATATTTCTGCATTTCACATTGCTTCTTACTCACATTGGCCTATTCTAATCTCTAGGATGACCAAAATGGATCTAAAGCTTGCTGGGAGGGGAAAAAAAAAAAGAAAGAAAGTAGTCTTCCCCCTTTTTTTTTTGCATCTGTTTATACAGATTGTTAAAACAGTCCTGTTCATTTGGATGACTCTGAGATGGAAAAATATATATAACCTGTTCCTTCTGAAGAGTAGAGAGAGGTACAAAGGGTTACAGAGGCTTCGGCAGAACAGGAAAAGCCAAAGGAAAACACCAAAATCTGGGCTTAGGTGCTATCGCTGTATTTCTTTCAAATGCAACAGAGAACATGGTTTTATGGAAGAAGATTTCTAAATAAAAACTAGATAATCTTTTCTCCTGTCAACAAATAATAGGTAACTTGTCTTATGGGCCTACGACCACTTACAAAAGGAACAAAACTGCTAATCTTATGAAAAGTGTCAGATCAGGCACCAGAGCCAGCAGCCAAAGAGAAACATTCTTTTCCCAGCTCCTTATAAAAAGACTGTCTTCCCAAAAAAGCCACAACTTGGGGTCATACTTCTCAATGGTCTGGATTACAGCACGGAGCCTTGAAAAGGGGAAGGACAATCAAAACAAAATTCATCCAGAGTCCTTTCTGCCCCCATTTGGAACTTGCCAGAACAGAGCAAGGTAGAAAGGGCTTTGGGGCGCTGCAGTGGACAATGGGCCCAGGCCTCGGTTCTAATGTCAGACCCTCTTCCATACCTGTCAGAACCTCCATCAGAAGCATGCAGACCCTCACGTCAGTGATCACCAATGAACACCCTCTCCCTGGAAATGGTATTTTCACCCACCACCAACAGGGCAACTTCTAGACGAATTCATGTGCAAGAGAGAGGAGGTTGTCCCCGCCAACTCAAAGGGGCAGGGACACCACGGTCAGACCCCACCAGCCCCATTCCTCCTGGGCGGGGTCATGCAGAGGAGGGTTTCAGGGCTCCCTGGTCCATGGCGTGCTTTACCTCCACTTGACCAACCTTGCTTAAGACTCCAGAACTACTCTCTTCCAGATAAAATGATCTCCTTGGGAAAATTATCCCACCAAGAACTTTCACCTGAATCAGAGAGCAGGGTCACAAGAGCACATAAGGGAGACTGATCAAAGCAGAGAACAGGTGTTTAGGAGGTGAACCTCAAATCCACTCATTGATCCCACAGGTTAGCGATGTTTCTAAGAATCCTCACATCATCGAAATCCAACAGGAATTTTTTCATTGCAAAGAAAGACAGTTTTAGACATTCAAAAACACAGTGATTTTGTTTCCTGTGTTGAAGCTCAATGATAATAGTGTTTGGTGTGTTATAAGTGTAGTGCTATAAAATTTAAATATCACTGAGCAAATCCAGCAATCTATTCCGTATAGCTTTTGTTCCAGAAAATTCGTCACTAGGCTTTTCTTTCTCCTGAGCAGAGCCCTCTTATAAATTTTGGTCCCCTTTACCACTCATTCTTTGATGCACAAAGGTATTCAACAGATGCCATAGCTTTTTCCACCACTGTGGTCCACTAGGCCCCAGGGCTGGCTCCAGACCACAGTCCTGTAAGTCACGGTCTATATAAAGAGATGGAATTGCATCAATTTGCATCATACAAACCCACATTGTAGGGGAAATGCTTACATTTATTGCAGCCCTACTGGATGCCAAATGCCAAGAATGGTTGGTGTGGGGAGGGGGGGAAACAGTCCTTGCTGTCCCTGCTGTCACTGAGCTGGGAAAAGAGGTGCAAAATGTTACAACACGAGAAGAACAGCAGGGGGCTCTGGGAATCCCCGACAGGCAGCACAGGACTAGTCCCTCGGCTGCCCGAGGAAAGGACTCTAAACCAAGATTCAAAGTTAGCCACACAGATAGAGGTGGGTAGTTGGATGTCAAGGAAGGGGAACAGCACAACTAAAAGCTGGAACATAATAAGAAAGAACAGGGCACTTTGAAAGAGGAAATGCTAAATGACTGAAGCAAAGAAAGGGCAACAAATGAGTGTCAGTGCCGGGGAGATAAGCAAGGGACCCCAAAGCTGCTGGGCCAGGTTAAGGATTCAGAACTTCAATGAAAAACCAAGGAGGTGAAACAGAGATGCAGAAAGATGTCTAAGAGTAAGAAATGTTCACTTTGGCCTCGGAGAGGAAAACGGGTTGGACCAGAACAAGTGCACATTGAGAAAGGCCATTGAGGAGGGACAGCACATCCTAAACCACCGCAACCCAGCAGGGCCACTGGTCCCAGTTCAGGTCTGGAGACCAGACTCCCCCAGAGCTCCATACCCGGGAAACTGCCCCTGCCCTCCTGCCCGCAGAGCTCTCTCCAGGGAAGAGCTACAATAGCAAGGGAAGCTGGGCAGCAGTGGGCCGCTCAGTCTAACCTGGATGAAAATCAAACCCACGAAGCTCACTCCTCAGCAGGTGGCCTGTCGGACTCAGTGAGCAGAAGGTGTGAAGAGCCCAACCCAGGATCCTCGAAGAAGGGTTCAACCTCGCCAAGCCTGGAACTCCTATCTCTCCAGGCCCACGGGAGGGAGGCTGCCAGGCCTCCAGCACGGCCCCCACGGCAGGGCTCCCCGAGAGAAATGGGGGTCAGCAACACAGGGCGGAGAGCCCCAAAGGTGGGCAGAGGAGACGAGACATCTAGGAGACTGGCCCAGGATGGATCAAGGTCAAGGAGTGAGGAACAGGTGGGAAGGAAAGTAGAAAGGGGCCCTCGGCAGTAGAAAAGCACTAGGGTTTCAACAAGGAGCGGTTCCCTGGTGTTCAACAGGGGAGCGGTGAGCAGTTGAGAATGAGGACTATTCCAGCCAAGCCGAGCCGCTGGCCGGCCAGGTACAGAATGTGAGCTGCAGTCATCTCCCTTCTTCCTTCCAGGCTGGCCCTGGGTATGATCACAGAAGAAAAGAGACATCATAGAAAATCTTGGACTTTCATACAAAAAAAAGTCAGAGAATCCAAATGAAAAACAATCGGACTGGGGAAACAGCTGCAGTACATATGACTTTAAGAAAGATCAGTTTCTAGAGCACACAAAGAGCTCATAGGCACAGATGAGAAATTATCAAGACTCCCCGTTTGCTAATTGTATAAAAGAAAATCAGTAAGTAAACACAGATGGAAATGTTCTGCGACTGAGAGGGATCAAAGGAATGCAAATTTTAAAACCAAGAAGGCTATTAAATTAGCCAAAAAAGAGTAAGTCCCACAATTAATCAGGTTGAAGCAAGACATAGTCGTATATCATCAGTAACAATGTAAATGTTGTCTTTTACAAAGCAGTTCAGAGCAAGGCCCCTCCGTCTAGGAATAAGCCTTCTGACGTGACTGTACCCTAAGAAAATACTTAAGTGTACAAAGGTAATCACTGCAGTTTTATAATAGTAAACAATTAGAACCAACTCGAATGTCCACAAATAATACAAAACCTAAATTAAGAGAAAACAACTTGATGGTATATTATATAACCTTTGCAAAAGATAACTGTCCAGTCTAGGTTGCAAACCAGAATGTTTATGCTAAATAGAAAAGGCACAAGTGAAAAAAGATATATGTTAAATTGTCAAGAACTAAAAGACAACACCTAATAGTGACTTATGGACTGGGATGGTGGAATCAAAGGGAACTTTTGCTTTCATTGGTTTTCTCTTATTGTAGTAAAGTATAGACAACAGATGTTTAAAATGTAATATTTCTATCCATTGCACAGCAACTAACACCCTCTTCTGTGGAGCAGGTGGACCTTCAGTAGAACATCACACCCAAAACAGGGAAGGCGGTCCAGGCCCTCCCAAGTTTCAATGGTCCGTCTGGAATTCAAACCTGCCCACGAAGGACTGTGAAGGGTTCCTCCTACCCTGAGTACCCCCAAAGATACAACTCTTTCCTTAGTTCTTGTTTTTTTTTTTTCCAGCCCTTAAATTCTATACTTTCCCCTCCTTTCTTTTCTTTAAATTATGTACTGAGATCCTACCACAGGCAATATACAGTGAATGTTCATTTGATCCTTCCAGCAATCCTGTAAGATAGACCTTGTCATCATCCCCATTTTACAGATGAGAAAACTGAGGATCACAGATTTAAGAAATGTGGCCTGGGACACACAACTAAGGAGCCAGGGCTAGAATTCAAACCTTAACCTCCCTGTCTTCAAAGCCCTCACTTTTAACACCCCTATTGCCTCTTCCCTTCCTCTCAGCCTATGAAACAAACAAAACAACAAGACAAAACACTCTTAAATGTCACCTCTTCTATTTGCACTGGCTGCCGAAAAACACTATTCAATGAGTCAAGAGACATCAGTATGAACGGTTTACAAATGAACCAACAGGACCAAGTAATGCTATGCACACTAACTGGGAAAGTTGATGCAGAAGAAAAAACGAATCACCTCGAGCCTCAAATCTGCACCTGCAGGTAAAACCAAATGACATCCAAAGGATTTCTACTTGTAAATTAAAAGCAGAATGTGACCCTCGATGCTACTGCAAAGAGCTGAGCTTCTGCGCTCTCCTTACAAAAAATTATTCCATAATTAGCAGAAAGATTCCTTCCAGTTATAACACAGCCACTCCAGAAATGGATGTTGTTTGGGGCATGGTAGCAAGAAGAGGAAAAAGGAGCCGAGGAAGCGGTAAGGTACGAAACTAATAGAGATGGGGTGATAAATGATTTTAGGCACCCCTTACGACTTACTTTATAAATAATGACACAATAATAGCTGAAAATGTAAATTCTAATTAGATACAAAACCGAACAAAGTCAAACAACAGCTAATGATGTTTGACAGAGCAAAGGTCTCTGGGGGAGGGTGGGGGCAACCGAGAGAAAGAATTACAATAAAATCTATTCATGGGACTGTGCCGTGTTAGAGATAGAAGAGGCCCGAGCGATCACTTCTTTCACCCGCTTTCTTTCCTGTAAATGGGGAAACTGAGGCCCAGCAAGGTAGAGTGGGTGGTCCATCTCACCTTGCAGCAGGGCAGTTAAAAGAAACTCGGTCTCCCCAAAAACCGCCCAACAGCTTTCTACCACGCCCCCACTCACGCTGTGGTGTCCTGGAAAGCTACTCCATTTGAAATCTTATTTTGAAAAAATGGATTAAACATTCTATGAATATTAAATTCCTTTTTAATAATTTTCGAATGCACAGGGGCACACTGAAAAAAAGAAGCCTGGTTTTTATTTCTTTTGGAAAACTGCACACCGCTCAGCGTTTAACCTCGTATTGAGTGAAATATTAACAGGCCATATAATGGTTTCAGTGTTCCTTCAGTAAAGCTAAACAGAATTCGAAAAACATATCCCCCAGGCCTACAGTGGAGTTTCTGGAGCACACATTAAACTCAACGCTCCGCTCAACAAGCCCGTCACTGTTAAGTAACTCATCAGAAAATAAAGAGGGAATTACCAAAGGGGAATTGCCAAGCAATTAGTTCTCTGAAGCAGATGACATACAACTGCTGTAAGGGAGGAGCTTCCCCGTTAGTCATATGTCAGAGTCAGAGCCTCCTAATCTGTAAATAAAATGCATCACGTATGATTACAGCTCGGATGAAGGCTGGGGCTGCCATCCGCGTGTGCACAGAGGGCAAATCCCAAATCCTCCTGTTCTGTGTGTCTATAAAGCAAGACTTGCCTCTGAAGACATTTTTTTAAAAAATATCCTTGGTAATTTTCTTTCTTTTATGGAAGTATAATTGACCTACAACACTCTGTTAGATCCAAGGGCACAACAGAGTGATTTGATGGTTCTACACGTTACGAAATGATCATCACTTACATTCTTCAACTGTAAGAAAGACAAACTCTTAGTTTTCCCTGGGCAGTCTAAGAGAAAAGTGATCTTTCTTCTCTATCCTTGAGCACAGGCTCCGGACGCGCAGGCTCAGCGGCCATGGCTCACGGGCCCAGCCGCTCCGCGGCATGTGGGATATCTTCCCGGACCGGGGCATGAACCCATGTCCCCTGCATCGGCAGGCAGACTCTCAGCCACTGCGCCACCAGGGGAGCCCCTCTATCTTTTTGACATGAGTTGGTCAAGACTCATCACTGGTCCAGTGAAGGTGAGAAAATGAGCCTGGGAGGGGCAGGGACCAGAGATGAAGGGACAGGAGGGGCAGAGGTGGGGGGGGGAGGGAGAGGAGGGGATACAAGCTCTGAGCTTCCCGATGGCCTCCCTGACTTAAGTGTGACCTCCTTTCGCCCCATGTTTCTTTGAGTTGGACTGGGTGCCACCCACCATCTATCAAACTGCAGAGAGAAATAGTTCTTATCCGCCAAACCTTGCAAACTGAGCACTGACCCAGTGAAACGCTTTCAAGAGTCAAAAGTTCATCACCTCACTTTCAAGAGTCAAAAGTTCATCACTGGACACCAAACATTTGGAGCCCAACTTAAGCCAATCCCCTGAAACACAGATAAGCATATGCCATGGTCATCATTTTCTTCAATTAATAATTATTGAAAGTGCGTAGGAATCTCAGGGAGGAGGACAAAGAGTGAAAAAAAGGGAAACAACACAGCAAAGACAGCCTGTATGTGACCCTGAACAGACAGGCACACCTGGAAAAGGAGGGCTTATCGTCCACGAACCTTCTCTGATCCTGACCTCTGAGAGTCGGCCGCACCTCTGCTGTGGGTCTTTAAATACTACTCCTGGGCACACCTTGCCTTACAGAAGGGGCTGAGGGCTTGAGAGACAGTGCATGGCAGCAGTTAAGAATACAGGCTGGGGGATTCCCTGATGGCACAGTGGTTAAGAATCCGCCTGCCAATGCAGGGGACATGGGTTCGAGCCCTGGTCTGGGAAGATCCCACATGCCGCGGAGCAACTAAGCCCGTGCGCCACAACTACTGAAGCCTGCACGCCTAGAGCCCGTGCTCCACAAAAAGAGAAGCCACTGCGATGAGAAGCCCATGCACCACAACGAAGAGTAGCCCCCACTCGCCGCAACTAGAGAAAGCCTGCACACAGCAACGAAGACCCAATGCAGCCAAAAATAAAAAATAAATAAATTAAAAAAAAAAATACAGGCTGGGGTCCCAGCATGACTCTACCACTTAACAGCTGAGCAGTCTTGGGCAAGTGACTTAACCTCTCTGTGCTTCAGTTTCCTCACCTGTGAAATGCAGATAATAGCAGTGCCTACCCCAAAGGATTGCAGTGAAGATTCAAAGAGTTAATACACAGAAAGTGTGGACCATTGATCATCTCCATATTTCCTTTAGGGTCTTGCTGGCATAATGCCTCTCACATATTAGATGCTCATTGAATCTTTGCAGACAGCATGGTCTGCCCCCTGGAGTTGTTGAGTTGTTTTCTCCATTCCTGTCACTCCTGTCCTAACCTTCTTGTCTTTTATGAAAGGTAGGTAAGTCACAGCCTCGTTCTGGGCCATTTAGGGGACTACAGACACCCCATCAAAAATAACTCAGGTTAGGGGGCTTCCCTGGTGGCGCAGTGGTTGGGAGTCCGCCTGCCGACGCAGGGGACGCGGGTTTGTGCCCCGGTCCGGGAAGATCCCACATGCCGCGGAGCGGCTGGGCCCGTGAGCCATGGCCGCTGAGCCTGTGCGTCCGGAGCCTGTGCTCCGCAACGGGAGAGGCCACAACAGTGAGAGGCCCGCGTACTGCAAAAAAAAACAAACAAAAAAAAAAACCTCAGGTTAAAAAAATATCTTAAATAATCCTCAAATATTCCTTCATTATATTAAGACTGACTCCCCAATAACAGCAATATAACCAGATAATGTCCAGCTTTCTCCTTCACTTTGAGCTATGTAGTCTTTCTTCCCAGAGCCAAGGCTCACTAACTCTACATTTTCTATAAAGTATAAATGAGAAGCCAAATTGTTCAGAAAACTGTGACTAGTAGCTGGAAATATATATATATGTATGTACATACACACACATATACACACAAACACACACACACTCAAATAACATTTAAGAGTCCACACTAAAGTTATGAAACACACCCATATTAATGTGATTTATCAAAGTACAAGAAATGAATTGCCACAAATGAACAACTGCTCCAAAGTCAAGTAGGTGGCATAATGTGATTTACGCCTATCACATGAGATAAATAAATCCACGGTGGAAAAGATCAAAGGCAAAGCTGGACTCGTTGTTAATGTGTACAGGGCTTCACTGAAAATCTTCTTAATAAAACTGTTTAGAGGAAAATAGAGGGATCATTTGTTTAAATGAAAAGAGATATTGCATGCGCTGAATTTCAAAAGCAGCATTCATTTTTATACACACACGTTAGATCTGGCTAAAATTAGCTCAAGTTTCTATTTTTTTTAAAGGTCTTAAAGAATAAAGGTTTCAATAAGGTTTCATTGAGCTAAAGCTCAGCCCTGAGTTTCCAAGGTGCCTGAGTGTCTAGGGAAGACGCCCCCCCGCCCCCCCCGCCATTACCCACCCTGTGCATCATCCCAGTTTCTCCATCCTCCCTCCCTTCACCCCAGGTCTTAAACAGGAAACATACAAAGGCTGTGCCACACCAATGCTCCATTTCTGCTGCCTCCACTGCCTCTTACTTCCCCCTCTACATATTCCACTCTGGCTGACGTCATCACTGAAATATACTCATCCCGCCTGCCTGTCAAACTTCCTGCCAGGCGCAAGAACCCAAAGCCCAATCTCAAAGATCACTTTCATGCCAATGGCTCCTCCAAATTTATCTCCAGACCAGACCTCTCAGTAATCTTATTCCCACACTCTACCGTCTGCTGGACTCCAGGAACTCAGATGTCCACCGGCACCTGGGCTTCTGCCTCAATGGCCTCATCAATTACATACCATGCACTTGCTTGTTATGGCCCTGGCACTGAAACGGTCACCCTCACACTCTCCATCTCTTCCCACAGAAATGCTAACCAGTCTTCAGAGTTCAACTCAAACTGTCCCTCCTCCTCCAAGTCTTTCCCCATCATCCTACTCAGCATCATTCTTCTGAATTCCTTCTGTGTTAGAACCTGCCCCAGTAAGTACAACCCACCCCATTCTGCCTTGTATTAGTTATTTCAGAGCATTTCTTCTTCCCCCTACTTGACCACGAAGTATATAACCTCCTCCTAGTAGCTCTTACTCACTCTGTGCAGTAGTAAAAAAAAAATACACAGTGAATAAATGAGTGAATCACTTCTTTACATAGACAGTGCCTGTGAATGGGGTAGGTCAGAAACTGCTAGAGCTGTACTGTATTGATAAAACAGCCAGAACCAGAAATAACTGTAATCTAGGTTTTATTTTATTTTTTTAAAAAAAGAAAAAACCTTAATGAGTATAACAGAGTACAACGTGAATGATACTGTTTCCTTGCTTACACTTAGCCATCAGATTGTGAGGACTGTAATGAGGCCACTATTTATGCAAAACGTTTAGCTAATGCTTATAAGCTTCCTTTAAATGCGAGCCTAGGAAATGTCAGCTGCTTAAAACTCAAGGTGACTCTGTACTGCTTTGTCAGTAATATGAGTATTCCTATGACACTTAATATACTGTACTATGTACTATAAAAACCTGGATCTCTTCTCAATAAGCTACACATACTGACCAAGAGATAGGACTGTTTGCTGCCCGTTTTTTTCACAATAAATTCTTGAGACATTCCTGTTTTAACACGATTCTCTTTAAACACCACAGGTTGAAAAAATTGCATGTGTGTTAACCACATATGCAATTAAGCCACTTCCCCCAAAACTTCAAGGTGAGGATTTTCTGCCTAAAATGGATAATACCCCGAAGAGAGAAATTAGCAAGAAGACATCGCACCCCTTTCAACGGAGCTGACACTTGTAGACCTTATGAGGCTTAACTCTGCACAGAATTCTAGAGTTGTTCTATCTCCTTTGAAAGACACTTTCCCTAACCCACAGCCCATAAAATGTAAAGTACCCAGTTCCATATTTCACAAGGATAGAATGTGTATGATAACTTCCTCTCTCCCCTGCCTCGCCCCCCAGGAGGACTTTACTGACCCCCCTTTCTGAGGCACAGTACTTCCGGCATTCAGGTATGTGTGTGTTTTTACTCAGACCACAAGTAACGTCACTTATGCCTGCAACTCAGCAGTTCATCCTACGATATAAAAACAATACACGGCAATAAAGATGTTAAAAAAATAAATAAATAAATAAATAAAAACAATACACGGGCAACCTGCATCAGGAATCAAGGTAGACTAACACAAAGTTCCGAAAAATAAATAAAAGACCCGTTGGCTTTGCAGGGCTGCAAATGTCTACAATGTTGGTCCAAAGACCAAGGTACAGGGATATTTACTTATTCCGAGTCATGTATGGTTGAGAAGCAACCGTCACCAAACAAGAACATTACAATCATCCTGTCAAGACAAGTCACAGGTTCACAGTGACAGCACAGGTTCATGGATCATAAACCATATACCAGGTACTACTCTGCTCAGTGTACAAACATTACGTCATTCCATCCTCACAGCAGCCCTAGAGAAACGTCTAATATTATCTCCAACTTACACAGAAGAAACTGAGGCACAGGAAGGTTACAGGACTGCCCAAGTTCACAGAGGCAGCTCTAGATTTTAAATTCAGACAGGCTGGTTCCAGAGCCCTGCGCTCTTATCTCAAACACCATGGAATTTCTATGGAAGTTAAACACTGGATCTTAGAAGCCCGGGGTTGGTGGGGGGGGTTGGGGGGGTTCTTTATTTAAAGAAATCTACTGAATCAGTTTCAAAATGAACATTTTGATAAAGCAAGTGTTCACCTCTTATACGTTAGCTGAAAATCCAGAGTTTTGTATGTGAGGTTTGGTAAAAGTGGACTGTGTATCTCACCAAGTAAGGAAATCCCACATGACTCAGGAAGAGCCGCCCAGAGACCACCCGATCCAGCCTTTGCCAAAGCTGTGGAACATCAGTATGACTCCAAGAGACCATTAAGGCTCATTTTGATTCAGCAGATCTAGGGTGGAGCCCCTATTCTATTTTTTTTAACCTCTCCCGGTGATTCTGGTGCCCAGCCAGGCTCGGGAACCTCTGAACTAGTCTATTTCCACAGCTTGGAGCAGGACTCCTCCCAAGGCAAACAGAAAGAAGGGATCTATTTCACAATCTCCTCCGGTTGCGAATACCAGTGTTCCCAAGCCCTTATTGCCCCAACTTCTAACTAACTTCCACGGTCTCCTGATTTCAAGTAGGCACTCTCCTCTTGTCTTCCCTTCAACAGTGAACCATGAGTCATCAACCCTGCATCCACCCTGGGTCTGCATGACTCTCCAGATGAGAAAAATTTACTGTACATGAAGAAATCAGGAAGTTGTAAAATCCAAACAGACACAGAGAAATTCGAGATCCAACAAATGCGGGTTGCTACCAAACAAAGGAGCCCGTCTCCCTACACAAGGGTCATACTACAACAATAACCTAAAACATGACTTAAGATAAACATTTGGTAGCAAAACTTTCTCACCAGCTTGAAGTACAGGTGACAATTAAAATGATCAGGCCCAAGCCCAACACACACAATAATCAACCATCCACAAAGTCAGAGGTAGGCTACTTCATAAACCAAATAAATCAAAAAGAGAAATACTTGAATCCGAGCTTTAAAAAAACCTCTCGGCGATTTCTCAATTTCCCACACAATAGAGTTTGCAAAGACAATTATCTTGAACAGTCTACGAAGTGCTAAAGTACGGCTAGTAGGCGACTTTCCCAGGTCAGACTTTATCCTCAGATGGAAACTAGAGAGCATCGCAAAACTCTCACCTGATGGGTGACGCACTTTCCTGCAGTGGCTGCGGAGGACGAGCCTGCTGTCCCAAGATGCCAGACAAATCTGCAGCTTGAATGGACCACCCTGGTGATTTGCTGCACGATCCTCCTGCAATGGTCCAGGGGGTGCAGAAGAGGAAATCCAAAATGAGAAACAGAACGGATGGCTTTAAACAAATAATTCCACCTGCAAGGGCCCATGCACTGAAATCTAAACTTTAAGAACATCACATTTTGCATTGTTTTAGGAGAATTACACAGCTACCAGCCAGCCCAAAAGGCAGGTCTGGTTTTATTCGACAGGGCTCAGAGGGAGGCCAACACACAGAAAGGTCATCCCTTCAATCAAATTAAGAGCTTGGTCTCCCCATTTGAGACAGCTACTGTCATTCTTTTCTCTAATGATTCTAGCCAATTTCCTCAGAAACACATGCTGGTAATCACAGGACTATCAGGTGAAAATGGGCATGGACTGAATAGTAATTGAGCCAGGGTCTAACTTTCATGAGGCATATCTTACTATCAACATGCAACTTTGAGGCACAATCATGAAACAGAGCACAGTTATTAGCATACCAGTCTAATGGGATAGAAGACAGAACAGAATGCAGGAAAAAAAAATGTTAAGTATGCATATACTCACTAGACTTTTTTTCCACTAAACTTTAAAAGATTTAATTACTGAATGTATGTCTACTTGACTTTCATTCTGCCACAATATCTTAAGCATGTTTAAGTAAAAATTACCCACTGTATGATGAATGAGTGAATGTGTGAATGGATGAATGAAAGAGAGAATGAATGAATCTTCCATATACCTTTCCATCAGGGAGCTTGGTGCTTGTAGTAGGTTTTGTGAGGTAAAGACCTATGCATAGAAATGGAAGAAGTTGAGGACTCGATCTGCTAACATAGTTTCCAGCACTATCTATTTAAATCATGTTTTTAAATACTGGTAGTTCCCAACTGTCCACATTAAATAAAATCAGTAGCACAGTTATTATAAACTAATCCCCAAACTAGTCATTGCTGGACTGAGTTTTTTCAGCCTTTGATTACTGGAGCTGATCTGCATATTTGTTTAGGCTGGTTTTAAATTTAGTTTGGGTTTCCTAAGCCCACGCCAGGTAACAGTAGGAAGGAGAAGGCCCAGGATTATATTGGGTGTCAGAAAAGAACTATTCTGGAGCTATGAATATGATCTCCAATGTGAATAATCTGTAAACAGGTAAGTGAGCCAATTATCCTTGGGTACATGGCAACACATCTCATGATTATTTTCATCCATACACACTCACTATTTTTAAGAGCACAGCCCAGCTGGAAAGGAAAATAATTTCGATTGCTTTCCAACACTGCGAAGTAATGAATAATAGCCAAAGTATTCTTACTTCTAGCTAATCCATTCGCCAAGTATTTATTTAAGCATCTACTGCACGCCTGGGACTGATATGCAGAAGAAGGAAGTTTTCTAGGCCTTGGTTTCCCCACATGTAATCAGTAAGTGTAGACAGACAAAGAACGAAGCTGTTCGAGACTATAACGTCTCTCAAGTCCTTGGAAGACACTGTCCTTCACTAAGAAGCTTGTTGAGTTACAAATATAAATAGTGGCCAAGTTAAATAGAAGCTCATAATATTCTATTTATTCTTACACAGCACTTGTTTTAAGGGCCTGGGACGGGGTAGAAATCTTGATTTTATCTAGTAACATCTCAAATGAAGCATCAAAATACTTGATCATCATTTTCAAACAAGGTGCAGGTACCGTGGATTTGCAAAGTGCTTGCTTTATGAGCTAACAGTTGAGAGTGTTGCCTTGTGTATCGATGTAGGTGCACACCATCCTATTTACCTATCACCTGGCAGATAAGGTTTTATAGAGTCCAAATTACAGTCTCCTCCTATTCTGCTGAAGTGCAGAGAACAGTCAAACATGATGCAAATGCTGTAAAATATTAATTTACTCTCACATTGGTATGCCTACTTATTTCAAAAGCATTTGTGTTGCTACACCAGTTAGACTAACTCGAAGAGTTAACATAACTTGCTGTGTTCCACTGGAGGGAAGAAACACAAGGATAAAGCAAGGCAGAGTGGACTCTGTATTGCAAAAACATACAAACAACATACCAGAAAATAGCCTATGGACTGTTTTCTGTATCTGCTAAAAATGGAACCCTTAATATTTAAAAAGCACAGCAGGGCAACATAACACAATACTATTAATAGTGGAAGACAGAAAGATGGCTTAAGTAATACTGATGTGACAGTCAGTAAAGAGGTGATAATATATAAATAATATGGATACAGGATATAATATCAACACTTCGGGGAGAGTAGGCCAAAGCTAAGGGTGCAATAAAAGAAAATTTGCCGTACGCAGTGACAGAAAAAATACATTTTCTTCGAATGTTAGAAGCATAAATGTTTACAGATTAGCAGCTATGACAATGATCACTAAAAACTTCTGCTAAATTACTCATTCAAAATGTGTCCGTTAAAGAACACCTAAATAGAAAAAAAGGAGTTCCTCTTAGCCTGAATCCAAATACCATCATCAGGGGAACTTCTGCCCCCCGAAAGCCTCAAACTGTGATTACACTACAATGAATTTTCTGAAAAGTAATTTTCAGGTTTAGGATACAATTTTTGCTTACGTTATTGCCATTACCATTGCATTTTCATTACTCCACAAATGCGATGCATTAAAAGCTATAAAAAAAATCAATGAATCAGTTCTGCTCACATCAAATATGTCAAAGAGAATATAATGTTTGTTGCTCTTTTGTCTTTAATAGTTCTAAAATGTGTTTTAGTACATTTGAGATGGTAATAGGTAGTACACATATTTACAGTACATTGGCCTGAAAACTTCAGGTTTGTAAGGATTATGAAATATATTACTACACTGATAAAGACAAAGATACATAAATTATGAAACAGGAAAGAGATTTCTGAAAACTATTTCCACCAATAAAGATTAGTTACCTAAACCTTTTTATTACTCCTGTAATTGTAAGTATTTACATATTTTTAAAACCTTGATCCAATTACAACTCTTTTGGCCAACATCTGAAAATATTCTCCAACACTAGCATGGAGTATACTCATTATTATACCACCTCTTAAATTCTGAATGTGTATTTTATTAAACTGAATTGAATGAAACTAAAATTTGAACAGCATAATTGAGGACTACAAAATTCCTTAAAAAGGGGCAGTCTTGTGTGGAACGCCCTAGAACAGAAATTATTATCTCTATTGGGATTTCTATGATTTCTTATTTTCAATGCTTTTCACAAAATAAGGAGAGCCTGCTTCTGATAAGTTTGGAAGTATGAGCAGAACTAAATCTGCTGTTTGAAGCAGTTAAGCTGCACATATCAAAAGATATAAAGCAATGGAAATCAAATCATGTCTCCCCTATAAAAATAATATCCTGCCTTGCTGTACTATGTCATCTTACACAAGTATTTAAGCTTTTCATAGTCTAAACTATGTGTTACTTGCAGACGACTATAAACGAAAGAATTAACATTCACTCCTACCTTCACTAAATTTCAGGCTTTTAGTAAAAACATGTTTATCGACTAACTTCTTATAGGAAACAAAATGAGCCAGTGTTAACCATACGTTAGTCATCAAAAACTATCATTCAAGGTAAGTGCAAACAGAAAATCCACTTGACATTTCAGAATGGAAAAAAAATAAAGGCACATTTATACAAAAGGGATGTGAATCAAACTCTGTACCAGGAGTCACAGAAACATGCTTACTGATATTTTAATAATCTCTTAAGGCTGGCCTTTCCGGGGACTCCCAGACAACTGAGTTAGGTCTGTTGAAACGTAAGGCCAGTTACAAACATTTCATGTATAATTTGATGGCTAAAGAGTTGTCCTTGAATTCTTCTCCGACAGTATAGGACAATTCAGAGGCCGGGAAGCCTAGTTATGATATTTCTAATGAAGCATCACTTCTGTTTACCAAACCCTCTTCAAACGAAATCCAGAAGGGAAAATATTGACTTTCACAGTTCCCAATCAAGCACATTTTTCATACTTATTTTAGGATGAATTTATTTGTACACTGAAAAATACATGTGCACGTTTGGCTGCCAAGTGAAGCGATTTTCTGTACATTGTAAAAGGTACTCCAGGACCTCCAAGGTGTTATGTAAAACTTAAACTTCGGCGCTTTATTTATATCCTTGCCTCCCCCATCTATTTACCTCCTGGAAATAATGGCCCGTTTTAAACACGGCAACGCTTGATCTGAGCAGGTCACAATCAGGTTACCAACTACATAAACTCGCAAAATGGTAGAAATTCACAAACACCCTGTGAGGAGCACTAAGGATCCCTCTCAACAATCTTAGCCCCAGAAGAAAAAAAAAGGATTTACCAATTTAGCTAGGGGGCTGCAAAACGGTAAACTGACGGGCAGGGTCACGATGACATCAAAACGTTATTATTCTCAATTATTTTTTCTTTCAAATATCAGAGTTATTAAAATACTCTCCCTTATTTGGATTGCCTGAGCAATACAGAGCTTCAGCAACCAAAGCTACTTTTCTTTCCTTTTTTTTTCCCAACAGTATTATTTTTCTTTGCTCAGCAGGCTTAATAAGGTGGTCCCCTAATACAAAGAAAAAAATGCTGTTCTCTACGTTATTAAATGCCCATGAAATTATATTCCCAAATAGAGTACAAGTTATTGTGCAAAAGCACCATACATTATCAGTCTACCAGCTATAGACCTCCATCATCTCTTACCTGAGACAAAAACCTTATAACCTACTACCACAAAGGTAACGATCACGGCCAAGAAATCCAAGTTAAGAATGAATACATTCAGGATGACTGCCTGCTATCAGTAGCATTTTTTTGCTATTATGACGGCCATCCAGTTTTCAAATCTGACAACGGGGATATCCTTCTGGAATAAATTACTTCCGCTGAATAAATCCGTTAGAAAACCAGTCGCGACTACTGGCAACTTGAGTTCTAAAGGATGACTTCTTCTGCACTTGAAAGGGTTAAGTGCCTGCAAGGCCAAAGGCACCAGACAGCCTGCAAAAGAAATGCTGCTTTAGTCAGCTCTGAAAGGTTTCTAACAAGTACCAAATACTTGTTGATCTGTTCACAATAAACACCAGCAGGATTGTCGGGCTCCTCTCACTGTCTGGGGAGATGCATTTACATACTGCACCCAGTAAGCACAGCTTGTTGGTCTCCTTTATAAAAGCTGAGTAACTAGAAGCATCATTCAGTGTCTCCCGTCCAAAAATGACAGAAAGAAGATGCAGCTGAAATAGTAAAGTCTCTCATCTGGCTGGGGCAGCACAAATACTGTGCATGAAACACTTGGGAGTAGTCCAGGCACAAGACAAACCCACCTGAATGGACGGAGGAACACTGTCTGTTGCCATGGCAGCCTGATCTAATTACATGAGTGATCAGAGCTGGAGTAAGTACACCGAAAACCTACACCCGCTGACAGGTATCTACGAGATGAGAAAGGCAGGCAGGCAGAAGGTTCAGGGGAGTCCTTCAACCTCTGCTTTATGTAGAAGGTGGCACTCAAGCCCAGTTATCTGTGGAGCTGCTAAAATATTGACTGATGCAGGCACAGAGGGCAATCAGAGGAGATTAAATGCCAAAGCATTAGTCGTTATGGTGCAGTCCCTTTCCAAGAGTTCATTTGCAGGATTTTCTCATCCTTCTCTCTGGTGGTTTCTTCAGGCAAACACTGCATTCCAAAATAGGCTGAAGTGTCAAACTACCTTCACCCACCAAATAAACCACACGGTGGGCTTAAGACAGGGGCTTCTAGGAACTGCAGGGCTCCTCAGAAACCCAAATGAAATAGCTTAGCTAACACTGTCGAAAAAGTAACTAGCTGTGCCTAAAAATAACCTTAAAGTAACTACCCGCTGCTGTGAGCGATATGTAACGATTATGTTTAAATATTAAGAACAGCCTGCATTATAAAACACAAATGTCAATGAGATGTGACTACAAGATTGGCAAAGAACTTATTTGCATACACACATTCCCGTGCATGCACCAGGATGTGCACGGAGTATGCCACTCCAAGCCATTAATTTTTATTCTGTGGGTTTAATAGGGTCTTCTAATTTTGCTAATTGTATCCTGTGGATCTCACAGGGAAACTAAGAATCTCTTCGGGGACAGAACCAGTTTGTAGGAGTCCCTACTGCACAGCATACGGTAAACAAAATAAAAATAGCTTGCCGTTCTCGTTAGCCACATCGCGCATTATATAACCAGCTTCCGACTGGCTTTTTTTTTTTCCCCCTTACTACTCTTCAGCAATTTCCCAATCTCCCGAAGTATTTATATTACCCTCTTATCTGTAGGATTATATACTAAGAAAGCAAAACAAAACAGAGCAGCCACGGGATTGAACCAAACCCCACAGTCCTTGGAAACTGATTTTTTTTGTTTGTTTTCTGGCAGGATCTCCACCCCCACCCTACTTCCACCCCCCGCTAAGGTTCTTGCTCAATCTGCCTCGAAAACCTGAATTGTTTCATCGCTTCCAGTCAGCCCCCTACGTGGTCTGAAATAAAATGAAAGCACCAGCCGCGGAGTTCAGGAAGGCGGCCTGAGGGCGGTGGGGAGGGGGGGGCGCCGAGAAGGGGTCGGGGCGGTGCGGAGTCAGCCAAGTGGCCACTGAGGGGGCCCTCTCCCCACCGCGACGGCCCCAGCCGCCCCCTCCCCCGCACGCGCGCGCGCACACACTCACAATCGCACGCACTCACACTCACGCCGCGCTCCGCCACCGCCTCACCTCTTGCTCAGCCCGGCCGGCCCCCTGCCCCGCCCCGCCCCCTGCGGGACCGGCCTGCGCGCAGCGCTGGAACCACGTAGGAGGTGGCGGCTGCGGTCGCAGGAGTGGCGGAGCCTCCGGCCCGGCCCGGCCCAGAGTGAGCGAGCGGCGGGGCTCCAGGGCGCATCCCAGTTCCCGCAGCGCCGCCGCCGCCGCCACCTCCTCCTTCCCCTCCTCCCGGCTTCATTCACCCTCCCAGCAGCCGCACAGCCGTTCACTCCGGCGCGGGCAGGGCAGCGCCTGCCACGGCTCCCCGGCTCCGGCCGCGGGCGCTGGCGGGGGCGCCGGCCCGGGCTGGGGCGCTCGCGGGCTCCCGGCTCCGGGCCGCTGCGACGGCTGCACATGATCAGGAAGCTGCCGTACCAACAGGGCGGCGGCGGCGGCGGCAGCTGCAGCCAGGGCCGCCACCGCCACTCCGGCCGCGCTCCCGGCACCGCACACCCGCTCCCCCAGCACCCACCCCTCAGCGCCCCCCGCTCTCCCACCGCTCTGCGCCCGGCCACGCGCGCGAAGTCCCGGCGCGGCCGCGGGCGCAGACCCTTCCCGGTCCGCAGCCGCACGCCCGGCCAGGCCGGCCTCCGCGGGGAGACCCCCACCCCGGGGCTCCGAGGCCAGGCGGACCCCGCGGGCAAGCCCAGCCCTTCTCCAGACCCGCTCGCTCTCGCCGCCCTCTTCGGGGAGAGGAGTGAGGAGGGGGCGGCGGGAGGAGGGGGCAGCGCGACCCCCGGCCTCCGCCTCCCCCTACGCCACCTCCAGAGAGGAGGACATGGCTCTCCGCACTCGCGGCCGGACCGGCAGCCGCCGTAGCGGGGCGCCGCCGCCGCCGCTCTCCCCGCCCGCCCGTGCCCCCAGCCCGGGCGCGCCCCCTCGCCTGGCGGGCGCCCACCCAGCCCCTGCAGCCCTCCTGCCAGTTGTCCCTGCTCCCAGAGCGGGGATGTCGGCCCGGGAAGCTGGAGCCGGGGAAGGGTGTATGTACACACACACACACACACAAACACACACCACAACACAACGCGTCGATTTCCTTCGCTCCTCTTCCAGCTGTTTTCCGTGTCGCCGAATGGGGTTTGGGGTTTGTTTCCTGGTTGTTGCTTTTGCCCCTCTAGGGAGAGCGGGGGTGGGGGGGGGGAATCTCAATCTAAATCATGGGAGAAGGAGATGGGGGAGGGGGGAGAGAAAGAATCGGAGGAGAAAAAAAAATAGCCACTTACTGTAAAGTGTAAATGGATCTGGGGTTGCGTGGGGAAGGGGGGGCAGAGGGAGAGAAACAGTGTCTTGCGGCTGCTGTAGCTCTGGCTGCTGCTCCACGGGGCTTGTTTTGGATCCCCCTGCAGTGAAACAGGTCCTGTACGGCTCCGCCACTGTAGTAGAAATGATGTCTGCAGTATACTCTGCTCTCTCCTCCTCCTCCTCCCCCCCCCCGCTCCTCTCCCCTCCCTCCTCCCTCCGCCCGCCCTCCCTCGCGCTCTCTCGCGCTCGCTCGCTAGCTCGCTCCAGTATGTAAATGTGTAATAGAAGCCAAATATGGAGCAGTTGGCTGCCGCCGCCGCAGCTCTGGGATCCGACTTCGGGGGGGCGGGGGGGGCACCCTCCGGCGGGCGGCGGGGCGAGCAGCTCTGAGCACGGCGAGCGCACAGCGCGGCGGCCGGTCCGCGCCCTTAACCCTTCGGTGCGCGCAGCCCGGGCTCGGAGGCCCCCGGGGAGGCGGGCGCGTTTCCCCAAGACCGGCTTGGGATCGAGGGCCGCGGGGCGGGAGGGGTGACCGGGGCCGGAGGGGACAGTGCTTCCAGGTTTGGGAAAGGGGCGGGGAGCTGAAGCGATGAGGTAATTTTAGCGGTGACCGGTAGGTCCTCGCGCGCCTTCCCGGGTCCCTGCATCTAGTTGGAGGGGACAGAGCGACAGCGGGGTGCAACTCAGGGACCCTGGAGGACTCTCCGAGGGCTGTCGAGCTGCAAGTCGGAGACCATGAAATACCCCAAGTGGGAGAGGAGGTGGGCCAATTCTGATCCCGACGTTCCCTTCGTCCTGGGCGCGCCGACAAGCGACTAAGAGGGCTGACTCCGATCTTCACGCATGTTAACCCTCAAACCGGTTTAGCCTCAGCGTTCCGGAAGCCAGCCCACCGAGCCGCGGGGATTGTCTTGGCGTGCAACTCAGGAAAGTTTTAAGGGTCCCCCTGTCTGCACGTGCACCCTCACCTTTCCTGCCTACGAAAGCTGGTGACCTCCCTGCTCTCCCTTCTCTTTCTGCAGGTCCGGAAATCTGCTCTGGGTATGGAACTACCCAGCTTTACCCTGGGTAGACGATCCGCGCACTCCTCTCGCCGCTAATTCGGGATCATTAATTTCATCGGAAATGAGGCAACCAGTGTAGGAGATAGAGAAAGCAAACCGAGCATCAGATGGCAGTTCTCGTGAATCCGCGCCGGAGAACTTCCTCTGGACTCAAATTTAAGTGCGGTTCTCAACTCCTCGGCACCCCGTCCCTCCGTGGGTACCACCGCCAGGCGTTAGCTGGAAGGGAAGGACTCTTCTTTGGAGGGGTGGTACCTGGCCAACAGGTGTGGCACCTGGAGGAAGAGAAGGCACGGCCATGCTAAAGGGAGCTCAGTGCGGCGTTTTCCTGGCTGCAGATAATTCTGGAAGACCGGTAGGTGTCGGGGCAGCATTTGACCTCTTTCAGGTGCTTAGAACCAAGTGTCTAGAAATACGATCCTTACAACGTAAGTTTTTCTCTGGAAGCCTCCACTTGACTGGAAGCTGTATTTGAGAAACCTTTTGGCTGAATTTACTTATGACCTAACGGTTAGTCACCAACTGAAGCAGGATACAGAATCACCAACAGAAATGTGTCAGCTTTTAAACAACTATTATAGAGCCAAGGTGCTGCAGAAATAAAAATCAGCACCCTAGCTAGGAAGGTGTAGAGCCCCGGAAATCATTTTTTTCTCACATTTTGAAATACCATGCACATATACATGGCTATTTTTAAAGAACTACTACTACTGTTAACTTGTTTCTACAACTTTTTTTTTTCACTTAAAAATCAATGATGGTTACAGTTTAAGCCCCAGGTTGGTCTAAAGTGACATTGTTGGTCTCATTACAGCCTCTAGTGGACAATTAAAATCAGTTTCCTGAAAAGGCTCTGCCAGACAAGCATTATCAAGGTGAAGGTTAATATCTCAGAACGTAACCGGGTAGTAATGTATCTTTCCCCCCCCCCCCCCCCCCCCCCCCCGGCAGTGCCGGTTTCTGAAAGGAGCAGAAGCTGCTAGCTCTGCACGAAAAAGACGTATGCTTTTTGAGGCAGGTATTATTATTACTGGCCTGTGAATAAACAGAGAACTTCTGCTCTTCATTTCAGTTTCAGACAGCTTTCATAAAAAAATTAATTCATCTAAAATATTTTTATAACAGAAAATATTGGTTGCCAAGTTTCTGGCTTAACTGAGATGTTTTCATTCCAACTTCTAATCTGCAGACTGTCCCATCCACCTCCACTCTATTTTTAGACATCTTACATTTAGAGAATTTGGGGTTAAAAAAAGAGCAATATTTTCATTATTACATATTTTAACAACCTTCAACACATTAAAACACATAACTCAGATTCGAGTGAGTCAGTTAATTTAAATGTTCCCTCAAGGAAGCTAAATACATTTATTACCCAAACAGAACAATTAAGAACTGTGTCATTTACTTACTTAGGCATTAAGGTTAAAGCCAGAAACTGCCATTAAAATTTGTAACTATTTCTTCCTGCAAGGTCCAACATAAACATAATACTTATGATACAGTTTCACTACCTTTAGTACTGAAATGTTGTCGTTTCAGGTGGCAAAACTTTAAATGTACAGTCACAAGTAACTGGCCTTGATTCTTTAAAAACAATACTTTCTCATGCAAAAAAAAAAAAAACTCAATGAAAGAAGAGCAGGGTTTTCAAGAAGCCAGTAAGCAAAGATGTAGTACTATGCTCCTAGTCATAAACCTGATACCATATTCAGGCAAGTGTAAGTCGAACTTTGAAATTAAAGGAAATTGAGAAATAAGGCTCGCTGAGCCATCCTCCTAATCTGGGTTCTGCATTGCTTAAACACTCTTATATCTACTTCACTGTTTTGGTAATGTCTACTTTTGAAGGTTTAAAATGGCCTATCAAGTATATTTTATATCATACAATTACATATCACATCTTGCTTCTAAAAGCATAGTCTTCAAAGCAGCACCAGCAGCATCTGGAAGCTTTTTAGACATTCAGAATGAGAGTTCCACCCCAGACCTACGGAATCCCAATGTGTGTTTCAACCAGCTCCCTTCTCCCCGCCCCCCCACCCACCCCACAGTGATTCCTGAGTGCATTATAGTAGGAAGAACACTGTCTATACTACAGGGCTCTGTCTAGATGAATTTGGCCACAGATGCAGAACTTAATTCTATTTATTCTTTTTTATTCCCTTCCCCTTTTATTAATTTGCACTTTTAAAATGAAAAATTATTACCTTTTATGCTTTGGTCAAATAGTACTGCATTTCAGAAGGGCCCTGATTTATGTACAAATCTGCATCATCATTGCCAAGAGAACACTCTGTAAGGAGTATACCAGGGTCTTGAACATGAAACTTTTCTTCAGGGCAGCAGAGGGAGCACAAGAGTACTTAATAAAGCAAGTGTACGGGCCCTCCACATTGTAAGGGCTTTTTAAATGTAGTATATGTCTTCATTGGAAGTAGCCTCTTAAATAGTTCAAAGCAAAACAAAGACAAGCAAACACAAACGGCTCAGCAGCTTGTAACAACTAAATGATTGAATGGATTGGAAGTTAAATAGAATATAGATATAATTATTTAGAGTTTTAGGCTTGAATTCTTAAAAGAAAGTGGACCTCGGTAGTCATACTTGAAAAAGATGCCTTAGCTTTTCTGCAATGAAAAATAAAGATACACAACACAGAGTAAGGCAAGTGAGAGTCACTCCTGTTTATCTAAAAACCTTGGGGGTCAGTTAACCCAATACTACATCAGATAAGTTCACTTCATTTGGAGTCAAATATGTTGGTAAAAGTATAGGTACTTCTCACCATGTTGACTTTCACAGTAATTTTAGGGGTTTATCTTTCATGTTTGCAGTGGAGAGGATTTACATTTCAATTGCACCTCTGTAGCTTTTCATACTTTTTACAGCCCTTCCACACTGCATCTTCAAATGCTCCCAGGAGGTGGATAAGACAGGATGTTTTGCAACTGGCTCGTGCCTGCGTAGCATTGGGTCATTCAATAATAACAATAATCCATTGAGTTGTTCAGAAATGAGGGAAATCATAGAGGTCTTTACAGTTTCAAAGATTTTTCAAAGTCATTAGATAGTGAGTATTTAATAAGTGAATATTTAAATGAGACTGACGAATAGAGACAGTCTTCATTCTTGAGCTATGTTTTTTATGTGTTTATCACTTGTTTACCACCAGCCGTTCACTATGCATTTACAATAACTAGGCCCTGAGAATATAAAGATGAGTAAGACATTTCCGTCTGCAGTGAGTTCACAGCAAAACAAACCTTATCTTTTGAAAAATGTCTGTTTTTACCATGATGAAACTTAAAGATTCGTAGTTGATTGATCCAGTACCTTTCAGAATCAGTATATTGATCCGACTTCCAAATATGAGAATCAAATACTAGGATCATTAAAAATTTGGGTGGTGGGAGGGCAACTGTGTAAATCATCGGCAAAGTTATTTATAAAGCTAATATTAATACTGCAAATTTGTAAAACAAAATGTAAAGTTACAACATATGTTTTGTCTGAATGCCTTGTCTATCCAAAAAAACAAAATCACATGAGTGAATTTAAATGATAAACATTTAATTATTTATAGCTTCTTAAAAAATTGTTAAAAAGAATTTCCTCCTATGCTAAAGAAAGATTTGCCAAATTTTGGCCTGGAGCAATTTGTTATGGCTGTGTAATAAATACCCCAAAGTTGAATTTTTAATGGATACACTGACAGACCTTTAACCATGGTATTATAAGGAGGGTGTTAGCCCACATATGTCATTTAAAAATCTGAGCAAATCATAGTGTGCCTGCAAAACCAATATACTTTCCTTAGATTGTGCTTCCAAATAAAGCTGGAGAGACCAGAAAAGCAAAATAAACTAAAAACAGAAGTGAAAACCACTCACACAATAGACTCTGAGGTCAGCTCGCCACACCCAAACTGAAGTCACCGGGCTCTGTTTGAGGCACAGAGACTCTTAAAGGACATGCTTCTGAATCAGCTTTCTTGACCCTCCACCAAACTATAGCAGCCCAGGCTTCTGGGTAATGAAAGTGACATCACCCGTAGTCAAGAGTAAAATTAAAATCATTGTATTTAAACATCTACCAACAGTTTATGACTTAAGAGTACACACATTAGGCAATTTTAAATAAGATTCTGTCTACAATTAAAAACAAATGCTTTAGTATATAGGTCTGTACTGTCCGATATGCCTATTAAGCACTTGAGATGGGTTGTAATTGTAAAATCTACCTTAGATTCTAAAGACTTAGAACATACACACACACACGCATACATATGCACATATACATATATTAAATATTAAAATGAAAATATTCTGCATATATTAGGTTAAATAAAAATCTTGTTAAAATTAATTTACCTGTTTCTTTTTACTTTTTAATGTGGCTACTATAAAATTTAAAATGACATGTGTCCATTACATTTCTAGTGGACAGCCCTGGTATTAACAATGGGGCTGGGAAGGTGAAGGAATTAGTTCTAAGAACCCATAATTGGAGACCTTAGGCATGGCTCTTGGCAGTAGTGTAGTAGTAACTTAATTACTTTTCTGCCTTCCTGAGGTTTCCCCCTTGCAGTATAGAACATGCACCTTACCCCCTGTTAAAATGATCTCTGAGAGTAAGCTATTGGTGAAGGCATAATCTCCTTGGTAGACCTGATGTGGGCCTGGAAAACAAAAATCTGTTAGGCTTATCTGTTAGACTAAAAATTCGTTAGATTCAGTCTCTTGAGGTGGGGTGGGGGAGTCCTCAAATACTTTGCCAGCCTGGAAAGCTAATGGAAATTTTGCTCTCTGTTTTAGAAAGCACAAGCCTTCTGAAGTTACAGCTGGTTACAGGCTGAATGGTTGGGGGTGATACCTTTTAATGACAGATGGCTTTGGGCATGGATAATGAAAAGTATACTATTGCTACTTCACTAGAAAACAAATCAAAGCCACCAAAAGGAAATCTGTTTGTTTGTTAAACAGTTTCTAATATATTTAGTATAATAGGACACATCAAAAGGAAATGAGATGATTTTTAACCGTTGTTATTTATTTTGCAAGCAAGACCTAGGCACATTTTCACTAATGTAACTATGTCCGACATTGAACGTAATGCAATGACCTATGAAATAACAAGAGTTTGTGGTCTTAATCATCTATAGAACATAGTTCTTCTTACATGAAAAGAAAATGAACAACATTTTAAGGCTTGGAATGAGTGAGTTGAACTTTGCTTGGTATTGGCCACAAGCATTTGGAAATCTATTAAAAGCATTTCATTAACAACTTGGCATTTTGTTTCCTCAAAAGAAATACATTTTCCAAATTAAAATCAGAGCCCCCAAAAAATAAATAAATAAAATAAAATCAGAGCCCAAAGCCACCATTGTTTACACTTAAGATAGTGATAGTTGATGGGTTGTGAGGGTAAAGCTTAGGGTGCCTTCAAACTAAGATCAGGGGCAACAACAGACTAAAAAACCCCATCAAATCGTTGTTCTAACTTCATGACATTAAAATACATAGCATAAGCTCTCACAGTTACTTTATTTTTCTTGAGTCAATACCGGCTAGGAAAAGCTGATCCAAATGAGGGTCAGGGTTTAAGACAACTGTTTTATGAGGAATTTACCAAGTTTACCCCGAAGAGGAAGAGTCAGAGAAAAATGCATTGGCAATTCGCTTTTTGACATAAACAGCTAGAGGAGACTGTCCGTGTCAGGATTTCAGCAGGGGTTGTCAGGCAGTTCGGCATTTGCAGAACCCGTGTCCGTCAGGCCTCTCCAAAGTATAACTGCTGGGCGACTTTGGGGGGGCTCTCAAGACTGATGACTGCAGATCCGGATTTGCTCTGTGCCATGGCGCAGACATGAAGTGATAGCGCCTGTCACAGATGCTTTCTGACGGAGCAGAATAATAGCACTCAGACTTCAACAGTAAATTACAAACAATCCCTTTTTAAGTACAAAATGAATGCACAGAATGGGAGACCCTGTCAGCTAGAATGGGAGTAAATCAAGTAGGAGAAGACAAATTGTTCACTCATACCACTACAGCCAGATTCTTAGGCTGCTAACCGTGCTGTCATAGGAGAGCTTTTCTTCTTTGTCAGATAAAAAGAGACATTAATCCTCCGCTGTAATTCTAATCAATATGCCAGGTATCAACGGATGCATCTCCTCTGAAAGCCGATCAAGTTACAAGGTGATGCCTTCCAACCCCTCCCCCATCTCTGGTTTAAAAGTTGTAGCTGAAATACCAATAGTAAGAACATGTGACCCCAGCACTCCCAGCGGGAGCTTTTCTGCAGTCAATTTCATAATGACTTTGCTCCGCCTCTCTGCTCAGCACTTCCTTCCCCCTCACTCTCCTCTCTCCCCCACCCCCAGCAATGAATCATCCCGCATTTAAAGAGACTTAGATGACCCAGTGTGAACTTTACAGGCATCCTGTACATTCTTATGCCAAAAAAGGGAGTTGCTCTGTGACAGAAACCTAGGCAGATCCCGATGCAGATCTCAGAAGTGGGGAGCTGGGGTGCTTATCTAGGAAGATCAGTGAGGAGTTAATTTTCCTAGATCCTGGTGGGGATTCAGAATTGCCTATCGCAGTTCACGATCAGGTTTTTAAGAACCCAGTTCAGCTCTTTGTGCAGAAAGGAATATATCAGAGACAAAAATGTTGGCAGATCTCCTTTATGCAATCAGGGCAGAGGAATTTATACCACATCAGCCTTTTGATTTCTTCAGATCTGGCTGAGGGTGGGGTTTCCATATTTGTGCTTTGGCAAATGTGTCCAAGAATGAACTCTGCCTTAGAGATGCTCCGAATGTTCTTTCAGGTTACTGTGTGCTGATTTGTGCATTTAATATTAAAACCAGAAACATTCTTGCCCCTTCATTTCTTTAATACCGTTTCTGAGTAATACAGATTAAGTAGACAATCTGGGCCTTGCTTTTAGAGACCTTTTCACCCCACTTAAGGCGGTAAAGAGTGGACCACCTAGACAACATTGTGCTTTTGCATATACTTTCTCTCTACCTGGGAAGCCCTTCTTTGCATGGCGATCTTTCCCCACCCTCCAGGACCCAGCTCAAGCACCAGCACTTCTGCAAGTCTTCCCTGATTATCACAAGACTTTGCAGCTCTGCCCAATGTGTGAGTCAGAGAAGTGCTATTTTCTTATTCTTTTTATTTATACAATATATATTTTCTTAACTCTGACAGAAAAAAATCAGGGCCATAAGCACAGATGGAGATTATCCTAAGTGAGAGCGTCTCTTATCTAATAGTTCCTGTACTCCCAAACCCATTTGACCTCCACTTACGATTTCACATGTAACTGTTTTCCTTTTATTGCTCCATTTCTGTGGCTCCCCCCACTGGTCAGTTCTCTACGTGAGTTCCTGTTGCCCTCTGTCATAGGTTGAACTGTGTTCCCCGAAAGATATATTGAAGTCCTAGGCCCCAGGTAAGCGAGTGTGACTTTATTTGGAAATAGGGTCTTTGCAGATGTAATTAGTTAAGATGAGGCCTTACCGGATTAGGGTGGATCCTGAGTCCAATATGACTGCTGCCCTCCTAAGAGGAGGAGGCACAGAAACCGAAGAGACACAGGGCAGGGAAGAAGGGTACAGGAAGACAGAGGCAGAGCTTGGTGTTACGCTGCCACCAGCCAAGGAAAGCCAAGAACGGCCAGCAACCACCAGGAGCTAGAAGAGGCAACGAAGGATTCTTCCCTAGAGCCTCAGAGGGAGCAAAGCCTTGCTGACACCTTGATTTTGGACCTCTAGCCTCCAGAACTGTGAGAGAATATATTTCTCTTGTTTTTGTTTTGTGTTGTTTTGTTATTTGTTTTATTTATTTTTGGCTGCATTGGGTCTTCGTTGTTGAATGCGGGCTTTCTCTAGTTGCAGCGAGCGGGGGCTACTCTTCCTTGCAGTGTGCGGGCTTCTCACTGCAGTGGCTTCTCTTGTTGCGGAGCACGGGCTCAGTAGTTGTGGCTTGTGGGCTCTAGAGCACAGGCTTCAGTAGTTGTGGCACACGGGCTTAGCTGTTCCACGGCATGTGGGATCTTCCCAGACCAGGGCTCAAACCCGTGTCTCCTGCATTGGCAGGCGGATTCTTAACCACTGCGGCACCAGGGAAGCCCTGTTTCTCTTGTTTTAAGCCACCCAGTTTGGGCTTATTTGTTACAGCAGCCCCAGGAAACTCATACACCCTTTTTATGAGAGCCGTGGTGACAGCTCTGTTGCATTCTTCTTTCTTCTCTTTATTTACATATATGGCCCACTCTCCTCTATAGATACACATAGGTAATCAGTTCTGGATGCATATTTGGTCTTTTAGCTATGACAGTACCCATATACAAAAGTTTCAGTGGAATAGGAAAGTTGTCAAGAGAGTTCTAGAAGCACCTCCCCCTCCTCCCAGAAACATCTGGCCTCTGGCCCAGAGGCTTAGACGTTGCTGCAGGTCTGAGAGAGGGTGGTGTCCTCCCAGACTGGGCCTCAGCTCAAAGGTCTTCCCAGGGCTCCCTGGCTCCGTCTACTGGTGCCAGGATGCACCTGCTGCTCTCCTCTTCAGAAGTGGCATTTCAATGTGTGGAGTGGGGTGAGGAAGAGACTAAAAAAGCCAAATCAATTGTTTGGCACGGAGGAGGAAATACAACCCCAAAAACTGCTGCTTTGTTTTAAACTGTTCACTCGAGTCTTATAAAAGTGCTTGTGAACACCTCAGTCTTTCTGAGTCTCATCTTCCAAAAGCACAACTGGAAGCTCATTGGTTTCACGAGGTTTTCCCCAGAAGGTGGAGGGAGGCCTTACACTTGAGCCCAGAATCCCGAGGTATCTCTTCTCTAACAGTCACCAAGAGACGGACCATACAGTTCTTGCACACACATCTCAGTAAATGGCAGCTCCATCCTTCCAACTGCTCAGGCCAAAAAGCATCTTGACTCCTCTCTGTCTTTCACACCCCACATCCAATCTGCCCCAAAATCCAGTTGGCTGTCCCTTCTGTATCCAGAATCTGACCATTTCTCACCATTTGGGCTGCTACCACTGGAGATGAACCACCACCACCCCTCATCAGGACGATTGCACTGACCTCCTAAATCATCTCTCCGCTTCCACCATGTCCGGCTCAGGCCATAGTTGAGCATCTGCATGAGGTGATGCCACAGCTCTGCTCCAAAGCATCTGATGTCTCTCTTCCACTTGGAGTCAAAATCAAAATCCTCCCATGGCCTCCAAGGCCCCACACAATCAGGGTGCCCTCTGTCTTCCAGATCCCATGTCCTCTCTCCCCTCCCTCCTACAGCTCCAGCCCCAAACAAGCCAGGTGCTCCCTTGCGTCAGGGCCTTTCTACTTTCTGATGCCTCACTTGGAATGCTTCTCCCTGAATATCCACATGGCTCACTCCCTCGCCTTCTTCAGTCTTCTTTTCTTAAAAAAAAAAAGCAAACTAAAAATCTCCCAGGGGCTTCCCTGGTGGCGCAGTGGTTGAGGGTCCGCCTGCCGAGGCAGGGGACATGGGTTTGTGCCCCGGTCCGGGAGGATCCCACGTGCTGTGAAGTGGCTGGGCCCGTGAGCCATGGATGCTGGGCCTGTGCGTCCGGAGCCTGTGCTCCACGACGGGAGAGGCTGCGGCGGTGAGAGGCCCACGTACCGCATCTGACCACCCTACTTAAAATTGTACCCCCTGACTTTCCTGATCCACCTTGCTCTGCTCTATTATTCCATCAGTATATTACCTTAGAACATTCAGAGTCATTTCCTTTAGTTTGTTTACTGTCAGCAGAGCAGAGGTTGTGTCTGTCTTAGGCACTGATAAACCTCGAACATCTAGAAGAGTCCTTGGCACATGACAGACACCCACTAAAGATTCATCAACCATTAAATGAATTAATGGATCAGTAATATTTTTCAGGACCTACTATGTGCGAAGCCTTAAGCTCCAGCACAATTCCCTCATTAGAAGCTAATCCAAAACCAATGCATCTTGTCCACACTATGGTAGATGTTCTGTTTACTTGATCTTTGACTTAATTATATCTGGTATACCTAGTAAGGCTGAGTTGGAATGAGCTGAATTTCACATTCAGACTCAGATTTGTGAAGAATTTTTAAAACACAAAATTTGAAACCAGAATTGAAAATCATGTACAAACGTGACAGCAAGTTTTGAGAACAAACAAAGTAGCACAGCTACAGCTTCCAATAATCATCATTTTTAAAAGCTACCATTTATCAAGCTCCTATTCTATGCCAGGCAACATGGTAAGGGTTTTGCACGTGTCGTTTCATCTAAATCCCCACCACAGTCCGGTGAGGTGAAGATCATGCTTCCCATTTCTTAGATGATCAAACTGAGGCTTGGAGTTTAAAGGACCTGCCCAAGGTCCAAGGTCACCCAGCACTGGTTTCAAGGTGAAGTTATCCACCTACGTAGCCTGAGAATTTTTAACAAGTCATTACCTGAATGAAATAGGCCACGTGGAGTCATAACACTGCAGTGTAATATTGTAATATTTTGGCTAAAGCAACATTTTTAATACTAATTTCTATTAGATTTTATTTTTGAGTGAATAATACATGTATCTCAGAAATGAAAGCTAGTGATTCTTATTGAGGATTGAATATTCCTACATAAACCAAGTGGCTTCAGAGCAACCTAACTGGTTACCCAACTAACAAAACTATACTCCAGCTTATGACTTTTTATCCACCCTGCTACACGGCTGGAATGACTCTCACTTGAAGTCCATGGTCACATTCAAGGACCCTTTCCTATTAGAAATTTTGACTCAAATCTGGTACATTCCACTATAGTAAGGTCAAAATAGATTGTAAAGGGCTCACATGAATTCCCATAACTGAAGGACTTAATTTCCTTTCAGTTGACCTGTGTCTGACTTCTCTTGTTCCACCCTTGAACTTCCCAGAGGCCACTGTGACCAGAACTCAGGTGTAGGATCTGAAAGTAACCTGGCCACACTACCACCTCTTCACAGACTCACTCCACTTTATATTTGAGGGAAACGATCCTGGAAGCGGAAATACTTCGAGAGTTCAACAGTCTGGGAAATTTAAAGGAGGGGGAAAAAAGCCCTGCATTTCCAAAGAGCTGAAGACAGAACTCTGCTCTCTGAGGACAGCAGGAAGTAAGAAGACCCGATTCGTGGCTTCAGGAGAGGAAAAGAAAAGAGCCCCACAAGGAAACTACCAACAGATGGTAAATACATTTTTAATTCTTCTGTCATACTGTGTGGACTTGTACACATTTGTCCTGCTGTGTTAGGCTCCCAAAATAGCTAGCCATGGAATTGCAGAACAGTTCGGCTGCAATTTGAGATTTAGGAAACCGTGCTGGCTGACAAAACAGGAAGGGCTCATAGTAGGATGGAGTGGATTTGCTCCCAGTTTGCAGCTCCTCCATGTGGCATTCACTGTAGCTCTTAGTGCAGGAAGATTCTCTCACATGTCAGGTCTCATTGATGATGTCTTAAAACGTACTATTTCAAATTGTCCTCCGAGCTCTAGTTACAAGTATTAAACATGGACATGATCTACGTGGTAACTCTCAAAGGCTAAAAGGAATATGATCCATTTACTTATGGATTCCAAATTTTCCAGGGAGCATCACAAACATATATGGCAGCCTGGAGCGCTATACTTAGCCATTCTCATACTTTTCATTTTGGCATAATGTTTCCATAGAATAGCATGGGAATTCCAATGCCAGAAAAAGGACCAAATATGATAATGGATTGCTCTAAGAGGAACCTAAGGAGATAGGATGCTAAAGCACATTCAGTTGACTCCGCATCTAAGACGTGACCTGAGATGGGTACCAGGAAATGAGTTAGGTTCCCAGTCCCAACACCGTCTCCCAGTGCATCAGCAAGAAAGAAAAAGTGTTGATGAATCCAAGTGGATGTGGAATAATGGGGAGAGGGTGGTCTGTTACTTAATTGTGGTCTAGAAATATCACTTACGCAACTACTAGACCTGGAAGGATCCTTATAGAATCTAGTTCTTTTTTTTTTTTTTCATTTTATAGACAGGAATCTCCGCCAAAGAGTTGCAGGAAATTGGCAGAGATTATACAACTGGTTGATGGCAGATTCAGTACTGGAACCCAAGACATCTATTTCTCAGTTCAATGTTTGTTCTGCTTTAGCACCCACAGAAGGTGGACATTTCTGTGATAAGCAAGATCTAATTCTAGAAGACCTTTCTCATAGTAATCTTCACTCTTGGGTTTTTATAAAGCAAGATGATGGAATCTCTGACTGGTCTATGAATGTTTGGGAAACTGGTAGATATTCTTTATAGCTAAGGTTTCAGGCTTACATATATTTGTTAATTTCTGTTCTAAACCCCTGTGGATTGTGTCTAGATTATATAGCTATCACACAATCTGGCACAGCTGGGATCCTCTTGTCATGAAATAGCAGGGAAGATTGGTACATAGGGATTAAAAAGCATTGGCAAAAGAGAACAGGGAGTTCATGCAATAACTTCCTACCCTGAGCCTTTCTGGTCGAAGAATTTCTCCTAGCCTCGATTCAAGAGAAGGGTGGGTGGGAACGAAAGGGGATTTTTATCTTCTTAGTGAAAGAAAGGATACAAAAACACTTAAGAACTGCTCAATTTGATAAAATCTTGATTTTGCTTAGTTTAAGTTTCTACAAGACTGATTATATTCTTGTTCAAATGACCTATACGTTCATAGATAATTTTTCTAGTGGGTACATATGTTTACTAATAAAAACTATTCTCAATCAGCTATTTAAGAAATGTTATTTTTACCTTTTTTTTTTTTTTTTTTTTAAGAAAGCTAATCGGTAGGCTTCATAGCTACTTTAGCAATAAGGTCTCCTAATCTGGCAGTTCTGTTCAGCATTTTGATTTGTTTTTTTCTGCTCGTGATTTCATCAATGTTCTTTTCTATTTTTGTGGTGGGGAAATTTTTACCTGTTGTGTTTAAACATGGCATTCTCTGCTTTGAGAATCCATTTGACCATTTTGACCCCTCTGGCTAATTTTACTATCTCCGTTGTCTAGTTACAGATTTGTGGGTGGGGGAGGGTAGAATTAAGTGAATTCTTTGGAGGAGAGCAGTAATGAAGGCACACTTTAGGTTATTTCATTCCTGTGATCCAAATTTGATTATCTAGCTAATATCACTAGGGACATCTGCAGCTTTAATAATTACATCTCAAGGCCTAAAGAAAAAAAAGAAGAAAAATTACATTTACTACACATTCACATGCAGCCTTTCAGAGAGTTACCATCTGAAAGCCTGTTTGGCTACTTTAGGAAAATAGATTGATATCAAGATTCTGCTTTAAGAGTTCAAGTTCAGTTGACGCTTTGTTCTTTAAAAAAAAAAAAAGCTAGATTTCAACAACTGTTTTGTGTAGAAGGGTTTAGCATTGCTTATCTGAAAGAGTAAAAAATCTAAGTTATTGATTTTACCTTTCCTTTTGGAGGACAGTTTTAGGATTTTTTTTCCCCTAGAAAGTTTTGAGGCTATGATTCATGTTAAAAGTGCCCTGTTCCATTATATACCAACACAGCTTTGAAGCTGTCTCTGCTTCTAGGTCAAGGGCTCTCCCTGTGGCCAGATGCCAGTTTTATCCTTGGACTCTCATGATCCTCAGAAATAAATCAACTTTCCAGTAAAATCCTGTGACAGCTCTGTTTTACATAAAAGTACGCAGCCTGGGGATGTGATACTGTTCTGTGTTTTAGATGGAGAAGAAGGCAAAGAAAACATCCATTATCAATGAGAGACAATTCCAGGTGGAGCCATTATTACAGAAATCAGAGGGCAGCTGGGTCGGGGGCGGGGCGGAGGTACCACATTCATTCTCCCTGCAGCATCTCTAACCCAAAAGCTTATTATTTGTGCAGAAACAAAAATACAAATGACTGTAAAGTGTTCTAATCCACATGTGGCATGGGTCAGTACAGTCCATGAGTTGAAAAAGTGAGTAGGTCAGCTATCTTAGGTCAATATTTCTTCCTTGCGGCAAGAAAAGAAAAGAATGAACGAATTACTGCTACACATATCAACGCAGATGAATCTCACAATATTGGAAAATAAAGGAGGCTACACACAAAATAAGGTATGCTGTATATCGTTCCATTTCTATAACTTTCAAAACCACACAAGAGTAATCTATTGTGTTAGAACTAAATATATAGTTTCCCTTTGATGAGGAGGGAAAGGATTGTGCCAGAAGGGGGCATGAAGATGGCTTCTAGGGTGCCAGAAAATTCTATTTTTTGACCTGGGTGGTGGATACAGAGGTGAGTTCTCTTTGTGATAATCCATTAAGCCATACATCTGTGATCTGTGCCTTTTTTCTGTAAGAATGATTTACTTCAATTTAAAAATTTAAAAATAATATCCCTATTGGGAAAGACAAATTTAAGAAATATTAGAAAAGCATTTTGCCTAATTAAACCAGTGGATATTTTTTACAGAGAAACACAGAAAATTCAGATGAGTGAAAGAAAAAAATGCACAAAACTTCAGTGTAGGGCAATGGGGACACTCCTACACTGTTACAGGAAGTGTTCATTGCTACTGCAGTGTTCGGTTAACTCTCTGGCATTATCTATTAAAGATATGCATATCTGGTGACCCAGATTCCCACTCCTGGGTACATATCCAATAGAAATATGTTCATGTGAGCACCAAAAGAATAGCAACTCTATTCATGATAGCCCCAAACTGAAAACAGGCCAAACTACCCATCAGCAGTACAGTGGATAAAGTGTGGTATATCTAACCTTGGAATACCATACAGCATTGAAAATGAATGAACCACAATACCCTTAGCATGGATGCAACTGAGAAACCTAATGTTAAAAGACCGAAAGCTAATGTTCAAAGATAGAGAGAAAAAAATCGTTATGTTCCCATTTACTTAAAGTTCAAAAAACAGGAAAAGATAAATACGTATAAGCATCAATATACACTTAGGTGGTAAAACTAAAGAAAAGAAAAAAAAAGAGGTTATCATAAAAGTAAGGGCAGCAGGGAGAGAGTGGGTTGTCAGTGGGAAGGGGCGGATGGAGGGCCCCTGGGCCATATTCTGTTTATTGATCTGGGTAGTGGTTAAGCGAGGGTTCACTTAATAAAAATTTATTAAATTATACTTTTATATATCATGCATTTTCCCCAACGTGTGTCATATTTCACAATAAAAAGGGTATAAAATCGCATGAAATCCAATTATTCAGAGATAGTTATCACTTTAACACCTGGATATGTATATTCCCAAACCTTCTTTAATGCAATATATACATCTTATCCACATTGCTTTGTAGCCTTTTTTTTCTTTAATAATATAATCTCCCAGAAGAAACTCTTTGGGTTTTCTGTGTATTTTTTCAATTCCCATTTAATTTTAACTAAAAGTAAATATCATACAAGCTTTATGCCCCTCTGGAAGGCTAAAGCCATGGGGTGTCTTTCAGGAAATTAGGTGGCTTTAACCTAAGCTACAGCGATTCATAAACCAATCTGCAGGATTTTGCCATAGCTCAGGGGAGACTTTTCCTTCTCTGTTAACAGTGCTGCTGCTTCAAAAGAGAAAAGCCTCTCTCCACCTCTTCAGTGCTCTTTTCAAAAGGAAAGGCCAGGCAATGAGGGGAAAGGCTAGTAGGGGAGTGGTCCGGAGGCTTGGTGGGAGGAGGGGGTCACCCTAAAATGTATTCTATTACTCGTCATGCTGCGCCTGGCCTAGGAAACATTATAAAGTATTGAAATCGGTCAAAAAATGATTAGGGCACTTTTTTAAAAACCAGAAAGTAGTTCCTTTGCTTTTCTTGCCCTGGGGGCAGTAAAGTTTTCTTCCCTCTGCCTGGAACATGCTGCCCTTCCCCCTCGCCCTCATCAGCAAGCATCCTCCACTGTTCTTCTTTACCTTTTAAATCATCTGCATATTTCATCCTCTTCATCATGACATGGTTGAAGAAAACTTCTATGAGCATCCAAGCCTGGGCAGTGACCCCACGAGAGCCCCATGGCACCCTGGACTTACCACATTACAGCACTGGTCACCTTATTTTGCAAGTGCCTATTTTCCTGTCCACAAATACTCTGCTAATCTGTAAGCTTCATGCATGCAATGACAGTGTCTGTTTCACCATCGTGACTCCAGTCTCTAGTACATATTGGCACCCAATAAATATAGTCATTGAATGGATGAAAAACAGTTGTGAAATGAGATGTGGCGTGGGGAGAGGAGTTGTGATTTAAACTATGCTTTCCCAACTCACTTCACCTGTTGGTACACAAATGGCTTCAAAGAGTCCAGTCAAATGAACAGAGGATGGATGGTTCAAAACTCTAAAATCTACAGCTGCTTAATTTCAAATACTAACTAGTAATAGCAGTTTGCATTTGTATCTTGTTTAATATTTCATTAAGCAGTTTCACATATTTCATACAATTCCAACAACAAATCCTCCGAGTTGAACTGGGGGAGCTATTAATATCACCGCTTTATAGATCGGAAAACTTCTGAGCGGGTTTAAGTAACTAGCCTCACATTATATGATTATTTTTTACTGTAAGCCAGGAACTGGCGACCCCTTAGGGCTGCAAGTGGAAACACATTCAGTGTATACCACATACGGATATATATATCTATCTATATTTTGTATAGATATATTTTTAGGGAGTAGGGACATAAAATAAATATGTGACACCATTCTGATTTTTTATCTTTCAGAAGATATTTCCTTTTTTTCAAAGCATTTATTTTTTAAGCTTTATTTTTTTAATCACAAAACTAGCACATATTTGGTAGGAAAAAAGCACAAATAAGAAAATCAAAATCACTTATGATCACATTGAATAGAATATCTATTGTTACACCATTTTAATAACTCTGACTACATATTAAGTCTTCAGCTTTTCTAGAGTGAGAACTCCCCTCCCACACTCTACTCTTTTTCTTTTTTCCCCCCACTCTATTCTTTTTTTTTAACATCTTTATTGGAGTACAATTGCTTTAAAATGTTGTGTTGGTTTTTGCTGCATGACAAAGTGAATCAACTATATGTATACATATATCCCGATATCCCCTCCGTCTTACATCTCCCTCCCACCCTCCCACCCTCCCTATCCCACCCTTCTAGGTGGTCACAAAGCACCTAGCTGATCTCCCTGTGCTATGCAGCTGCTTCCCACTAGCCATCTATTTTACATTTAGTAGTGTATATATGTCCATGCCACTCTCCTCGTCCCAGCTTACCCTTCCCACTCTCCGTGTCCTCAAGTCCATTCTCTATATCTGCATCTTTATTCCTGTCCTGCCCCTAGGTTCTTCAGAACCTTTTTTTTTTTTTTTTAGATGCCATATATATGTGTTAGCATACGGTATTTGTTTTTCTCTTTCTGACTTACTTCACTCTGTATGACAGACTCTAGGTCCATCCACCTCACTACAAATAACTCAATTTCGTTTCTTTCTATGGCTCAGTAATACTCCATTGTATATGTGTGCCACATCTTCTTTATCCATTCATCTGTCAATGGACACTTAGGTTGCTTCCATGTCCTGGCTATTGTAAATAGAGCTGCAATGAATATTGTGGTACATGACTCTTTTTGGATTATGGTTTTCTCAGGGTATATGCCCAGTAGTGGGATTGCTGGGTCGTATGGTAGTTCTATTTGTAGTTTTTTAAGGAACCTCCATACTGTTCTCCATAGTGGCTGCATCAAATTACATTCCCAACAACAGTCCAGGAAGGTTCCCTTTTCTCCACACCCTCTCCAGCATTTATTGTTTGTAGAGTTTTTGATGATGGCCATCTGACTGGTGTGAGGTGATATCTCATTGTAGTTTTGATTTGCATTTCTCTAATGATTAGTGATGTTGAGCATCCTTTCATGTGTTTGTTGGCAATCTGTATATCTTCTTTGGAGAAATGTCTATTTAGGTCTTCTGCCCATTTTGGGATTGAGTTGTTTATGTGATATTGAGCTGCATGTAAATTTTGGAGATTAATCCTTTGTCAGTTGCTTCATTTGCAAATATTTTCTCCCATTCTGAGGGTTGTCTTTTCATCTTGTTTATGTTCTCCTTTGCTGTGCAAAAGCTTTTAAGTTTCATGAGGTCCCATTTGTTTATTTTTGTTTTTATTTCCATTTCTCTAGGAGGTGGGTCAAAAAGGATCTTGCTGTGATTTATGTCATAGAATGTTCTGCCTATGTTTTCCTCTAAGAGTCTTATAATGTCTGGACTTACATTTAGGTCTTTAATCCATTTTGAGTTTATTTTTGTGTATGGTGTTAAAGAGTGTTCTAATTTCATTCTTTTACATGTAGCTGTCCAGTTTTCCCAGCACCACTTACTGAAGAGGCTGTCTTTTCTTCATTATATACTCTTGCCTCCTTTATCAAAAATAAGGTGACCATATGTGTGTGGGTTTCTCTCTGGGCTTTCTCTTCTGTTCCATTGATCTATGTTTCTGTTTTTGTGCCACTACCATATTGTCTTGATTACTGTAGCTTTGTAGTATAGTCTGAAGTCAGGGAGTCTGATTCCTCCAGCTCCGTTTTTTTCCCTCAAGACTGCTTTGGCTATTTTGGGTCTTTTGTGTCTCCATACAGATTTTCAGATTTTTTGTTCTAGTTGCATAAAAAATGCCATTGGTAATTTGATAGGGATTGCATTGAATCTGTTGAGTGCTTTGGGTAGTATAGTCATTTTCACAATGTTGATTCTTCGAATCCAAGAACATGGTATATCTCTCCATCTGTTTCTATCATCTTTAATTTCTTTCATCAGTGTCTTATAGTGTTCTGCATACAGGTCTTTTGTCTCCTTAGGTAGGTTTATTCCTAGGTATTTTATTCTTTTGGTTGCAATGGTAAATGGGAGTGTTTCCTTAATTTCTCTTTCAGATTTGTCATCATTAGTGTATAGGAACGCAAAAGATTTCTGTGCATTAATTTTGTATCCTGCTATGTTACCAAATTCATTGGTTAGCTCTAGTAGTTTTCTGGTAGCATCTTTAGGATTCTCTATATAGAGTATCATGTCATCTGCAAACAGTGACAGCTTTACTTCTTTTCCGATTTGGATTCCTTTTATTTCCTTTTCTTCTGTGATTGCTGTGGCTAAAACTTCCAAAACTATGTTGAATAATAGTGGTGCGAGTGGACAACCTTGTCTTGTTCCTGGTCTTAGAGGAAATGGTTTCAGTTTTTCACCATTGAGAACGATGTTGCCTGTGGGTTTGTCATATATGGCCTTTATTATGTTGAGGTAAGTTCCCTCTATGCCTACTTTCTGGAGGGTTTTTATTATAAATCGTGTTGAATTTTGTCAAAAGCTTTTTCTGCATCTATTGAGATGATCATATGGTTTTTCTCCTTCAATTTGTTAATATGGTTTATCACACTGATTGATTTGCGTATATTGAAGAATCCTTGCATTCCTGGGATAAACCCCACTTGATCATGGTGTATGATCCTTTTAATGTGCTGTTGGATTCTGTTTGCTAGTATTTTGTTGAGGATTTTTGCATCTATGTTCATCAGTGATATTGGCCTGTAGTTTTCTTTCTTTTCCCCACTCTATTCTTTATCTTCAAATTTTTCTGAGCTATTCTTGGCCATTTGCTCTTTTATTTGAATTTAAGAATTAGGTTTTACTAAAACTCTGTTGGGATTTTTATTGGATTTGCATTCTTTTTATAGATTAATTTGAGTAGAATTGAAGATTTTACTATATTGGTTCCTCTCTTTCATAAACACAGTATATTTCTCCATTAATTTATATCTATTTTAATGTCTTTTTTAAAATATGGAAAGCTTCAGAAATTTGTGTGTCATTTTTGCACAGGGGCTGTGATCATCTTCTCTGCACTGTTCCAACTTTAGTATATATGTTGTCAAAGCGAGCATTCAGAAGAAATTTCTTAACTGTTGGATTATATGGGGAGGGAAAGGTCACATATTCTTTTTGCTCTTTATGAAACTGAAAAAGAGATTAATCTGGACTAATTATTTCTCTCAAACGTAAAAGCATTTAGTTGTGTGCTGACAATGGGGAAAATGTTTCTGGCTTTTGCTCTCTTGCCCCTTCTAGTATCTAAACAGAAACTCTTTTTCTATTGATGGTCTTAACAGAGCAGTGCAGCAGGACAAAGGGGTTGGGAAGATGGGGGAAAAGAAAAGGAAAAGAAGATGGCGAGATATGACTAGGAAGAGGGCTGGGGAGGAGGGACAGCTGATTGGGCAGGTGAAATGGGTGGAGAGCAGTGGGGGCGGGGGGGGGGGGAGCGCATGACAGCAAGTGTGGATTCTCTGAGTTTTGCTTTTCTATAAAACCAGCAGTATCACTTGGGATCTTATTAGAAATTCAGAATAGTGGCCCCACTCAGATTCACCCAATCAGAATCTTCATTTTAACAAGATCCCCAGGTAATTCTTATGCACATTAAAGTTCCAGAAGCTCTTAGTCGCCCCCAACCAGTCTGAGCCAGTCCTGATTGGTGTCATCAGCCTTAGACCTATTAATAGACAAAACTGGTTTGGTTGCCTAGAGACCCGGAAATCTGGTTCCTCCTGTAGATGCTGAGTCTCAGAGTTCTCTTACCACTTTGGCCAAAGCCTTGGAACTCCAGTTGGCCTCAGTTTCTCTGCTACGCATGTCAGTTCTCAGCAGGGATTGGATCCTAGCCCTGGACCCCAGCTTCCTCAGCTCGGGTCCTCGTGCTTTGCCAAATTCTTGCTCTGCCCATTCCTCTGGGAAGCAGGATGTACTTTTCTACTCCCTTCTCAGCTTCTGCTGGGGACCTGCTGTGACTGGACCAATCACCTGGAACTGTGCCTGATTTTGACTATTGTCACCAGGACTTATTCCAAAACTGCTGGCAGAGAGGATGCACTCAGATATCCTAACAGTCTGGCCCAATCTGTGTTAGTCATGCCCTGTGACCGCTGCACACTGGTCTGCCTTGCTGCCTCCTGGGGATGGGCCAGCTTCTGAAGACAAACGCTCTGTCCCCTCTGTCACACTGGATCTTGGCTTCTTCCCCCTTCCCATGGCCTGAGCTGATGTGGTCCCAACCTGCCTTGCACACCAATGTCTCCTACAAAAGAGAAGGAGGCCAGCAGAGAATGAGGGAAGCAGGCCTCAGCCCCTTCTCTCTCTTAACTTTTCTAACACTGGGACTTCATGGCACAGCTTGTGTGTAGACCTTGAGATTCCAAGCATTGCCCTTGGAGCCCTTCAGGTAAAAGATATCCTAAAAGTCCTGGATGACTGCTGACTACAAACGGGCCCAGTGGTTTTGCATAACTGGTACTTTTGGGTCCTTTTTCCAAGGTGGAGAAAAATCTTTGTGGCCTGACTTACTTTATCAAAACAGGCCAGTCCACATAGAAGCTCAATAATTTCCCTGGTTACCATATAACCATTTCACTTTGACTGATGGTGTTATACGTCCTGCCATGCTCAATTTATTGTGGAACATTATACAAACCGTATCACATCCGCTACCGTGTTTTAAGCCAGCACAAAACGGTATGAAGTTCACAACAATCAGGTTGGCCGTCAGTTATAGAGGCCAATTTTTATATTAAAATTACTCTCCACTAATTAATAGACCACTGACTATATCTTTAAGACTGTTGCATCATTTCTATTCCTAAGAACTATTCTTATGGTGATTAAAAAAAGAAAAAAGAAGAAGACGAAAAAGAAGAAAGAAAACAGAAAGAAGTGTGGCAGCGCCCACAGGAGCTAAGTAATGGTGTGGGTGTTGTTTCCATTATTACATACGTAACACTTTCACAAGAATCAAATGTCTTACAAAAGAAAATACAAATTGCAGTAAAGAGGCGATAACACAGTAAGACACAAAGAAAACAATTACCCAAAGGAAGATTTAAATTTGGCATCAATCGTCTGCAGCGAAAGAATGGATAAGTACCCACTGACTCTGTACATACAAAGGTAGGCACGTGGCAGCATTTGCCACAGTCAGAAAAGAAGTTCCATGTAAAGTAGAAGGAGAAGTAGTAATTAAAAATGTCTCAAATCATTTTGAATAAGAAATACATACTATTTAATGAAGTCACTCCAAGTTTCCAAAGTTGCATGACAATCTCATTGAATGAGCAGAGATGGATAAATATATGATTTGCCAAAAAGCAGTCTTGGCCAAGCAAAATCAACGGTCCAGGAAGAAGTTCCTCAAGATTAGCAAGAGGATATGGATAGGAAATAGACCTATTCATTGCACTTTTCTGAAGGTCCAGATTTTCTCAGGATAGACTTTATTGATAAATCATGAAGAAACTGTATTTGAAGTTAGTATAAAAAAACCAATTTTGGGCTTCCCTGGTGGCGCAGTGATTGAGAGTTTGCCTGCCGATTCAGGGGACACGGGTTCGTGCCCCGGTCCGGGAGGATCCCACATGCCGCGGAGCAGCTGGGCCCGTGAGCCATGGCCACTAAGCCTGCACGTCCGGATCCTGTGCTCCACAACGGGAGAGGCCACAACAGTGAGAGGCCCACGTATGGCAAAAAAAAAACCCAAAAAACAAAAAAAACCAATTTTGATGGATAACATGAAAACTCTCCTTTAGTTGCTTTCAGTTTTATGCCTGATGTTATGTCATTATTTGAACAGGGTTCCAACAAACCATTCAAACTTTTGGAAAAGGGGAAACCTGGTACGGGGGGAGAATACTCTCAGGAAAACTGTCTAAAATGTTGCAGAGGCTTAAAAAGTGATGAGTATATACAACAACACATCACTACTAGTGCTATGATAACTTTAGTATGTGCAGTTACGGTCAAACCACTCAAAATTACAATGTCATTTGTCTTCTTTGTATCTCTTTTGTTTTTACAAGTCACATGGCAAAATCAACAAATACTACATCATCCCTCTGAGGATTCAGCTGTGGAAGAAGCATCTGCTAGCTCATCTCTAGGGTAGCTATTATTAGCTTGCTTTGATTCTCTCATACGATACGTACCCATGCTTATTAAGCTGTTTGTTTGCCTCCTTTGTCATATTCCTCTATGATTATGACTACCGCTATGCAGTGAACTCCAGTGCAACCTGGAGGTACCCATTTCCATAGGCCTTTCCAAAATTGATGCAATCTCCCTAGTTTTAAAAACATTATTTGGGGGGAAAAAAACCATGCAACATAGTATTTGCACTGATATTAAACCTTTCTATAGAAAATATTACAGTACCTGTACTGAATTGTATAGTGTTACCCCCACCCCGCAGATCCATGATCACTCAGAACCTGCGAATATAACCTTATTTGGAAATAGGGTCTTTGCAGATATAGTCAAATTAAGATGATGTCATACTGGATTAGGGTGGGCCCTAAATCCAATGACTGGTGTTCTTATAAGAAGGTCCTGCAGAGACACGGATGTACAGGAAGATCATCAAATGAAGACAGAGGGAGAAATTGGAGTGATGCAGCTGTAAGCCAAAGACTGACAGTAACCATAAGAAGCTAGGAGACAGGCTCAGTACAGATTCTAATCTCAGAGCCTTTGGGGGGATGTAGCCTTGCTGACACTTTGATTTTGGACTTCTAGCCGCTAGGACTAAATTTCACTTGTTTAAACCACCCAGTGTATGGTATTTTGTTGTGGCAGCCCTAGGAATCTCCAGATTGTGCAAGTAAGTACTTTAAATTACATAAAGACTTGATATTAACTTTCCCTTAGATGATGAAACTAGGGGAGGAAAAGGCTACTTGTCACGTGATATGGCAAGTCTAGACCAAAGATGGGATTAGAAACTGGTCATTCTGGCATCACAAGGCAGGTAGAACTGTAAAAGACTGAAAGTTTCAGGTAAACCACTAAGACATTGATTTCACATTTTAAAATGAGGTATAAGACCTCCATGTTGCAAAATTTGCAACACAGGTTGTCAAAATCTGATTACATGGCTTTTCAACCCCTTACGTATAATAAATACAAAGTACATTAAAAATGAAAACTAGAGATTCGAGGTGAGGGTTTTTCTGCGGTTTTTTTTGCGGTACGCGGGCCTCTCACTGTTGTGGCCTCTCCCGTTGCGGAGCACAGGCTCCGGACGCGCAGGCTCAGCAGCCATGTTTCATGGACCTAGCCGCTCTGCGGCATGTGGGATCTTCCCGGACAGGCACGAACCCGTGTCCCCTGCATCGGCAGGCGGACTCTCAACCACTGCGCCACCAGGGAAGTCCGTGAGGGTTGTTTCGTATAGAGTCGTCTGTGGGCTGGGTGTCCTCCCCCCAACCAATCTTTCTAAATCTCTGGGGGCAAATAAAATGTGAGTGGTTCCATTGAATCAGATGTGGGCCACTCACAAGAGAAAGCAGACATGGGGTTATCTTGCATCCTTTTTTTTTTTTTTTTGCGGTACGTGGGCCTCTCACTGTTGTGGCCTCTCCTGTTGCAGAGCGCAGGCTCCGGACGCACAGGCTTAGCGGCCATGGCTCACGGGCCTAGCCGCTCCGCGGCATGTGGGATCTTCCCGGACCGGGGCACGAACCTGTGTCGCCTGCATCGGTAGGCAGACTCTCAACCACTGCGCCACCAGGGAAGCCCTTGCATCCTTTCTAAGAGGGTCATTTGGATGGGTAACCAGATGAACAAAAATATGGAGCTGGTACCAGATTCCTGGGGTCCCAGGAAAGAGTAAGTGATTGGCCATATTAAGATGTATCCATTCATCTGCAGGGAAATCCAGGTGAGAGAAGCCCTACCCTGGAGCATCTCCGGAAAACTCATACAAACCAACAAGAGAGGCAACTTGGTATATCTGTCAAGGCCAAAGAACTCTGATACTAGCTCGTCACACGACTACCAGGCAAGTAAGAACTTTCTTGCTCCTCTCCTTATCTTCCTCCCAGTAACCTAACCACAGAGAAGTGTGCAGTCACCTTCCGAAAACTGCAGGGGGCAGGGATCAGAAAAGAAAGGGCACATGGGTTGCTCTCCTAACCCAGTTGTGGCTCTTTGTAGGAGGCTGAGATGGGGATGGGAGAAGCCTGTCGATGTTTTTACTGTGACATGAATCCAGACACGTTAATTACTGACCAAAGGATATATTTCCTGGAAGTGACTAGAAGAATAAAAATTTGATCTAAATTTCACCCAAGAGTAGAGAAAGTGCTAACTCTGTGGAATAAATTTGAAGTGTTGCTTTATGATTGATTACATCCTATGAGTCACACTTGTTCAATGTAACAGTTACATAACCATTTCTAAATGCAATTGAATGGAGCAGTTCTTATAGAACCTTCTGTAGCGTTTTCCCCTATGAAGTCACCGTGTTTCTGTCTGAAATCTGGAAAATTATATGTCAAATTGTCCTCACAGAGAATTTTGTCCTTTTTACTTATTGTTATCAGCACTTACGAAATTTCTAAACTGAAAAGCATTATATGCTTGGTACAGATTAGGTGTTCAATAAATGTTGAATTAACAAAGAAATGAATGGGCAGTGAAGAGAAATCCTGATTGCCTGGGTTCTTTATAAACCCAGGCTATCCTCAGATTTCTTTACGGTAGAGTAAGAACTATCCCAGGTTGGTGATTTCTGAGACATTCCAACCAGACACTTATGGTCTCCTTACATGGAATTATAAAACATTAGCATTAGAAGGACACGTAGGAGGTGATTCAGTCCAACCCTTTCATTTTACAGATGAAGGCCCAAAGAAGTGAAATAATTTGATTAAGGTCACCTTTTTCTATAGTATCAGTGCTAGGCCTGGAGACTCTGACAGCTGACTCACTGATAGTGACATTCCTTCGTTTCTGGGCTTCTTGATAGCTTGGCTTTGGTGGAGTGACAGCTTATGTTCTCTTGTTAGTATTTTCATCAGTAAATCAGAAGTTGCACCTAAGAAGCAAACATGAAATATCCAAGTGGGGGAGACCGACAAGTAAAACACAACTATAATGAAGTGGGCTAAGTGCTATGAAAGAAAGAATCACAGTGAGCTACTTAGAAAAAGCACCTCATCCAGACTAAGGGTCATGGAGGGCTTGTTAGAGGAGGTGTCATCTGAGTTGAGTCCTGAGAATGAGAAAGTGTTAATAATCATGGTGTGTTTGGCAAACCCTGAGGATTGTACTATGGAGGTATCACTGAGTACAAAGGGGTGGGAAGAGAGATGGGTTAAAGAGATAAGCAGGAGCCCAAACATGGAGGGATTTCCATGCTATAATAAGATGTGTATACTTTATAGAAAGTCTATCAAAAATGACTGAAGTATTTTTTTGCAGGGGACTTATGAGGCCTGATTTCTGCCTCAGATATAACAGTCTAGCTACAGAATGGGGAACAGCTTTGAGTGGGATAATGTAGGCAGAGAGGCCAGCTGGGAAACTATTGAAATAATCTAGGTAAGAAAAAATGGCAGTAGAGATGGAAAAGGCAAAAGAATTTCAGAGCAATGTGCTAGGGACTGACTTGTGTACCCCTCTTCCCATAAAGCCCAATGTGACGGTATTTGGAGATGGGGACTTCGGGAGATAACCAGGTTTAGACGAAGTCATGCGGGTGCCCCCCCCCCCATGATGGGATTAGTGCCCTTATAAGAAGAAACACCAGAAAGCTTGCATTCTCTCTTCACCATGTGAGGGCAAATTAAGAAGGCAGTCCTCTATAAGCCTGGAAGAGAGTCCTCACCAGAAACTGAACATGCTTTGATTTTGGACTTCTAACCTTCAGAACTGTGGGAAAATAAATTTCTGTGTTTAAGCTAGCCAGTCTGTGGTATTTTGTTATGGCAGCCTGAGCTGAGTAATACACAAAGGAAGTTGAATGAAGGATGTGGTGATGTATTAGATGTAGGGAATAAGGAGAGTGAGGAGCCAAGGGTTGGATGAGTGTTCAGACTTACTGTGTAAAGAGGGAAGCCTAAAAAAGGGAACACTGGCAGAGAAAGGGGAAACTTGGTAGAGACCAAAGAGAGTAGCCAGAGAGATTAAGGGAAAACAGAAGAGGCCAAGAGAAGGGAGGTTTTTTTTTTTAAAAAAGAAGATAATGTTCAATTGTGCAAATATTATAAAGATGTCAAGGTAAGGTTGAAAGGTGTCCGCTGGCTTCTGTGATAAATGCCTTTGGAGACCTTGGCAAGAATTGTTTCAACACTGTGAGGGCAGATATGATACCACTGTTGATTGAGGAGAGAATGAGGTGTCAGGAAGTATAGACAGCTAGTATAGAAAGCACATTTTAGAATCCTTGCTTTGAAATGAGGAAGAGAAGTGGATAGGTAATGAGAAGGGAAGGAAGCAAGGGGGATTTTTTTTAATGATATAAGCTTTTTAGGAGGGATGACGTTGAGGACATACTAGAAGAGAGGCAATAATTGATGAGCAAGGCTACTGAGTGTGCAGGCTACGATGGGCTACATAGCTCAGATGCAGAGACTGGCTTTAGAAGGAGAGGCTTCATCCTCCATCATGGGAGGAAAGTAAGAATGAATGCAGATGTGTGCAAGATTGTAGGTGCAGAGTCAGTCCTACCTGATGGCTTCCATTTTCTTCATGAGGTAGCAGATGAGAGTGAGTGAGGTAGGTGGTGAGATGTTAGGAAAGGGGATGGAGGAGGTGGCTTCAGTGACTTGTGTGAGGAATGAGAGAGAGAAACAGAGGGCTGACGATAAACACAGTAGGCATGGCTGGCAGCATGGGGGCAATTGGAAATTTTATACCATGGAATTTTGGTGCACCAATTCCCTCCACTGTGCAATTTTTCTTCTTCATACTTAGCTGCCTAAACATAGAAGAAGGCAGAGAATTACGCTGTTACAAAGTTTGGGTTTTGCCAGTGAATGAGAATGAAGGACAATGGGAAGAAAGTTGAGGAGGTCAAGGAAATAAAAAGTTAGGAGCTCAGAGGATTTCTACTTCTAGGGATATGGAGTAGACGTATTTTCCCCCTTCTTCCTGCTACGTATAACTAACAAAATGCTGGATATTATATACAAAACAAATGTAAAAAGACTGAAAGGTGAAGCAAAGAAAGCAGACCAGCTAGGGATCTTGAGAGTGAGGAGATGATACAGTGGTGAGTTCCCTGGGTTTTCCTTTTGTCTCATATATTGCAGACTCAGAGTGGAAGAAGGTGGCAATCCACAAACACAGACAAAAAGGGCCCCAACAAAGGTCTGCTTTCTCTAAGGACAGGAAAAAGGCAGTCTAGAAAGATAGAAAACTTTTAGACAATAAGAGCTTTACCAGCATCAAACGTTACAGAAAAAATACTGACCCCACCTTCACCAGCAAAGGCTGAATTGGGGGCCTAGACTTGCACAATCACCAAGCTGTAACAAAACATCCAAACCCCTTTGCTGGAATTTCATCCTTGCTGGGTGATAGTTCCTCCTCCTGACCCCCCTACTCCCTAGCTCTGGTATTGGTTGAGACCAGATAGGGAGCACCGACCAATACTCTCACCCTGAAGTAACAAGGCATTCTTCCCTCTCCCCACTGGGGTGGTGTCAGAGAACGCCTAGGAGTAATGAAGAGCATCCTCCCTTGACTGTCAACAGAGGCCAAGTAGGACCTGAACTTCTACCCTCACCTGGCAGTAATGAAGCAGTGTCTACCACTCCGTTCCCAGCAAGAGCAGTGTCAGAGGAAGCCAGCTAAAACAGAAGGTTGAAATAAGATCCAAAGTCTCAAAACATATATCCCAAATGTCCAGGTTTCAATAAAAATTACTTGTCATACCAACTGTATTAGGTCCCTAGGACTGCCATAACAAAGTATCACAAATTCGATAGCTTAAACAACAGAAATTTATTCACTCACAGTTCTGGAAGCTAGAAGCCAGAAATCAGGATGTCAGCAAGAACATGTTCCCTCTGAAGTCTCTAGGGAAGAATCCTTCCTTGCCTTTTTCTAGTTTCTGATGGCCCCTTCCATTCCTTGTAGCTGCATCACTTCAATCTCTGCCTCTCTCATCACATGGCTATTTTCCTTATGTGTGTGTCTGTGTGTTCTCTTTTTATAAGGACACTAGTCATTGAATTTAGGGCTCACCCTAATATACTATGACCTCACCTTAACCAATTACATCTGCAAAGACCCTATTTCCAAATAAGGTTACATTCTGAGGTTCCAGGTGAACATGAATTTATGGGGAACATTATTCAAGCCACCACACCATCATACCAAGAACCAGGAAGGTCTCAAACTGAATGAAAGAAAACAATCAAAAGATGGCAACAGCTACATGGGAGATATGTTAGAATTATTCGACAAAGATTTTAAAGCATGATAAAAATGCTTATATGAGCAATTACAAAAACACATTAAAAAAAGAAAATCTCAGCAAACTAAAAGAAGATACAAGAAGAAACAAATGGAAATTTTAGAAGAGAAAAATATAATAACCAAAGCAAAAGACGCAGTAGGTGAGCTGAAGAGTAGAGAGGGCAGAGGAAAGAATCAGTAAACTGGAAGATAGAGTAGAAATTACCAATCTAAATAACAGAAAGAAAATATGCTGAGATAAAAAATGAACAGAGCCTCAGGGACCTGTTCTATATAATAAAAGGTTTAACATTCATGTCATCAGAATGTCTCTGGAAAGACAGGAGAGGAGAGGGAGGACTGAAGAAAGTTCTCCCAAAAATAATGGCTGAAAACTTCCCAAGTTTGACACAAGATATAAATCTATAGATTCAAAAATCTAAGCGAATCCCAAACAGGATAAATCCAAAGTAATCCACCCTAAGGCACATGATAGTCAAACTCCTAAAAACAAAAGATGAAGAAAAGCATCTTGAAAAACAGCAAAAGAGAAACACTGTACCTATAGGGGAAAAACAATTCAAACGACAGTGGATTTCTCATCAGAAATCATGTATCACAATATTTTTAAGTGCCAAAAGAAAAAATCCTATATCCAGAAGTATCCTTCGTGAAATGAAGACACTCTCAGATGAAGGAAAACTAAAAGAATTTGTCACCAGCACACCAACCCTGAAAGAATGGCTAAAGGAAGTTCTCTAAACATCAGGAAGAAAGAAAGAGCCAGTAAGCAAAAATATGGGTAAATATAATAGGTTTTCCTTCTACTCTTGAGTTTTCTGAATTATGTTTGATTGGAGAACCAAAGTTATAATACTGTCTGGTTCTAAATATGTTTAGGGGAAATAAGAAAATTTTATATATATATATATATTTAACTTTTATTATATATGTTACAAATATTTCTTCCCAACTTGTTCTATATATATATTTGTTCTTGTTGTTGTTTTTTATCTTTTGGCTGCACCACACAGCATGTGGGATCTTAGTTCCCCAACCAGGGATCGAACTGACATCCCCTGCATTGGCAGCGCAGAGTCTTAACCACTGGACCACCAGGAAAGTGCCAGAAAATTATATTTTTAAAGGGATGTAAAGGGAGGTAAGGTTTCTATACTTTACTTGAACTGGCAAAATGATGACACCAATAGACTGTAATAAGTTATGTATATATAGCATAATACCTAGAACAACCACTTAAAAAGCTATACAGCGAGCTTTAAAAACACTATAAGTAAATCAACATGGAATTCTAAAATAACCAACAGGAAGGCAGAAAAAAGAAAACAAGAAATAAAGAGAACAAATAGAAAACAAAAATGAAATGGCAGACTTAAGTCTGAATATATCAAAAATTACATTAAATGTAAATGGTCTAAATAGAGATTGGAAGAGAGGATCTTTTTAAATGACCTGATTATATGCTGTCTATAAGATAAGTTCACTTCAAACATAACTCTAGGCGGGTTGAAAGTAAAGTGAGCAGAAAAGATATGTCATGGAAACGTTAATCAAAAGAAAGCAGGGAAAAAAAAAAAAAAAGAAAGCAGGGATGGTATATTAACATCAGATAATGCAGACTTCAGAACACAGAAAACTACCAGAGACAGAGAGGGACATTATATAGGAATCCAAAATGTCTATGTACCAAGCAAAATTGGGTATAAACGAAAAGATATTTAGACTTATCCACAATTATATTTGGAGACTTCAAACCCTTTCCTTAACAACTGGTAGAACAGGCAGGCAGAAAATCAGCAAGGATATATAAGAACTCAACAATACCATCAAATAATAAGATCTAACTGGTATTCACCGAACACTGAATCCAACAACGATAGAATACACATGCTTTGCAAGTGTCCACTGAAGGCATGTCAACATAAACCATATCCTGGGCCATGAAAAAAAAAAAAAACCTTCAACAAGTTTAAAAGAACTGAAATCATACAGTATATGTTCTTTAACCACAGTGGAATTAAACTGGAACTTGATAATTGAAAGATAATCGAAAAAAATCTCCCAGCATTTGCAAACTAAACATCATAGTTCTAAATAATTCAAGGGCCAAAGAGAAAATCTCAAGAGAAATTAATACATCAAACTGAATGAAAATTAAAATTCAGCATAGCAAAATTGTGGATGCTGTTAAAAGTAGGGCTGAGAGGGACATTTGTAGCACCAAAGGCATATATTAGAAAAGGGGCAAAGTCCTAAATCAATAATCTAAGATCCCACCACAATAATGTAGAAAAAGAGAAGCAAATAAACCCAAAGCAAGCAGAAGAAAGGAAACAATGAAGATGAGAACAGAAATCAATGAAAATGAAAACAGGAAAGACAATAGAGAAAATCAATGACACAAACCCTGGCTCTTCAAAAAGATCGATAAACTTGACAAACTTCTACCAAGACTGACAAAGAAAAAGAAGAGAAGACACAAATTACCAATATCAGGAATGAAATAAAAGATATCACTACAAACATCAAAAAGATATTAAGGGAATACTATAAAAAAAACTTACATAAATTTGATAAAACAGATGAAATGGACCAATTCTTCAAAAGCACAAGCTACAATGACTCACCAAATATGAAACAGATAATTTCCTTTTCCATTAAGGAAACTGAATTTGTAATTTTTAAAAGTTCCTCCAAAAGAGATCTCCTAGCCCAGAGGGTTTTACTGGAAAAATTCTGCAAAACATTTAAGGAAGAGTTAATACCAATTCTACACAATCTCTTAGAGGAAAAGAAAAGGAGAGATCACTTCCAGCTCATTTTATGAAGCTAATATTATCCTCATACCAAACAAAGATGGTACAAAATAAGAAAACTGCAGACCAATATTTCTTGTGAATAATGATGCAAAAATCTTTAACAAAATATTAGCAAATAGAATTCAACAGTATAGACAAAGAATTATACACCATAGCTAAGTAGAGTTTAGTCCAGGGATGCAAGTCTTATTCAATATTTGGGAATTAGTCAATATAATCCACTGTATTAGTAGGCCAGAAAACCTAGAGATAGATGCACACACTTGCCCAATTGATTTTTTACAGTGGTACAAAAGTGAGTCAGTGGAGGAAAGATGAAGAAGGAAAAGGAATAAAAGGAAGAAGAAGGGGAGGAGGATAAAGGAGAGGAGAAGACTGAGACTCCAGAGTTAAGAAACTGGAATGTTGCTAAGTGCCAAGAGCAGAAAAGTGCAAGGTTTCTGCAAGACTTTGGAAAGGATGCTTAACTACTTGACGAATTATTTTTCTCACTCCAAACAGTTGGGTTGGATTCACTGGCACTTTGGTGAAGCTGTCCTGAGAAACCACTTCTCTTTTCCATTTTTTCTTGCTGCCCCACAACTAAAGAACATAAAGTAGTTTTACTTACAAACAGGGTTAAGTCAACTGGGAAAATCAGGGGTGGGGAGTCAATCTGGGTCGTCCAAATATGGAGTGGTTCCTGGGTCAATATCCACCACGGAGGCCGCCTCTTCTATCACTTTCCTGCCCCTTGGTAATGGATCCTTGATTTCTTGGGGTAGCCTCACCTGCTGTTCCTGAGCCTTTTTATGAGGGTAGATGGATCCTGGAGAGTGGGCTATGTCATAGGGGCTGGGGCCCCCTCAGTTTGTGTAAACCTGAGTTCTGATCACATGCATGATTTCCTTCTGTATCTCGGGGTCCTGAGTATTAACGTTGGCATCGCCTACCTAACCATCCTCATATACAAAGAAGAACTGTGTGCACACATGTTTGGACACAGGGCACACCCAGATGTTCCATGCTTCTGGACGTCCTTAGATGTAATCACTTCACTAAGTGCTACACAGTTTAGATTCCAACTCTGCAGGAACCTCCATGACTTTTACAATAAATAGTGCTAGAACGGCTGGACATTTAGAGACAAAAAAATTGAACCTTGACCTTACACAATAATTAACTCAAAATGAAAATACCATATAACCAAATAAAACAGAAACCTATATACTTTCAGAAAAAACAAAGACAAAAACAGGAGAATATCTTTGGAATCCAGGGCTACACAAAGAACTCTTAGACTTGATGCCCAAGTATGATTCATAAAAGGAAAAGCTGATAAATTAGACTTCATCAAAATTTGAAAGTCTGCTCTGTGAAAGACCCTGTTAGATTAAAAGAACACGATACAGACTTGTGAGAAAATATTTGCAAACCACATATCCAGCAAAGGACTCGTATCTAGAATATATAAAGAACTTGGAAAACTCAACAGTAAAAATACCAAATAATCCAATTAGAAAATGGGTAAAAGACATGAAGAGACATTTCACCAAATAGGCCATACAGATGGCAAATAAGCACATGAAAAATGTGTTCAACATCATTAGCCATTAGGAAAATGAAAATAAAAGCCATGAGATATCACTACACATCAGAATGACTAAAATAAAAAATAGTGACACCACCAAATGCTGGTGAAGACGTAGAGAAAGTGGATCACTCCTACATTTGGTAACCCCAAATAGTGCAGCCATGCTGGAAAAGTTTGCAGTTGCTTTAAAAAATAAATGTGCAACTACCGTATGACCCAGATATTGCACACTTCAGCATTCGTTCCAGAGAAGTGAAAACTTATGCTCACACCAAAACCTGTCCATGAATGTTTATAATAACTTTATTTGCAATAGCCAAAACCTGGAAACAACTTGACTGTCCTTGAATGGGTGAATGGTTAAACAAACCACAATACATCCATATCATGGACTACTGCTCAGCGATAATAAGAAGAAACTATTGATATAGGCAGTGACCTGGATGAATGTCCAAAGAATTACGCTGAGTTAAAAGAGTCAATTCCAAAAGTTTACGTACTGTATGATTCCATTTGTATGATATATTTTAAATGACAAAATTACAGAAATGGAGAACTGGTTGCGGGGTTGAGCAGGGAATGGAGGTAGAAGAGAAGCTGGTGTGGCTATAAAAGGCCAGCATGAGCCATCCTTGTGCTGATAGGAATATCCTGTACCTTGACTGTAGCAATGCTAACATCCTGGTTGTGGTAGTGTGCTGCTCCTTTGCAAGATGTTACTATAGGAGTGAATTGGGTAAAGGGTACATAAGATCTCTGCATTATTTCTTACGCTTGCATGTGAATCCACAGTTATCTCAAAATGAAAATAGTTTTAAAAGTTAGATACCGGGTAGATCACTCCAACAGATAATTGAATCACCATGTCTATGGCTGGACTTGGGGTACAGCCAGAAGTTCTGCCTGGGATTCATCTCTTACACACCCTCTGCCACCGCCTCCAAGCTGTCACTGTTATCCAAATGGTATGGGGCTCTGAGTCCAAGGCTGGAGTTCTCTTCTAGACCTGCAGTAACCTTGACACTCTGCTCCAGGGAAACAGCCCTTGATCCCACGGTCATCTGTATTCACCATATTATCTGAATGTCTCAAAGGTCTCAAAGGCCTAGGTTTGGGACTAAGACGCCATTATGGCTGAAGTTTTCAGCCAAGGGTCATGTGCTCTAGGGGGCAGGTGCCAGCTTAGCACCCTCAGAAGGCCAGACTGAACTAGCGGCACCTTTGTGGTCAGCTCAGTTTTACCATGTTCCAGAAGAGCAACAGTCCAGAGGACCCTCCTCTTCTGCCATAAGAACCTGACCGGCCTTTCCTAAGACAGTATTTGCTTGTAGTGTCTAGTCAGCCCACGCTGATGGGGAGTCGAAATTTGAATTGACAGTGTTTAAACTTCAAGGCAACCAAACTGGAAGAGACTGAGATGTTGGTTTTGTTTGTTTATGTTTTTTAGTATCTTTTATTTAACTCCTGAAACGTACGTTGAAATGTCCTTCTACTTGGAGGTCATGCTTTTACTCTTGACGTTTGGAAGCACAATTTTAACATATTTATTTATAATAATTAGAGTGAGTTCTTCACATATGAAAAGTACTAAAAAGAAAAATTCATTGAATAATATTAAGTAGCTTATATTTATGTAGCACGTATTATGCCCAAAGCACTACTGTAAGCACTTATAGATATTAGCCTCTGTATAACCATAGGAAGCAGCTCTATTATTATCCCCCATTTTACAGATACCATAACTGAGGCATAAAAAAACTTGCCAAGGTTACCTAGAGAATACATGCCAGAGGTGAGATTTTTAACCTAGCAATCTGGCTCAATATTCCAGGCTCCAAACCAATCAAAAATACTGTTAGGACCTTAAGGGAGATATTGTTATTTGAAAAGTCTAGGTTGTTCCTATTGGCCAGGGGTGTAGGGTGGGTGGCTTGCGAGGTCACTTACAAGGAAATCAAAAAGCTACTTTTACTATATTCACATCTTAGTGAAGACTGAGTACTTCTGCCACCCAGCAACATCCCTAGCAACACCTGCTATAATAAATGCCTTGTTTTCCAACCTTATACCTTCATCCGGGAATCTTCACTATCAGGGAAAAAGCACGAAACTGGCAGAGTTCTCCACTAGTAAGTCCACGGGCTTGAGCAGGGCTGAGTCTCAGTTTTCTTATTTGTAAAATGAGGGATGGGTATTTGAAAAATCTCTAGGAATTCATCTAGGTCTTCTCATCTGTGACCCTGTGAAATAGCCTCATCTTCCAGCACTGCCTGGATCACTGTCCCATGTTAAAAATAAAGAGATACCAACCAGAATTTATCTTGGAGCAAAACAGTGTTTAAGAAAATAATACGTCAGTGGGTCATTTGTTAGGAAAAGTAGGTCCCAGTTCCCAGGGTAAAGGAAGAGTGTAACCTACAATATGGGATGAAATTCTGTGTTTAAGAAAATGAATGGAATTTGGGTTTTTTTGCTCCCCCCTCCCCCCCGGCAAAAGAGAGGCAGCAAAAGGGAGAATGAATGAGCAACATGGCAGGGCTCCTGAAGGATTTTTAAAAACAGGGATGACTAATGTTCAGTGTTAAGATGTATACATCATTGGGCTGTAACCCGTCTCTCCAAACCCTTCAGTAACAATGGCATCTCAGAAAGGCTTGTGTAAGTGGTTTTTAGTGGAAATCAAGAAAAGAGGCGGGGTTTCGGTGGAGGGAATGAATGGATGGTGAATGATTCCCAGTGGAGCAGACAGTGGGCACATGGGGGGTGCGACGGCTGGATTTTCCAGGAGGCCTGGCGTGGGGATTCAGGCCTGTCCAACCTAGAGCTTAACGGCAGGGAGGGCCCAGCTGGCATCTGGCTTACACAGCCTTTTCCCCCCCTTTACCACATTCCCTCCGAAACCTCTGCCAAGCCTTTTCAAATGGCGATCTACCCACTCCTCCAGGTTTTTAGCAACTTTGGTTAAGACACTTGCCCTACTCTGCCCTAATTTACAGTTATTAGTATATCTGCCCTACGTAGTCTGCTGGATTGCATGCTCTTCAGGGATCCTGGCCTCATAACGCCAAACATAGTTAAGTACTCAATAGTAATTTATTGAATGGAATTTGCTTCTTAGCCTTCCTCCTCTATTCTCCTGGGGGCTTTTAGCCGGAATGAGCCACACTGTTCAGACACAGTAAATAATAATAATGACAATGAATGTGAACATAAAAGGGGTTTCTTATTTTTAAAAAACATTTCTGGAGGGCTTGCAAGGAGGAAAGCACGTATGTGTGACAGGGCTGGTGGTGTGAGGAGTGAGCCTTAGGTATTAAACCGCTAGCTCTTCAACCGCATTTTCAGTTGACAAAATCCACGTGGAATATACATTCATCCCCCATATAAAAGTCACACATTTCCGAGAAAACTGCGGAAACAAACTTGAACCTCATGACTTCTATTATTTTGTAATAGAAGGTTTAAAGCACAGTGTGAGCTGTTTTTAGATGCTAAGTTCCCTGAGTGGTGTGTGTTAATTTCATCTTGATGCAGGGTGCCAGCAGAACTCAGCATAGAATCAAAAGAGGAAAATCACTTTCTTGCAGCTCTGGTACCTGGTGACCAGGCTTAACCTTTATTTTTTATTCACTCCCAGATGAAATGAACATCCTTCCCACAATGATGCCGTTTAGATATTTGTAACGTATAGATAGGTGCTCCCCACTGACAATCACGGAACTAAAGAGAATTCCTCGCTAAACCATAGCTCTGTTACCAGCAAATGTGAAGTCCCTACCAAGCATGAATTGATATTTGTACACCATTACCTGCTTCTCTTTGTGAATGAGACCTTGCACCACTGTGTTTTTCTTATTTCTTTGCACTGGGTATAGATTCCTACCTGCCCTTATGCATATTCCTGCGAGCTCCACATCAGGAGATATTGTTCTTGTACAACCCAGGGAAAATTTGACGATAACATTGTCTGCTTACTAATGAGCTTCCCTGTACAGAAGATGATAAAGCAAAATCTGATCACAGTCGTTTCCCCAAACATGCTTCCAGTCTGTTCATCTATTTCTTTGGAAGGCTTCACAAAATTTGCACCCCAGATATTCAGTGAGAATCAGTTTCTTCCTAATCACAGTGTTTTCATCTGAATTGAAGCCTTCCCCTAGAGCTGTGATGTTCCTTCCCAAGTCCTGCTCTTATCCAATCACTATGATCTTCAATGACAATTTTTTCCTTTTATATCTGTCTTACAATATTTCCTTTTACTATCACTCAGTTCAGTGTGATTCTTTAAATAGGTGATGTGTAGGATGGGGTGGAGGGTAGAGTCAGCGAGCAGGCCAAACAGCCTGGACCCCAGAGGGGACCGCAGCAGGCCGTCTGCAAACCTCTGGCCCCATCATCTTTCCTCAAATTTTTGAAAAACTTCAGGACGGAAGGAAAATAGAAGCTAAGGAATTTTCAGCAGTAGGTGGGTGGTCTCTTCATCCGGCACATAGGATGGGTACAGTGTGTGAGATGCTCACGCATCCCATAGTTTGTCCTGGGGTCCAAGCCTTCACCCCTTCCTTATTACCCTTCTTCTCTTCCTCTTTGTATTCATGATTCTTGTGGCTAATCTAGTGAAATCTAAAATAGCTGTTCTAAATAGAAACATCTACAAAACTTCATGGGGGAAAGGAGGAGGAAGATGTGGCACTCCAATGAACAGCCTTCGCTTTTGGTTTGCTTCTACAAATTCCTTTAGGGCTGCCAGACTCTTTGGAGTGACACATCACACGGCATCACGTGCATCCAGGTGTTTAATAAGTTAATGAATATTAGTTAACAACGAACAATAACACAAAGCTTGCAATATTTTACTTGGTCTGTAAAACTAAAACAGAAGCCACTTTATATTCTTTTGGGAAAAAAATAGGAACATATCTACTCAATCACATTAGCCTTCTCCATTCCATCTGGTTAAGCTGCCTACAGAGCCCTGTCTCCATCATTATGACTGCTTTCCAGGTTAGGACACAAACAGACACGTGGCTTCCTAACTCTGTCTTCCATTGCAGATTCTTGTCTCTTTCTCAGCACTTGGCTCTATTCCTGAATCCAAAAGGCTATTCTCAGCCTAGGGTTTGATCCTTCCCTCCACACCTGTTGTCCCACAGAGGAGTCTGGGTCTCTTTTGCTCAGCGGCCATCAAGTCTTGGGAACAACCTTCGTCAGCTTTTAAAAGTAATACCCACTGCAGGGTGAGGCCGAAGTGAGTGATCCTGCTGATATAAAATTGTCAGCTCCACTATAGCCTCTATCCCTACATCTGTCAGACAGAAGTCCCCAAGGAGTTAGACTGAAGAAAGAGATGATGGTTTGCCAGAGATGATGTAAAGATCTGTCCCATATCGTGAGTACAGCCAGCAATTTGTGTGTCAAACTCATGTTCTAATTCTATCACTTTCCCCCCTTTTTTTTTCCTTTCCCCTATGCAATCTGTCCACTGAACAAGTGGGAGAAAGTCAGTACCAACAACACAGAGTCTATATGGCGTGGAAGAGCTCCCATACACTTCAGGAGAGTTAAAAAATTTGCTCATGTTTCCCTATTTTAAAACCCTACAGTACCTTTTTGCCAACATTTACCAATGTGCTACCAACTATGAATTTATGTGAAGAATCATGCATGCATTTTGGAGTGATAATTCCATAGTTAACATTTTGCTCAGTCTTTCTTTTAGGAAAATTTCTCTAGTCCCCAGTGGATTGTATTCCATAAACCAAGGTCTGAGAAAGACCAGAAGGTTGGGGTGAAACTGAAGATGGTGGATTTCACAGGAGTCCTTGGCAATTGAGAGGACTTCAGGGTAGAAAATCATGGAAACAAAGTATCTTTACAGCTTAAAAAAAAACACAAATAAATAAGGAGAGAAGCACTCTGAGCAGTAGGTCAGAATTGTTATATGCATATAATTTTAAATAGTGTTTTCAGATAAATACCGAATATTCCATTTTAGGTTCAAACATAAGGGTTAAAGTCAAAATTCTCTCTTCCTTCATATTTGATAATAGCCCAAGCTGATTCAACAAAGAGAAATCATCATGCTTTTCCTGAGGGAAAAGTTGATAAGCCAGCTCCCATTCTCTTCATTTGTGTATAAACAAACACTTCATCTTAAGAAGAGTCTTATCAGATGGTAAACATTTGGAAGTTACTTATTCTGAATTCAGAGCAGCTCCTTTGGAAAATAAAAAACTCATTTTTAAGCTGATTTACAAGTGCAGATAATTTCCCTAGATTCAAAGCTGGCCTCCCTTTTTTTAAGCAGGCGGTCCTGAAAGAAGGGATTATCTAGAGTCATCACTTAAAGTGGTCGAATCGTGTAATCGCCAATATTTCTGCCCCCTTTCCTCTGGTTTCTCCCTTTCCCACACCCCACAGACATCCATGTTGCCCTTAAAAGTCAGATACTCAGAGGAATAATGAACCTGGGTGGAAGGGAGCCTTAGTCAGTGCTCCACCTGGGGACCAGGGCAGAGGCCTCAGGAAGTCCCTGATCTGTGATTCAGCTTTGAGTCCTCGTATTCCTCCAGGCTTTGCCCTGGAAAGAGCAGTGCCAGGCTGAACCTGGAGTTCCTGTTTATTACAACTTCAGCTGTTTGCAGCAGGGAGACAGGCAGAGTCCTGCTCTGATTGGCTGCCTTTCTCTGATGTAACAGCTGGCCCAGCCAATCAATAGCCGGTACTCAGAGAGCACAGAGATGAATTGTAACAGCCAAGGCCCTGGGAACAACAACAAAAAAAGAGCAACTACCCACCTAAACAAATCCATACACACGGCTCCTGGAGGGGCCCCTGAGAGAGAGCCTGCTCTTTTCTGCCAGAAGCCCTCTGGGCAGGCCTGTTCGCTCCCCCAACTGCTAGACACTCGGCCGAGTTTACACCATCTTCAAAGTAGGTCATTCCAAGTAATCTCAGCAGAGGAGGGATACGCTGTCAGCCACAGTCCGCAGAGCCTGCTGGAGGCCCAGACCTTGCAGCGGAGGCTGGAACCGAATGCCGGGCTGCCCTGCGGAGGCGACTGCTGCTCGCTGATGCTCCCTAGACTGGCTTGCTTTTAAGCAAATTCACTTTCTTGGCTGTTTACAATTGGTCAGGGGCTAACCATTCTGGACCAACCTCCAACAGGACTTAAATGTTCACCTGAGTGAGAATTCATTACAAGGAAGATGGTGTCATCTTGATTCAGTTCTTTGTTCTTCGTGCTGAGGAAAACTTCATTGTTATTCATGAGCTAGTGAGTTATTTCTAATAAGGCCTGCCGATACCCCCCCAGGAGAATGCAATGAAAGACAGACAGATGCATGCAGCATTTTCCTAAATAACATACTCAGGAATATGCATATAAAACAAATGCATTGCTCATTAAAAACATAAACCTCATACATGTTCTTAAACATGTAGAACGTGTACATTTTTATTCACACACACACTGATAACAAGGTAAACTCCACTTTCTTGATCAATGACATGTATAGCCACGTGTCAAATAATGTTTGAAAGATATATATATTGTCTTTAAACATGACCTACCTTCAGGTATTATTTTGAAGTTACATTGGCTATGCTGTTTCCTCAGCCTGCAATACCCACCCCCGCCCCTGCTCTTCTGCTGACAAAACGTACACACCTTTAAACCCCCCTCTTAAATTCTTCCTCTTCAGGAAACCTCTGGCTCCTGATTCTCAGTGATTATTTCTCTCCATTCAGAAACCCTGCAGCAATAAAAGTGGCTGATAGCACACACCTAGGAATAGCTTAGGTATGATGTGGCCGATCTTTAACTGTTTATTACACCATAACTCCTGGAAAGCCAGGGCCAGTGTCTGGTATTTCAATTGTACATCACACGTACTTAGCACATATATTGCTTTAAGGACAATGGGAGAAATGAAAGGGACGAGGAAAAAAGAAAACTAACATTGATTGGATGCCTAGTAGGTACCAGCTACTGCTCTAAGATTTCTATCGAATTTTTTTTCATTTAAAACTCATAACAGCATTAGAGTGGAAGATTTGCTTTTCATCATTTTAAAGGAAGCGGAGGCTTAGAACAGTTATATAATTTACCCCAGATCAAACAGCCAGTAAGCAGAGGAACCAAGATTCAAGCACGGCTATTGGACTCCTTGCCCTTTCTACTACTCCCCGATTCTCAATCTTGGTTGTTCAGCTTTTAGAAATTTCAGATGCCTAGGCCCACCCCTGAAGAGTTGGACTCAGATTTCTAAGCCCAGGAGACCAGGGAGCGTTTATTTCCTTAAGTGCTATGTTGCCAGCATAGACCTGGCATATAGGAGCAGCCAGTACTTATTCCTTAAATGAATAAGTGAATTCAGTCCACCTGGAGGGGTGGTCCTCGGGCCTGGCTATATATTCGGATCACCTGGATGGCTGATTAAGCAATGCCTCTCTCTCTAGGCCCTACCCCCAGAGATTCTGATGCAATTGGTTTGGGGTGGGGCGGGCTGGCAGGCATCCTAGTTTCCAAAAACTCCCCAGGCGATTCACATGTGCAGCACAGGCTGAGAACCATTGGTCTGGAGTGAGGTCATGGCATCTGCAGATTTTTAAAAGCTCCACAGGTAATTTTGATCTGAAGCCAGGGCTGAGAACTACCACCTACACATCATGCTGCCTCTCTCTGGGTTTTATAAATGGGAAAGCATTACTTTCTAAAAATAATTCTGTCAACAAGTATGGGCGTGCTTACCCATGCACTGCAGTGTACCCGTTCGGGGTACATTCTAGAAAAAACAATGTGGCCTGCTGTCGCCTGATTTCTAATCTGTAATTGGTTCAGTGCTAACTTGTTCTTCGATTTTTGTCTGTCACGGACTAGTTGGAGAATGATTTATGAAACTGATAGATCAGGAGTCGTTTTGCAGGTAGGAGAGAGAGAATGAATATCTCGTCTACTAAGCTAACCTTCATAAGCTTCAGTAATCAATTTATGTGATGTTCGTGCACTGATGTGCATATTTTCGCTTAGGAATACATGGGGGAGAGTGGGGAAGAAAACGTATTAAAATGTACAGCTCTCTGCAAGCAGAGAAATGGCAAGAGAAGGAAAAAGACCCTGCCTTCATGGAAACCCCAGACACGTTTCGTAAGGCCTCTAATGATCTGGAAATCAAGGAAAATTACAAGCCATGAGTTTATACGTTGTTAGCTTTAAACATTTCTTAAAGTGCATTATCTAGAAAGTATCAGAAAACAATTTAATACTGGGGAGAAATCTTATTACTTGGCGTAATAAGCCCAACAAAACCTGATGCATTAAACATTTCGGTAGAAGTTGTCTTACCATCATATAATTATTAAGAACACATAACAGCCACCGTTAAGAATCAAGGACTGGGAACATTTTAAAGAGCAAATTACTTTACAGTTGGGGAAAGCAACTTTTTATATGCGCCGGGGCATTTGTATGCAATTAATGAGGTGACATTATTGAGCCCCTAACTGTGTGCCTGGCAGCCTTTGACATCTATTCTCACTCAATCTTCACAACAAAGAGATGAAATAGGTACTATTATAATCTCCTTTTGCAGATAAGAAAACTGAGGCCCAGACAGTCTAAGTAACTTGCCCAAGGACCCACAGCTAGTAAGTAGTAATTAAACCTGGATTCAAATTCAAGCAGTGTGATTTCATAGCGGATGATTTTAACCAGAAATACATGAGAAATAATATTTTCCTTATGCTGATTTTATGTTCTTTTAAGCAAGTGCATCTTTTTCATTTTATGTGACCCTGACATATGGTAATCAGAGAAAACAGATTTCTGGAAGGAGAGCAACCATTGCTTCATCCCCAATTTCATTCCACACCCCCCCCCCCCCAATTAGTTTCCACCGCTAAACACAATTTCTAAAACACCTTTCTTACAGAACTGAAATGCAGTTCAATATGTGAAGCACCGATTGTGTGTAATGCTACCAGGCAGGATTAGAAAATGAGCAAAATACAGCCTTGCCTTTAAGTATCTTTTAGGAATGAAGACAGATCCTGGCATTCCCATTTAAAATCCTCCTGTCACTTTTTTCTCTTCGTATGAGTTCCGAATCCCAACCCAGCCTTCGAGACCTGCCTGGCATGATCTGGTCCCTCCACATTTTTCAGCTCTAGGTCCTTCCCTCCCCCTCATGGGAGTGAGCTTCAACCATATTGGGCTTCTCTTGGAGACATTAAATGCGCCACATCCTTTCCAAGGTCAAGGTCACTGCGGGTGCTGTTCCCACCGTCTCACAGTCCCTTCCTGCCCACTCCTGCAGCTGGAAACTCCTCTGCATCTCATAGATCTCAGGTCTAACATCACTTTCTCAGGAAAGCCTTCCCTGACTGGCAGGGACTAGGTCCCAGCCCTCTGCTGAAACCTCTCATAGCCTCTTCTTTTCATTCATGGAACTTAACCACTGTCTGTGTTACTTATTTGTGGAGTCATTCGTTGAGTGTTTCTGTAAAGTCCCAAGAGGAGGGAGGAGAGTGTGTATTACTCTATTTCCTGAATTTAGCACCCTACATTCTACCATGTGATAGAACCCAGATATTTGTTTTAAGATATATCCTTCCATCGAAATGTCATCTGTCCCTTTGGTCCTAAGGCTAGTGATGGCTCTGAGGTCACTGATCCCAGGGTTCTGCTCAGTCCCTTGTTCTTCCCACATGCCCTGCTCACACCTCCTCGGATTATCCTGATGTTAGTGTGTCACTTGCTGGGATTCTGATACAGGTAAGAACTAGAAAGGCAAAAAATAAAATAAAATGAGTGGTTCAGATAAAAATAAATTAGTGGTTTTAGAAGCATAGAGAAAACTGAATACTCTTAACCATTTTAATCTTTTCAGTTAAATTTCTAAACATCACAGTGGCTAAGCATTTACTTGAAAATTAAACGTATATTTGAAGAGTGAATTGATACCAAGTCAGGTTACAGCATATTACAGGCTGAAAAGCACAATTCAGTTCTTGTAAAACAGGCTCCAACTTAAGCTAAACCAGGTAAGGGGATCCAGATGCCCAAGTGCATCCTGGCTTCTACTTACAAAACCACTTGGGGATGAGGAGGGGGGCTTTTTAAAGCTTATAAAGCAAATTCAACTTTATTTTTCTTAAGACAGAAATTGAATCTTTCCATAGTTTTCAAAGGCTAGAAATCTGAAATCAAGGTGTTGGCAGGGTCGTGCTCCCTTTAAAGGCTCTTGTCTTTTCTGGCTTCGGCTGGTTGCTGGCAATCCTCAGCTTTCCTTGGCTTGTAGCCGCATCACTCCACTCTCTGCCCTTGTTGTCACATGGCCTTCTTCCCTCTGGGTATGTCTGTGTTTCTCCAAATCTCTCTCTCCTTATAAGGACACCAGTCATTGGAGTTAGTGCCCATCTAATCCAGTATGACCTCATCTAAATTTGGTTACATAAGCAAAGACCATATTTCCAAATAAGGTCACATTCACAGGTATTGGGATATTAGGACTTAAATACATCTTTTGGGGGGACACAATTCAACTCACAACACACATATATATGTACATAAAACCAATTCTTTTCCTCCTTTCTCCTCCTATTTTATATAAGGACTGTTGGTGCTCGTTTGAGTCTCTCTTTTTATTGGTCAATCTAGATACAGGTCTGTCAGTTTTCTTGGCAGTTGTTAACTTTACAATTTAGTCTTCAGATTACAAAATATCCAGGTGGTACTGTGACTGAACTAGAAGCAGAATTAATATCTCCCAAATACGGATGTGGTAATGGACAGGATTTTGCACCTTCTCTTTTTGGGAAGAGGGTGAGGATATCTTTATCTTAATTCCAATAGTTGCATGCTGGTAATGGATGCATGATGTTGCTACTGTTTTATTATATGGAAGTTTAATTATGGTGAGAATAGTGCTAAGTAGCCAAAGGGGTAGACTATTTTGGTTATTTATGGGAAACTGATAGGAAATTGACTAAAGAGAGAAGTCTTTTTTTTTTTTTCTGCTTCTGATGGAGCTTCTGAGTCAGGGCAGTTCCAGCAAACGCTGTGGCAGAGTGTGCCCTGCATTTACGGAGCTCTGATTGGCAGGTGACTTTGGGCTCGTGGTCTCCTGCATCTTCTGTGTAAGTGTGGCTCCTGGTTTACTTCATCTACTCCTTCTCTGATGCTCTTCCTTTCTGTATATAGACCTGAGTTTCCGACCTATATAATTTTTTTTTTCTTTTTGCGGTACGCGGGCCTCTCATTGCTGTGGCCTCTCCCGTTGCGGAGCACAGGCTCCGGACGCGCAGGCTCAGCGGCCATGGCTCACGGGCCCAGCCGCTCCGCGGCATGTGGGATCTTCCCGGACCGGGGCACGAACCCATGTCCCCTGCATCGGCAGGCGGACTCTCAACCACTGCACCACCAGGGAAGCCCTAATTTTTTTTCTCTGAAGAATTTCTTTTAATGTTTCTTGCAAGGCAGGTCTACTTGTGACACATTTCCTGAATTTATGTTTGGCCTAAGAAAGTCTTTACTTCACTTTTGAAGGACCATTTCATTGGATACAGAATTCTAAGTTGTTGGATTTTTCTATCAACACTTTATATATCTCTCTCCATTCTTTTCTTGCTAGCATGGTTTTTGAAGAGAAGTCTGATGTAATCCTTGTCCTGTTTCTCTGTAGGTAAGGTGCTTTTTGGTTTTTGTTTTGTTTTGTTTTCATCTCCAGTTTCTTTCAAGAGTTTCTCTTTGTGTTTGGTTTTCTGTAGTTTGAATATGATATTTGGGGGTATTTATCTTGCCTGGTGTTTTCCAAGCTTCCTGGATCTGTGGTTTCGTATCTCTTATTAATTTTGGAAAATTCTCAGCCATTACTACTTCACATATTTCTCCAGTTTTTTTCTCTCTTTCTTCTCCTTCTGGTATTCCCTTTATATGTATGTTATACTTCTTGTAATCGTTCCACAGTTCTTGGATAGTCTGTTCTTTTTTATTTATTTTTTCCTCTTTTCGATTCAGCTTTGGAAGTCTTTATTGACATATCTTCTAGCTCACTGATTATTTCCACGACCGTGTCTAATTTACTGATGAGCCCATCAAAGACATTCTTCATTTTCGTTAGGGTATTTTTCTTTTGGCCACGCCATGCAGCATGCGGCATCTTAGTTCCCTGACCAGGGATTGAACCCGTGCCCTCTGCATTGGGAGCGTTGAGTCTTAACCACTGGACCACCAGGAAAGTCCCCTTGTTAGGGTATTTTTGATTTCTAGCATTTCCTTTTGACTCGTTTTTAGCTGCTTACATTACCCATCTGTTCTTGCATGTGGTCTACTTTTTCCATTAGAGCCCTTAGCATATTAATCAAAGTTATTTTTAAATTCCTGGTCTGACCATTCTCAAATCTCTGTCGTATCTGAGTCTGGTTCTGATGTTTGCTTTGTCTCTTCAGACCATGTTTTTTGCCTTCTACTATATCTTGTAATTTTTTGTTGAGAGCTAGACATGATGTATGGTGAAAAAGAAATGGAGGTAGATAGGACTTTAACATGAGGTTTTATGTTTATCTGGCTAGGAGTTAGGCTGTGTTTACTCTTTGTTATAGCTGTGGTGTCAGAGGCTGAAGTTTCCTCTAATGTCCTTACTTTTGTCTCTCCTGTTATCTTTGGGTTTTCCTAGAGACTACTTAAATAGTGTCTGAGGTTTACGGTTCTTTTCCCCGTAATCCTTGTTATTTTACAGGAGCCCTAACTGATGTGGTGGGAAGGTGTGAGGGGAGGGAACATATTTTCTAGTCCTATCATTAGAGCTCAGTCTTCCAGTGAGCCTGAGCGGGGTATTTCCCTTCCCCCATGTCAAAGGCTAGACCAGACTGGAGTTGGGTATTTCCCTTCCCCTGGGTTGGTTATGATCTGGTAAAACCCCAGTGAGTTACAGTTAGTTAAACAGTGTCCCTTGAGAGCAGGCTTTACTGAGGGAACAGGATGCTCTGGGCTTACTTCAGAATGTTTACTTTCCCCCTGCCCCTGCTAGAAGCATGAGGGGATTTTTCTCCCATTTTCACAGTGGGAACCTGGTAGAGCTCTTGCAGGTAAAACTCAGGAAAGTGTGGGGGCCCCTAAACCTAGGCTGCCAGGAGTTTTTAACTCTAGAGCTACAATAGACGGAGCCTCCGGTAATTTATAAATTACAGTTTTAAGTGCTCCAGTCATGGGCTTCTGCTTCACGTAAGCTGTGATTCTCTGTATCTGCCTGTCTGTCTCTCCAGTTTGGGGGCAGCAGTTTGCTCTGTGATCTCCATTCTCTGATGGATCTAAGAAGAGGCATTGAATTTTAGTTTGTACAGCTTTTTTCTTATTGTGAGGACAGAAGTGACAACTTCCCAGCTCTTTACAGGTAGGACTGGAAACTGGAAGTTTCAGTTTCAACTTCAAACTGGAAGTTTCAAAAGTTTCCAAATGCAACTTTTAAAGTCTTTAAGTTTTAAGATTTTAGAAAATCTGAAAAATACATTTTTTTTTTTTTTTTGGTGGTACGCCGGCCTCTCACTGTTGTGGCCTCTCCCGTTGCGGAGCACAGGCTCCGGACGCGCAGGCTCAGCGGCCATGGCTCACGGGCCCAGCCGCTCCGCGGCATGTGGGATCTTCCCGGACCGGGGCACGAACCCGTGTCCCCTGCATCGGCAGGTGGACCCTCAACCACTGCACCACCAGGGAAGCCCCCAGAAAATTCTTAAGTAGAATATAAAAATCACCAATACTTCCACTACCCAGAGATAATCACTGTTAAATTGTATATGTAATACTCTTTCAATGCCTATGTATACGTACTTAATATATGTAAAATACTTTTCAATAGCATTATGCTATGCTATCCATAGTTTTATAAGCTTATTTACCCACAAAACAATGTGTTATATATTTCCCCATGTCAGCAGCTGTTCTTACTTTTAACTGTTTATTAGTTGCAAACACTGCAAAATATTTGGTCATATGAGCATATCATTATTTAGTTCGCTTACTTAATTGGGGGTAACAGCAGAGAGGTTAAGGTCATAAATTCTGGGATTAGATTGCCTGGCTCAAACCCTAGTTCTTCCACTTACTAACTACATGATCTTAGGCAAATTATTTATCTCTCTATGCCTCAGTTTTCTCACCTGTTAAATAGAGACAACAATCCTTTTTGTCATGAGGATTTGACAGGATAATAAAGAGTATTAGAACAATCACTTATTCAAGCATTTATCACATTTCATTGGCAAAATTAATTTAATATTTTTCACATTAAGGTCTATAACTCACATGGAATGTACTGCTGTATTAGTGTAAACTGGGAGGAATTTGATTTTATATTTTTTCATATGGACACTTAGTTGTCCCAGAATTATTTATTTATTTATTTATTTGGGCCACGCCATGCAGCATGTGGGATCTTAGTTCCCTGACCAGGGATCGAACCTGTGCCCCCTGCCTTGGAAGCATGGAGTCTTAACAACTGGACCATCAGGGAAATCCCTGGCAAGATTAATTTTAAAATAATCTATTTTGCATCTTGTTTGGGTACAAAAATGTAAAATATTTGAATGCATGCTACAATGTACTTGCCCTGTGGTAATTTTTCCGGGGTTGGGGGCGGGGGCAGGAGGGCAGTATTAGCTGTTTTAGCTGGCTTGCCAGCTTTAGTTGCTTCTCCATCTCATTTTATGATCAAGGATATGCTTTGTCTTCTACTTATGGGAAAACTCGGTCCTGTCAGACAAAAGATGTCAGAGGTCTGAAGGTACATACCTTCCACCTGAAACCATGAATAGTGTGGTGGAGAAATGATGGTTCTTTCAGAGTTGGAATGCTAATCCAGAGATCAAACTCAAACTCGGTTGTGTTATTATTGCATCATTTCCATTCTAAGGTTAATGACAATATTTTATGCAAACAAACAAGCACAAAAAACATACTAAACCAAAGCAAAACAAAACCCTAAGCAAACGATAACTGCAAACTCTCTCAAAACCACTTTTTCTTAAAAGCTCATGATTTCTTTGGATCACTTTATTATTCTCATGTCATTAATTTCTCACTGCCACGCAAAGTCTAAAGACATTAAGAATCTTTTTGTTTGTGGGTTTTATTTATCGAGCCCTTCTGACGTTCACTCACCTTTCCTAAGCACGACTTTTCTGTATAGCACAGGTTACCAGTATCTGTAAGCATAAAAGAAACCGGTGTCCCTTGGGTCCCACTGTTCTAACCAAAAGCTGAGTCTTTTTTCATGCCCCTCTCTCCCTGTCACTTCCCATATCTGATTGGCTGCCAAATTCATGTGGGTTCTTCTTCCTCTGGAATGTCTCTCAAATCCATCCCCCCAGTACCATCCTAACACAGACCCTTATCACTTGCTACCTGGCCACTGTAATAGTCTCCAGGCCATTCTTCTGGCCTCCAGATTTTCCCTGTTCAAATGTCCATTCTTCTGGCCTCCAGATTTTCCCTGTTTAAAACCTCTCTCCAGAACATTTTTGCCTCCCCCCAGTGCTAATCTGATCATGGAACTCTCCTGATTGAAGATGAAGCCCAAATGCTTTTGCATATCATTCAAAGCCCACTCACACTCTTATTCACATTTTCCAGACACATCTTGTGGCAATTCTTCCCCTTTCCGACTCACCGTCCTCCCAATCCCTGCTTTCCAGATCACCCTGCCTCACACTCCAGCTCCACCATCTTTCTTTACTTCATCCTACAAGGCTTGGTTCAGATGTCACCTCCTCCCCCTCCCCCTTTCCTTTTTAGGCAGGATTAACTGCTCTACCTTTTGTGCTTTCTCAGTGGGCTTCACATAGGATAAACCACTTGGTACCATATTATAGAGCAGATGTACATGTTCTGTATCTCCTGGATCTGAGCTCTGAAGGCACTAATCTGAACCACACTGGTTTTTATCTTAGTAACTGCCCTTTACCTCCCAGACCCAAGTAAACAGTATGTACTAAGTAAAGCTTTTTGAATAATTGGCATTCATTCAAGCCCAGTGTGAGACACTGTATATTCTTGAAGGTAAACACAGATCTAATTTTGGAATCTAATGTTTATTGTTGTTGTTGTCATCATTAAGCTACTAGGAGTTTCAGGGACTGAAAACTGTGTTTCACTGGGGCAGGACCATCTAACTATTGCAAGCTACGCTTACTTGCCTGCAAATGGCAATTCTTTTGCTTGAGGGCTACAGGTAGACACATTAAAGAAAGTAAATACTGAGCTGGTAGCGTCCCTAGAGGCAAGTTGGCTCAGTACTCTTATTTTACAGACGAGGAAACTGAGACCTGAAGAGGTTAATGATCTTGGCCAATGTGAATGGAGGAGGGAAATGGAATAGAGATGTCATTCCAATTCAGAGTACTTTTCATTAAATCAGAGCTTTAAAAAACAAAAGCTGTGATTAAGACTTTTGCTAATTCAAATTAGTCTTTTCCCTAGTTAAGCTGAATTAAGGATCTATAGTTGTAGCTGATTTTTTTTTAACTTCTTCAATTTTTATTAGAAAGCACTGACCCACATATGTTAAGGTGAACATGGATCTTATCTTTTCTTACCACTTATCATCAGAGGATGCTAGTAAAGTAAAGTGAAGTAAAGCACCCCCTGAACTTGAAAATATCAGCCTGGCAACACTAAGAGTTCATACATAACTGGTGAGACCAACTGTAGGAGTCACTTAGGAAAGAATATCTGAAAAGCCATCAAGACTATCTGAAGTACATTGGTTATAATTTCAGGGACATGTGAGTAGAATGTGATTTTACTAATCTGATAAGTTGTATTATACCATAGAGGACGGCCTGCTTAGAGTCTCTAAAAGGGAAAATTAGAGGGTAAGAATTGTGTTCATCCAGTGTCATTCGAGGACCGAACCACTGGATCTGGGATTCACGCGCATCACGATCACTAGAGAGGGGTACTCTAAGGTAAGGCATGGATGGTTCATCCACCAGGCTTTCCCACAGGCTAAATAAAGTTCTCTAAAGGATATCCAGCCACCCTCTTTGGTTCTGACTCTGTGCTCCCCAAACAACTTTCTGGTTCCAAATGGACTTTTCTGATATTGAGAAGGTAATCTAGACCATAAACTTTAAATTTTTAGCCATAAGAAAGGAAGAGCTTCTATTACAAACTTTTAAATTGATATTACTGTTTATGCATCAGTCTCTTATAGGTTGGTTAATGAGAACCAGACCTCCTGAATCTGGGTACACTGAAAAAAATCAAATGTCCAGATCTGCAAAGTTGAAGACGGGACTTTTAGAATGTCCTTGTTACTATAGGATATTTCCACTGATTGGGTACTCAGTGGTAGTTTTGTGTCTCCCTTCTCTAACTTCAACCCTAGATTAGTACTATATTTTAAGTTGAAAGGAATCATTAAAAAAATGGTAACAAGGGGGGCGCTTATTGATAGCATTTCCAATATCCACTTGCATTTTAGGTAGAAGTGTATATATTCGGCTGTTCTCTCTTCCTTCCTCCCCGGGACCCAAATTGGTAATTGATTCCCAGTGTACCATGAATGGGTTATAGAAGAACCAAGAAAATTGACCTCCTTGGCCGATGTGAATGGAGAGGGAGGGCACTGAGCTCTCTGAACCAGCACCTGTGGTCTAAGGACTGCACCCAGGCTCCCTGATGTCCTTATACAAATATTGTTTGCAATGTTTTGTGATGGGACAAAAGGTGGAGGAGAAGCACTCGTAACCAGTCTTAACACACGAGAGAAGGGGAAGCACCAGTACCCAACAGTCAGTTGCCTTGGCCACGGCAATTCCTGAAGAAGATGGGCAGGTGGTACCATTTTTCTCTTGAATTCCTGCTGGCCCAAGGCCCACGACTCGAGGTTGGGCCTTTATGCTGTTCCTACCTCCTACTGCAATGGTGTCTGTGTTTAGCTTAGTTTTCCAACATCATTAATTAAACCACTACTCCCAGGGAAGGAAAAGCTATGGGAGCCAAATCATATTTTTCCCACCAGGAACCACAGATCTCTGAGTCTCTTAACTTTGCAAAAGAGCCCGTGGTGCACCAGATGCCAAGAAGGACTGGGCACATTTGTTCCTCGGCACACGTACCGAAGACAACTAGACAAAATGATTCCAACCTAGGCCCCCCTGGTGCTAGCTTCTGGCTTTTATTACTTTTTTTTTTCTTTTTCAAAAATAGGATTCAATAAATAAATAAGTAAGTGGAAATAAATGAAAACCTCCTGGCTATTGAAATATGTTATGCAAATTCCACAGTGTTTTTATTAGACAGAATAAATGTCTGTGGCTGAGGCATCCAGGTTTGTTCCAACTACTAAACAGGCCTGGAAAAAAGCCATCTTTGGGGCAAAAATTAGACTATGACCAAGCACACAGAAAATTCTCCCTTGAAAAGGGTTCACTTTTTAATTTTTTTTTTAGCTCTCCATAAAAATAGAGTCTTATGAGGAGAATTTCCAGAAGCCTTTAGTGAAAGTACAGGAACAAATTAGGACCATATACCCTAACACTGGAAAATCATAAAACATGAAAAAGATACCTTTTTTCCCCCTTTGCGGAATTTTCTTTTATCATTTTCTAATTTGGATTACGTAACACCATTATCTATGTGTACTAAATGCTACAAGTATTTTATTTTATACGCAATTTACCAAATGTATAGTAGAATACATTTTATGTGTAGCATAGAATTAGAGCAAGTACTGTCTTTTTTAAATAACATCAAGGTTACGTGTCTCCTGCTACTTTTGCTGTTTTAGCCCAGAGTAGAAACATATCCACTCACACACAGATCACCTTGTTTCCAAATTATCAGAACTGTTTACGCAGTATGATATATAACTATTAGGAACAACCCGAAATGAAGTACACCTGAAAAAAGACTACAAGGCTCAGTATTTTTTGCCACTTTTCTAGGCTCATAGATGCAAAACGATAGGAAATTCCGGAAGAAAGGAACAAAAGCATTGAAGTTATACAAAAGATGATGCAGTTGGCACAGCGGAAAGACCACTTGAAGCTAGAATCCAATCATGTCACCTTCAAGTCCAAGATCTCCATTTATCCAACGCATGGCTTTGGACAATTCATTAAAACTCTCTGAGCACCATTTTCCTCATGAGCAATACAGTATTAAGGGTTTGCTCCTGTCTCACAAAGTTATCGTGACACTCAAATATATGAATGTTCTAAATGTCCTTTATAAAGTATGGAAGTCATTACTTAACTTAAAAAAAAAAAAAAAGGAGAACCAACCCTACAGTAATTATTGAACGTCTACTAAGTGCCAGGCATTGTACCAGGTGCTTTGCCTATGTTTGTCCCACACAACAACCCCAGGAGGTAAGAACTGTTATACACGTGTAAGGACAGAGCTGTCACCCACAGGGCCCAAGCCTTTCTTTGCCTTCCGATCCTGGTAATCCTGTCTCAGTCCTCAAATCTTGGCTCTGGGGCTGCTGGGGTTATTGGGAAGAAACATCAGGCACCTTGCACTTGGCTTTATCTCCTCTACTCTGTAGCGCTGTGCACATAGCCACTTGGCATAGCCCAGAGTGAAGAAGTGGAGCTAATCTTTAACTTTTTTCTTCCACTCCTCTCAAATGTGCCAGATGATGGAAATAGACGGTGACCTTTCCGTTAAGGCAAAGTAAAACCGGAAATGATGACACCATCCTCCCAGGCAGTGACCTATGGTGTTGCAAGTCTCCTGGTGTTTCTCCTTCCCTTGGCTTTGCCCTTTCTTCTTGCAGAACCTGCTCCTCATCTATCAGTACAGGGCTTGTTTTTAGCTCATGTTCTGAAATATTTATGTTCTAGTAGCCAACTCGGAATATGGGATAGAGTTTGTTCTTGGTGTTCTCCTGTCCGTATCAATTGGATCAAAGGGAGATCCATCTGGAATCCACTTAAGAGTCCTTCCAGATGGTAAGCTTGCTTCCAGATTATATTGTAGTAGGAGAGAAAGAAATCACCGAATGTAAACATTGTAGCACCAGGGAAGGCCCTGTAACCTTATTTCTTTCAGGATTTTTCAGGGCTTGGAATGACTACGCCTGCCTTAGATTTTCACAGGAAATGTTTCCTCTGCCTGAACCTCAGGCTTAAATTAGGGGCCTTTGGAGAATTATGGTGTTATTTACAGCCAAACCCTGCCCATCCACAACCACGGTTAGGGGCTGTGCCTTGATTCTTCTTATTTTAAAAGTTGGGATGAATTTAAAAAGCTGTTATCAAGGAGTTCAGGGACGTTCGTTGTCAAAGTGCCACCTACTGGATGCAAGCTGGTATTTGGCTAATTCTGAAAAGCAGAAGATTTACAGCAAACCTCAACTGCCCCCAGTGCATCATCATGTTAAAAAATGATAATTTCCACTCGCAAGATAAGTGACCCTAATAAAGATCACAGACGAACGGATAAAGAAGATGTGGCACCTATATACAATGGAATATTACTCAGCCGTAAAAAAGAACGAAATTGAGTTATTTGTAGTGAGGTGGATGGACCCAGAGTCTGTCATACAGAGTGAAGTAAGTCAGAAAGAGAAAAACAAATACCGTATGCTAACACATATATATATATATATATATATATATATGTGTGTGTGTGTGTGTGTGTTAGCATATATATATATATATATATGGAATCTAAAAAAAAAAAATGGCTCTGAAGAACCTAGGGGCAGAACAGGAATAAAGACGCAGACACAGAGAATGGACTTGAGGACACGGGGAGGGGGAAGGGGAAGCTGGGACGAAGTGAGAGAGTGGCATGGACATATATACACTACCAAATGTAAAATAGATAGCTAGTGGGGAGCAGCCGCATAGCACAGGGAGATCAGCTAGGTGCTTTGTGACCACCTAGAGGGGTGGGATAGGGAGGGCGGGAGGGAGACGCAAGAGGGAGGGGATATGGGGATATATGTATGCATATAGCTGATTCACCTTGTTATACAGCAGAAACTAACACAACATTGTAAAGCAATTATACTCCAACAAAGATGTTAAAAAAAAAAAAAAGAACAGATTAAAAAAAAAAGATCACAGGGTTGTGTCTCAGAAGAGGCAACGTGGTGGGCTCTCTTTTGAACAAGGGGTGGACTCTGGACATTTGGAACCTGGGCTCCAAAGCAAGCAATTTTAGAAAGGACACACACTGACTAATTTCTTCAGCTACCACCCTTGTAAATGTGCTTTGCCCCAGGCTTGCCAGCCCATGACCTTGTGTGGTCTGGAAACTTCCATTCATTCAACAGAGAAACAAATATTCAGTCATTCATTCGTTCACTCACTTTATTGAGGGCCTACTATGTGACAGGACCTGGGCTTGGAGCTAGGGAGATAGGCTGGTGATGGGAAGCAAATTGCTGGCGGAGCCTGGATCATCCCTGTTGTCACTAGCCGGGCACCTTTCCTATTCTGACTCAGCTAAACTTCCTGGCAGTGTGCATTGGCCACCCCCCTCCCATGCTCCTCTCCCCCAGCACACACCCCTGGGACAGTGGGAGTTGCTGGGTGGAATTTGCACTTCTGCCCTGAACTTGCCCTGGCTCCCTACAAACCCCGGTCCAGTCAACACAGGAGTCACTGAGGGGCAACCTCAACTGGCCCGATAAACTACGTGAGCTTGCTCACAGGCCCCTGGCTTTCAACCCAGGAAAGAAAGGTCTGGACCTCGACTAAAGTTCTTTCGGACCTCGACCCAAACACAGGCTAGTAAGCCTGGCAATCTTATTTAGCTGATCAGCCAGAGACTGTAGGCATTTTTCTGCAGCCCAGATGTCAACTGCCCTGTGGTCAGAGTGAAGGAGTGACAAGTGAGGGGTTCTTACGTACTTACCCACACTCCCTCCCGAAAGGCCACAAACTGAGTCCTCAGCATTCCTGTGGATTTTAATTGCAGTTTGGGGGCCCACAGCCCTTAGGAATGCAGATTCCATAAATTAGAAATTGTGGTAACTGAGACAGACCTGAAGTTTACATTTGCAGCATCTGTGAAGATAGGGTTTGCACAGCAAATTAAAGGAATTCCTTTATGGAATTCTTTTTATACCTAGCTGAAAACAGAACCACCACCATACCCCCAAGATTGGGGTCAGAGACTGCAGACTAAAGTTTATGTTAATTATGAGAAGAAACTGTTTTCGAGTACCCTGGAACTCTCTATAAACACCTACTCAGGTACAAGCAACTGCATGTAATTTTTATCTGTTTCTAAGCAAGCATGTCATAGGAACATTGCGTTATTTTAGGCCCACTTTTTAATTTCTATAAGGGCTGGATTTGATGGGCTGATTGCAAAGAAGTCCAGCTCTTCGCTAATTCAGGTGGGCTTCTGCCCTGTTATTCTGAAATTGATGAGATTGTCCGGGTAGTCACAGAGCATCATTTAGAAGGTGCTTTGAGGTCATTTAGCCTCCAGGCAGAGCTGTTCCTAAAACTATTTTAGACCTGTGGTAGCTTATAGTGTTATCCTGCTATCTGTATAATCATTGCAATTAAATGCCACCCCTTCATAGATCATGCTTTATTTTTGCCAAGTGCTTTAACCCTCATTTTAACTATACTGGAGACAGTCCTAAAATGATTATTTCCTGTTCTCCAACAGGGAGAACGAGGCACAGTGGGCACCTCTCTCTCACTGGCTTCATGCCTCCGAATCTGCTCATTATGAGCTAGGAACAGAATCCTTGCGTCTCGCATCCGCCTCGTTTTGAAAAGCGCTCCCCCAACTCCCCCCGTCTTAAATGCCTGTTGAAGTAAGCTTCAGCGTGTGCCTCTTCTCTCTGGTTTGAACAGAGAGAAGAGGTATGTTTGGGGGTATGTTTTCTAGCTTCCAGAGGATGCCCTGCTTCCCAAAGTATTCAGAACACTGTCATCTCCTGCAGATGTGGAAACCACCAAGGAGGAGCGGGGAAGAGAAGGAAGGGGTTAAATAAAGGTGGGAGGGAAGGAGGAAGCACTGCCTTTCAGGCTCCTTCCTTCCCAGGCATCAACTGGCCATTCAGGACCAGGGCAAGGCTGCCCTCAGCAATCCCTTGGACAGGCGCTAGGTGCTGGTCCAGAAATCATAAAGCTGGTTTTTGTTGAGTGCTTGTTAAAGGGACAACATGCCGAGCGTCATCCCGTTTCGTCTTCACCTCAACCATGGAAGTCAGGAATGTTACTATTTCCGTTGTATAGACAAGGAACCCACAGCATAAGGAGAGGCAGTCATGTGCTTAATTAAGCTCACGGAGCCCACGAGGCTTGTCTGACTCCAGAGGCCACTCACAACTGAATCACCTCTCCCGAGAGCCCAGCCCGGGGAGCAGGAACAACGTGGCGGAAGTTTCAGGTCTTGTGCTACTCAGACTTGGGTGGCCCAGCAATAGGAGACGGTTGGCCATTGCTGACACATCTGAGTCCATATAGAGAGAAAATAGACAAAGCCTTAAAACGGCAGCGCTGTGGGGCTTCCCTGGTGGCACAGTGGTTGAGGGTCCGCCTGCCGATGCAGGGGACGCGGGTTCGTGCCCCGGTCCGGGAGGATCCCACGTGCCGCGAAGCGGCTGGGCCCGTGGGCCATGGCCGCTGAGCCTGCGCATCCGGAGCCTGTGCTCCGCAACAGGAGAGGCCACGGCGGTGAGAGGCCCACGTACTGAAAAAAAAAAAGAAAAAAGGCAGCGCTGTGGATTGCTGGAGTCTCTGGCACTATCTTTTTTTTTTTTAATCACACTTATTTTCCAGAGAGCCTGAAACCCTTGGATGTACATGGTGTATCATTCCCAGGAACTCTTTTGTCATGTCTATCGGCAGAACTTCGAATTGCGCATTTCACAGTCTGAATAGGTGTGCCAAAGTCCAACGTTTAAAGGAATGAAAAACCCTTCCCTCTGGAGTTTTTATTCATTCACTCAGAAATTCATCAGAATGTGAACAGCAAGTGTGTGCCAGACACGATGCTCAGCAGCAGGATGTCAAGGTGAACATGATGGGTTGGGTCCTTCTCTTGTGGAGTCCATAGCCTGGGACCGCACTGGGGTTGGGGAACTCCAGCTGTGGACCAAATCTGGCCTGCTGCCTGGTTTTGTAAATAAAGTTTTATTGGAACACAGTCATGCTTATCCATTTACACATGGCCTGGGGCTGATTTTACCCTATGACAGCAGAGTCGAGTACTTGTGACAGAGACTGCTGGGCCTGCAGAGTCTAAAACATTAACCATCCAGCTCTTTACAGAACAAGTTTGCTACCTCTTGTCCTAGGATAGCATTTATTTATCAAGCCTGCGTTTTTTTTCTTTTGGATAGAACATGTATTTAACCCCAAACTGGTTATCCATGAGGGTTCTTTACTATCACAATTGCTTCCTATGAAGAAAAATGGTCGTCACAGAGGGCTCAGCAATGCTGAGAAAAATGTAAAATTATGTAATAGAGTAACCATCAACATTTCCTGAGTGTTTGTTCCTTGCCAGCCAGTTGTTCTAAGCGCTGCACATATGTTAACTCAGTTCTTGCGATAACTCTATGCAGGAAGCACAGTCATTATCCCCATTTTACAGATGCGGACTGGTTAAATGACTCAGCTGAAGCTCAGGGCTGGAAGGAGCAGAGCTGAGTTTAAACAGCGGCAACCCGGCATGCGCTCTCCTCCGTTACTCTACATGAGGACGTGCAGAGGGTCGGGGGTCATGCCCAAGTGGGTTGGAGAAGAGGAGGAAATTCCCACCTCACCGCCAACCCCACAAGTGGCAGGACAGTGCTGGCCTGGTGATTGTGAGGCTGATTCTTAGCCCTAAGAAAATCCTCATCCAAGAGACGATGAGTCTCTCTCTTGCTTTCTATACTCAGACACATTCTCTGAGTTAGAGGAGGATGAGCTCTGAGCTTCACTGTAATTAAAGTGCTTCTCAGATGCGGATGTGTCTAATGCCTCTGCTAATGCTGCTCCGTGGAGGATGCTTTGAAATTCATTAAAAAAAAATAAAATAGAAGCACTGATTCATTTTGTCAGAAAGAGGAAACAGCGAGGAGCAAGGAGCCCTTTGTAATTTATTCCTGTATCACTTTCTTGGGGATTCCCAAGACCCTAACTGGCAGGCTCTTCCCTTTCCCCTGACACCCCCTGCATCCTTCTCCCCACCCCCAGGGTATCCTTGCCCCTCCCCCAACAAGGTTCTTTCTAAAACGTGGAGGCCGCTCTTGGGGTTCTTGATACATAACACTGGGACCACATGTCTGAGTAGGGGACAGTAGTTTACTGAACTGAGGAAGCATACATAACACAGTTAAGAAGTCTATGGTCTTTATATATCTTCAGAATTATCATGAAGGCGTACCCCCCAGGTTATTCAAACTTTCTTTCTGAACATGACATTAGTTGATGACAGTTTGGTAAGTTTCTGTGGTCTGTGGTTGTCCACAAAGAACCACTGGTGCCATTCACAGGACCCTGTAGAAATGTAAGTTGCCCTAAGAATGTGTAGATGATCTTTTCTGGGTCTCCCATGCGCTGGAGCAATTGGAAAGTGGGATGGAGCCTTGACTGATGTGGGAAATCAGAGCCACCCCCATGTAGGCCTTCCCCTGTTGTGGGAGTTTACACAGCCATAGCTCCACATGTACCTTCTAAAATCGGTATTGCCACCCAATACCTCTTGTACCAGGTCCTGTGCCATAGGTCCATATAATGGGACACTCACCAAATGAGTTTTCTAAGTTATGCCTTATTTCATAATCAGCCTGAGTTCTGTCTTTTTTGTAGTTTTGAATTTTATTTTATTTATTTTTTTATACAGCAGGTTCTTATTAGTTATTTATTTTATACATATTAATGTATATATATCAATCCCAATCTCCCAGTTCATCCCACCACCACCGCCCCTCCCCACCCCTGCTTTCCCCCCTGAGTTCTGTCTTAACCCTGATATAACCATAAGTATAACAAGCAAACGTATGCAATCTCTAAAACATGCATAGAATTACAAAAAAGTCAAAGGTACCTACTTTCAGGTCTGACAAGCTATTCCCTCCATAGAATTATGCACCGCAGTTCCCGCTGCTCTATAAAATCTTTGGGAGGCCATGCATATCATATGCAAGCAATACCAGCAGGCATCCCTAGAACATTTAAATAGCCTGTCTCTATAGAATTAGCTCGACAGCCAGCACTGGAGAAGTTAGGAGATAATTATGTCTTCCATAAAATGAAGTTCTGTTCTAAGGAGGGAAGGTGGCCAAGACGCCAGGTATGTTTTTCTTTTTCTTTGTATCTTGGCCGTCCCATGCCAAGACACATTCCAAGCCACCCTGTGGCTCACGTTTCCCTCTTTCCTGAAATGACTTTATTCTCTCGGCATTCACTGGTAACTTATCACAGTGAAAATATAGATTTCATTTATCTCCAGGATTTTATTTGGGACACGCTTTGGGGCTCTTGCATAACCTCTTTGAAAAGAGATTTGCAAAACATAATGATCTAGTCCTCTGCTTTTCTTTCTGTAGCTCAAAATAATCAAATTAACAGGTAGAAAAGATTGGAGCTCTCTGTTTTAAATTTGTGCCAAACTGATTCAAAGTTAACATATTGTGGAAAGGGTTATATAAATAAATCTCAACGGGCTCTTGCTGAGCCCGATTTCTGATCCCAGTTAGCCAATCAGTCTTTGAGAAACCAAGGAACTAGTGAATAAGGAGGTAAGGGGAAAAATCAGGAGGGAAAAGAGAATTAGTATAATAAATTCATGCCCCTTGTGTGGTGTCTTTAATGTAACAGTCATTTTATATCAATCCCTGAAAAAAAGACATTATTTGGAAGAAATATGGGGCTGCCCCCAATTACGTCTTCTGATATCACAACTATAATGCAGTGCTGCCACGCCAGTGCTTTAGTTTGAGCGCTGCACAACTAAAGAGGGCTCCATTCCTATTTTGATCTATGTGGATGGACTTGATGACTGACATTTCTTCTCTGGCACTGAACCCTGGCTTCCTGCCTTCCCTCCCTAGCTGTGATCTGTACTCAGTCCTCCAAGTGAGTCCTTTTTTGGCCACTCTAGTTATCAGCCCAGTCTGGCACAGTCTGCTTCCTGAAGGTCCATCCATACAAGCCACTGCTCTCCTAGGTTTGCCCCATTCTGAAGACAGAAATTTGGACACTAGCTCTGTTCCTGGCAATGCCTAGTGACTTCTTGGCGTAGCCCTGGCTCCCAGCCAGAACTCTGGGGTCATCAAGGAATCTATTGTTTATGCTTTGTTTTGTTTTGTTTAAGATGTTGGGGGTAGGAGTTTATTTATTTATTTATTTTTGCTGTGTTGGGTGTTCGTTTCTGTGCGAGGGCTTTCTCTAGCTGTGGCAAGCGGGGGCCACTCTTCATCGCGGTGCGCGGGCCTCTCACTGCTGTAGCCTCTCCCGTTGCGGAGCACAGGCTCCAGACGCGCAGGCTCAGCAGTTGTGGCTCACGGGCCTAGTCGCTCCGCGGCATGTGGGATCCTCCCAGACCAGGGCTCGAACCCACGTCCCCTGCGTTAGCAGGCAGACTCTCAACCACTGTGCCACCAGGGAAGCCCTATTGCTTATGTTTTTATTTCCAGTCATGCCCTTAACCCCCTACCCCAGGCTTTCCTGTCTGCCTAGTCCCTCTTCGTCGCTGGTATGTCTGGAAACAGGAAAAAGGTTCCCAGAATTCTCCCCTAATTAGAAAATAGAGGAGGAGGACAGAGAAAAGAAGAAGGAAACACTGAAGGTATCCCCCAAAGACCCAAGCCTGTCCCATGCCAGTCCACCTTGTCAAGTGCTGATCTGGCCCTTAACATAATTTTTGTCATGGAACCTGCAGACAGCTACGGAGTCTTTTATTTTGAAATAAAAGTGTTTTGAAATGATCCTTTCATCAAAATCCATTTACATCTTCCTCTGAGATCTTAAGAAAGCTTGTTTCAGTCACCAATGGAGAGATACCAAGTGCTGCTTGTCCCACATATTTGATTCTGCTAAAAATATCCCACAGCCACCTCTAGAAGCCTTACTTTGTCTTCTGGAGCATTAGCTAGCTGGCTCTTCATCACACCAGCCTCTTCTGATTCTTTCCTATTCTCTCTCTCTCTTTTTTTTTCTGTTTCAAGGACTCATTTTCTCTAGAGATGAAAGGGACCTCAAGAAATCATCTAATTCAGTACCTTGCATTGAGATAAATAAGATAGGTTTATCCCCATTTTACAGAGAAGGTAACAAGCCCAGTCAGAGGAAGAAACTGGCTTCAAGGCACAAAAAACACGTAGATACCATAAGCTGTGGCTGTGACTTAGTATCATCTGGGGACCAAGCTTTTGGGGCAATTAGAATAGGATCTCTGAGGGTGGTGTTTAAGACTGACCTGCGTCAGAATCCCCTGGAGCGTCGGTTAAAGAGCAGATTGCTGGGCCTCCCTAGAGTTTCTGATCCGGAGGTCCGGGTAGACCCAAGAATTTGCATGTACAACCAGTTCCCAGGTGAGGGGATGCTGACGCTGCACGTGTGGGACCCGCTGTGGGAACCACTGGTGCTGGGAAACACTTTCATGGGTGGGTTAGTAAAAGAGAGATTGGCTTGGAGGTGAGTCAGCGATTCCCTGGCCCACTTCAAAATGCTCCATTCCCTGGTCAGTGACCTAGGAACTCCGACCAGTGTGAAGACCTAACCACGTGTCTCCTGCAAGTTGACAGACAGGAAGTTCTGCGCCAGATGATTCTCTGTCTCCTTCAGCACCTTCTTCCTGGACTTTGGTCTCAGCACGACCCTTCATCTTATCCCCATGACCCCTGGACCCTGCCATTCTTCTGACATCCGGGTCACTGTGTGTCCAAGGCCCTCCCTCTGACCCCAGAGAGTCTTTCCCTGGGCTGTGTGCCATCCTGCCAAAACCTAAGCCATGCCTCCCTTCACCTCTCCATGACTTGGTGCCCCTGGTGCAGGGGGCATGCCAGTCTCTCAGCCTTGCCCCATTGCTTCTCCTCGCCCTGTACTGTGTGTTGAAAATATTCACTGGCCAGCTGCTAGGCCTCTTTTGCCTTCAATATACTTTCTTATTGAGACCAGCCTAAGAAACTGGTCATTTCTGCTTGAAACATTCACATTCCTAATGGCTCACTAACTAGATTTCTGATTCTTGTCTGAGAGATATCTCCTTTTTAGTCCATTTGCAAAGAAGAGCTGATTAACATACCTAATTCATTCACCTGTTTGCCAAACATTTATTGATGTGCTATGTGACTAGCACACTATCCTAGATTTAAAGACAAGGAGAGAAATGAGACACATTCCCTTCCCTCAAGGAGCAGGAGGGGAGATAGGCTTGCAGTAGGAAGCCCAGTTCAGTGTGATGGGTGCAAAAATAGAAACCTGTGCCAGATACAGTGGTTTATCAGGGTGGGAAGGTGCAGTTGAACTCTAGGCCCTGGTTGGGTTTAGCAGGTCCTCCATTTTCGTGGGACCTGGGCTTGCAGGTTTCTAATCATGACTGCTTGGCAATACAAGGTTGATTTATTTATATAGGAACAACAGCAAGTATGTACAAGAGACAGAGAGTTATTCTCTCCCAGCAGTGTGCTGCGCGGGGTCATAGAAAGTCTGTTCCTTGGAAGGGGTTTCAAAGGGAATATAAAGTGTTAAGTGAGCATGGGGGAGGGGGCTTCAGATGCTATATGTGAAATGAGTGGATGGACCTCAGGTTAGGGGGGCACACCCACCCACAGAGCTGGGCTAGGACCTGGAAGAGGGGAGAGCTGACTGCAGAGGGAGTGCTCACCCCCAACAGGAGCTTCTCTTGGGTATGGGAGGAGCTTAGAAGCATAGGCTGGAATCGCCCTAAGTTTGCTGAGGGCCTGTCCCCACCATGTGGTTTCACCCTAGGCTGCTCTGCATTTTCCATGGTGACTTGCTTGAGAAAACGGAGACAGCGCTTGGGGACCTGCAGCTGGCTCCCCCCGGGAAGATGACCCTCAGGGTGGACCCCAGCTTTGCCTTGGTCAGTTGAAGGGGATGTTGGAAACAAACAAAACCATGGAAAATGGTGTGGAGGTTCCTTCAAAAACTAAAAATAGAGTTACCACATGATCCAGCAATCCCACTCCTGGGCATATATCTGAATAAAACAAAAGTCGAATTCAAAAAGGTACATGCACCCCAATGCTCACAGCAGCATTATTCACAATAGCCAAGACATGGAAGCAACCTAAGTGCCCATCAACAGATGAATAGATAAAGAAGATGCAGTATATACACACACATAATGGAACACTACTCAGCCATAACGAAGAATGAAGTAATGCCATTTGCAGCAACCTGGATGGACCTAGAGATTATCATATTGAGTGAAGTCAGTCAGAAAGAGAAAGACAAATAAGCTACCACTTATATGCAGAATCTAAAAAATAGTACAAATGAACTTATTTACAAAACAGAGTCATAAACATAGAAAACAAACTTACAGTTACCAAAGAGGAAGGGCAGGGAGGGATAAATTGGGAGTATGGGATTAACTACCACATAGAAAATAGATAAACAAGAAGGATTTACTGTATAGCATAAGGAACTATATTCAGTATCTTATAATAAATTATAATGGAAAAGAATTGAAAAAATATATATACATATGTATATGTATAACCGAATCACTTTGCTGTACAGCTGAAACTAACACAATATTGTAAGTCAACTGTACTTCAACTGGAAAAAAAAAAGAAACAAACAAAACCCTGCCCAGTGCCCAGGGCTGAGGGAAGAAGCGGCCTGAGAGATGGATGTTGAGACCACTGAGGATGTGGTTGGTGCTCACCGAGTGGTGAAAAACTAAGCACAATTCTGAGATGCATGCAGACTAGTGGAGAGAGATGAGAATGACTCACGAAGCAATCCTGTCATTACTTTTCCACAATTTGCTGACCCTTTCTGGGATCCAAGGTGCTTCCTTCTATGCTGTGGATGTGGTTAAGTAGAATTTTTGTAAATAGAATCTTTTCAAAAAATATGTCTGGGCAGTTGCTATTTAAAGGCAAAAGATAGCAAATGTTTATCTGGCAAAATGAATAATCATCTCCCATTTTACCGGTTTCTAAAGGCTGAATCAAAAAAATTTTTTTGGAAGAGTGGTACAGTCCTTCAGCATCATTGTTCAGTGGACAAAATCTTCCCTGAGTATTTGCCACTTTCTCTAGCTTCCTGAGGGAAACTCTAGATCCACATCTTCCTGCCTATTCGTGAGGACTCCAATCAGTTTTATTCTTACCCTCACTACTCCCACCCCAGATAGGCCCCTTCTGATCTGTACACTCTTACGGGAAAAGCTGCCTGTTCTGAATCTCCTTCCCTCAGTCTGCTATTCTTTGCAAATTTGATGAATGTTAGTGGATTAAATTCTTATGAGAACATTTGGTGAAGGCTTTGGGGGAACTAGTACTTTAACCCAAAGGAATGTTTGTAATGATCTAATGGAACTGGAGGAGGTACTTCTGGCTTAGAAGGTTTTCCAACAGCTCCCCACACTGGACATGAGTTGAGCAAATTCTAAGTGCAAATGTATTATATGTACTCTGAGTTCCATCATGAAAGAGGTTCAGAGAATAGCAAAAAAAAAAAGCCCTCTGTACTGGAAAAATAATTTAGGAGAAAAAGTGAAAAGAGTTGGGACTCTGCAAGGTGGGGAAGAGAATGCTGGAGAGGAAAGATTAACAGTAACTTAAAATACATCCAATAGAAATATATGTGAGCTGCATGAGTAATTTTAAATTTCCTAGTAGCCATATTAAACAATGTAAAAGGAAATAGGTAAAAACAATTTGAATAACATGTTTTATTTAATCCAATATATCTAAACGTTATCATTTCAATATGTAATCAATACAAATTATTTTAATGAGCTATTTTATGTTCTTCACACTAAGTCTTAGAAAGCCAGTGTGTATTTTACAGTCAAGCATTTCAATTTGGACAAACCACGTTTCCTGGGTTCAGTGATCACATGGGGCTAAGTGGCAATGTAATGGACAGTGCGGGTGCAGACCCTAAATGAGGCTGCTAGGAGGTGTATCCATGAGGAAGAAACAAGAAGGAACTTAAGCTGGGCAGGTGAAGGCAGCTATACAAATATGGAGGCCTGGGTACCACCACTTTTAAGATTCTGACTTCACGGGTCTGGGGTTGGGCCCGGGCATTAGGAGTTTTGAAAAGCTCCCCAGGTGATTCTACTGTGTAGCCAAGGCTGAAAGCCACTCAGCTAGAGGAGGCATTTCGCCAAAGTGAGAGGACTTCCACATTAAAATGAAAACTTTGACTGGGGGATGGGGGGGTTCATCATCTCTTGTGTCCAAATTTAAGAACTGGAAGGAAACTTTCAGTATCATGGCGTCTTCCATCTTGTTTTACAAATGATGGAAGGCTAGTATTGGGTATTACTATTTGGTGTTTATAGATGATTTTGTTTGCTTGTTTATTTGCTTACATCCTCGATATCTCCCTCCCACTTTTTCTTTCTTTACCTAGAAGAGGTTTTTTAAACTCCTGTCTGGATTGAACTTGGGGGTATGTGCTGATGATTCCAAAGCCCCATCCAGTTCTGAGTGGCCATGGTTATCTTCTCCTAGGCTGACTGCAGGAATCTTTACGTATGACAGTGCCACTGGGTACACAAGATGAAGAGCGAAGTCCCCACCTTAGAACTGCCTATGAGAGGACCTCTGTCCATTCCCTGATTGCCATCCTCCTTCCCATTTCTCTGAGACAGAGAAGGGTTTAGAACTGTGGGTCTGATTTATAACCCATATTTTCAGGGCTGAAGCATTTTCTCGAGTTCCCGGTAACATAATGGGTGATTTCTGCCAGCAAGTTAAATATTTAGAAATAAAAAGACATACTCTACTGCCCAGTAAGAGCAGTTTTAATGAAGGTCATATATGGGGTCCAATGTGTTAGACAGAATCCTGTGTATAGTTGATATGTAAATGTCATCACGTAGGGAGAATTGAGTACATAGGGTGCTGTCACCCCCAGAGAAGATGGCAGGATCGGTGCTGAAAACAGACTTTGTCAAGAGCTCAGATAACAACCTTCTCACTTACGATACCTCGACCCCTTCAATACCTCTTTCATAGAACAGTAAATCACTCTCTCTCGCTGCTTCTTGTCTCTAAAAGTGGGTCATCTTCAGTGCTTGCCTTTCGGTTTCTGGGAAATGTCTATTGTCTTCTATCCTCTTGTTTAGCAGCAACGGCCAAAAATAATGAAATAGACAGAGACTAGCCACTCAGGTCATTGAAAGAGCAAGCTGGAATTTTGTCCTTTGCTCCTTAAGGCTTTGCAGTTGATTTGTATGGGACCAGGTTTGTACCAGGAGAGCACAGGAATAGGTTATTATTTAGCTTATTATTCTCTCGTTCTAATAGATGTATAAACCAAAATTCTTAAGAATCCTCTCCAACTTCCTTTAAAAAAAAGCCCCCAAACCCATGGTAATAGCTGTTTGGGGCCCCTTTCTGAGGATCCCAGGGGAGGTTCACTGGTGATAAATCCTGGAACCCCAGAAGAGAACAAATTGGTCTCACAAGCAGCCAGTGACAGCCTTTCTAAATACAGCTGCTTTCTTCATTAGAAAACTAAAAATAGCCCTGATCATTGCAGGCTGGTTTCACTTTAAGCCTTCTGCCACATTCATTTGTCTATTTCATTCAGGGTTTCTTCAAGTCTATGACACTGTGATACTATTTCAGCTGAAAAGTGCATTGAAGAAATGTTTTCTCTCCCTCCCCCATGTTCACTCCAGATGTCCCCAACTCTCCAACACTGTTTGCTATTAGGAGAACTCACGGGAATCTTCCCGGCATCCTTCCCATCCCCATCTGCTTCACTCATTTTTGGAAAAATAAACACCATCCACGTTGCAAGCAAGAATCAATTATTAGGGTTTTTTTTTTTTTTTCCAAGGAAATGTTCATTACATGTCTGATTTTCTATGGACAGCTCATGAAATATTGAGTACAACTACCCTTTCCAGCTGATGTAGGATTTTACTAGATTCTCTGCTCAGACTTAGTTTGAAGAGACATTTTCACCCCTCTGGGAACTGGCGGACTCTGTGGCCGCTGGCAAAGCCAGCTTCCTTTCTAGCTTTAAGAATAATAAGGAAACCCACTGTGGGGGGCAGCCTATGTGAGGTCAGTCTGTGGCAATCAGGGAAAATGTATGCTTAGTCCCTGCCCTTCCCCATCTTGCCTCGCTAAGGAAGTTGTTTTGCATTATGCATGGAAGTGGCACCATAATGATAGGTAGGTGGGTCCCTTGTGAGGTCTACAGCAGTCTGGTCCCGTTATCTTTCCTCCTTTCAGCGTCCAGGGTATTGAGGGAATGGAATATAAAAGGGGAAAAAATTGGAGGAAGAGCAAAAGGAATCAACCAGCTGCTTAATACTATCCATTTACAAAAGGTCCATTTACGAAATGGGCTTACCAAGCCATACCAGGAATCATTTATAATTAAAATATGGAAAATAAACCTCAACCCTAAATCCGATCACATTGTATATACCCTTGTATATATAAAAGTATGATTTTAATGGCTTTAATAGAAATGAAAATCCTAAAGATGAGAGCTAATGTTGCTATGGAAACTTTTACATGTCTTGACTGCAGAACTCTTAGTTTAAATTTGCAAACTTAGTATCACATTAGCTTTTTTCACATTGGATTTCTGGTTGGTCTTTTAAGATAAAAGGAGAAAAACTACATGTCATACTAGTACTTCTTGTTATACTCACAGCCAAAGGAGAGAGTGGTTTATCATCATCTGACACTTTTTTTTTTTTTCTGTCTGCACAGGGAAACCTCCATCAGGGAGCCTACCTAAGGGCTACACAGGTTGACGATTTGAGAGTCAAGCGTGATTAATTCAGTGCCAACGTTTTCAAAATTTGAATGATTTCCTTTTCTCATAGAATTAGATGTCCAAAGTCTGAATCAATAGGCAGGGGGGTCGTGAATTAAAAAACCCAAACTGTACAGGGCTCAAAGCCCTAGCAAGAGTAGAAGGAGCTCTGAACTCAGCACTCAAAGGCATGGTGATGCCTGAAGCCTGTGCTCATTTGCTGCCACCACGCATGGCACTAGGCAGTTGGGCCCTTCGTGAGTCAAAGCAATGTGAAAAGAATGCCATTTGGAGAACTGCGCAATGATCATGTGGAAGGCTTGAATTCCCTGTCCCCCCTCTTTCTGCATCGTCTCCTCCCTTACTCTCAGCCCAGCCTCAGCTAGGGGGTAGGGCAAACGTCGTAAGCTTTAGAGTCAGGTGGGCCTGACTATAAAGTGAGCTCCACCGTGGGGCGGGTTATTTAACTTCTCAAATCCTGGGTACTTTACCTGGCACGCAGCAGGCTCCCCATAAATGTTCTCCTCCAGCTGAAAAGTGGGCACCATCTTTGGGGCCAGGAAGGGGCAAACTAGATCCAGGCTGCATCTACTGAGTCCTTGTGAAGTGGTCATAAACTCTTCTCCCATCTCTACTATTACATATTTTGATTGTTTTCACCTAAATCAATCCATTTACTCTGAAACTCATTCACCTGTGCTGTGATGGCCTCGTTTTGGTCCCTGTTCTATTCTCAGTGCCTTGCATGAGGCCTGCATAATATCTATTATATGCAGGTGTGAGACATGGGGGTACGAGGCATGTGTAACTTGGGAGGGGGGCTCTAATTTAAAAAAATTTTAAATACAGAATCTGGTTCAGGGCTGAGGAAGGAGTCCATGCAAGTGTGGTGCCCTGAAACTAAAGCTTTGTAAGCATTACATTAAATCTACCCTTGTCTGAGGAAGAGAACCGGGTCCTGAGAACTGTTAATGAATGATCACCTGCCTTTTTGTGACCTTGTATGGTGCTGGCACCTTGTTTTGGTCCTATGACAATTCGATTTAGGTCTGTTACTTGAGATGCTGACAAATGGTGAGAAACCATCATACCCACAAAGTATGTCCAGATGGTGTGGGATGGATAGCTATGAGACAGTGTCATGGGAAAAATTCATAATGTGGCTTTTATCAATAACCTACGTATCCATCTGTTGGGGCCACCATAACAAAATACTACAGAATGGGTGACTCAAACAACAGAAATTTACTTCTCACAGTTCTGGAAGTTGGGAAGTCTGAGATCAAGGTACTGGACAATTTGATCTCTGGTGAGAGCCACCATTCTGGCTTATAGATGGGCCCCTTCTCATTGTGTCCTCACATGTCCTTTCTTCTGTGAATTCCCAGGGAGGAGGGGGAGGGAGGGGGAGTGAGAGAGAGAGAGAGAGAGAGGGAGAGGGAGAGGGAGAGGGAGAGGGAGGGAGAGAGAGAATCTTGTCCTTTTCTATGAGGCCACCAGTCCTATTGGATTAGGGCCCCACCCTTGTGACCTCATTTAGCCTTAATTACCTCTTAAAAATTGTATTTCCAAATACAGTCACATTGGGGGGCTGTGGGCTTCAGTGTATGGATTTTGCCGGGGATACAATTCAGTCCATAGCACTTATTGGGCCAACTTCTCTGGCTTCCTCTCTGGCTCTCATTTGAGGAGTCACCTCTTTAGGCTTCAATACACTCATCAGACCTGAGGATAATATTAGAGCAGGGTGGGGTAGAGTAATTACCTCCAGGAAGTAGGATCAAATGGCACCCTGCACAGACCAACTTTCCCAGCAGAGTGTTGAAAGGAGGGACTAGGCATGTCACAGAGAAATGATTTCCTTGGCCTCTGATGAAGCTGTGTTTCCTTCCCTTTCCTGCTTTTTCTCTTTCGTATTTTATTCCTCTTTTTTCTTCCTTCCTTCCTTCCCGTTTTCCTTTTCTTCCTTTCTGTCTCCATTTTTAATAGTATACAGCAGTCAGACACAGTGGTTCTTGGGCCTCTTAGGGATGGTTATCTGCTTTTGATTATCCCAAAATGAAAGGGCTGACTTATGGGTAAGGAGCAGGGAGGCAGAGAGGGCTGAATAGATGGGAGGGTGGTGGGAGGTCGGGGTGGTGTTGGTGTAAGACCCGAGAAACTACTGCGTTACCTCACGGCAGGGAGGAAAGAGGAATGACGGTGTGAAAACGGAGTGGTAGGTGCCAGCACAGAGCAAGAAACACCCCAGGTGATAACTTTGGGTCTCAATTTTCTCATCAGTACAAAAAAATAAAAAATGAAAAACGCTGAAGTAGAAAATCCCCAAGGTGCCCTCAATCTCTGCTCTTCTGTACCTCTGTACCTCTTTCTACCTTACCTTACTGGGAAACGGCATTGATAAATAAAACACTTTGGGTGCCTGGTTAAGAAAATCATTATGCAAATTCAACGTATTGCTCAAATTAATTCTAATGAGGTTCAGGGGGAAAAACAAGTAACAACCAAAACTCTTTAATAAAGTGTTCTAAAAAGAAAAAAAGAATTATCGCCCACTTCTGCACTTCCTGCTTTTGGCAGGGACTCGAAGTGGAAATCTGAAAACACTGTGAGACAGTCTGTTCTCATGGTATTTCTAGCTGAGAACAGGAAGGAGGGGAAATCTCATATGAGTGAGAGAGCCTGTTTTTCAGTGATTAGCAGGCCAAAGAAGTTTCCCTGGGCAATCAAGCTTGACAGCACCTCTGAAAGTTCTACCTTTATCTGGTCAGCAGAACAGATTTTCCCAGGAGCCCCACCACAATCACCAAGACCCAACTCTAATCCGCAATTGTTGCTGAGCGGGTATTCTCCCCGAGGCTAGTGTTAGGTGCTGGAGACCTGGATATGAGCCGTGTGGCCCCTACCCTTCTGGAGCACAGAGCAAAGTTGGAAGGATAAGGCATCTATAAATGACAAATAACTACAATGCTAAGCAGCATATGCTGAGTGCTAACTGTGCTGTGCACACAATGCTAGGAAGGAGCCTTCCACACGCTGCACAAAATTCCTTATTGGTTTGTTTTGCTCTCTACCTCACCACCGGGCTCTCATCACTCATTGCTGGCGTATTCTGCACCTTTAGGCATAAAATGTTTCTTAGTTCCTTGAACTCTTTTGCCCATCTTGAGTCACAACAGACTGCCTTGTGTGTGATGCTGATGAGTCACTGAGGCCGAATCCTGTTCACATACGTATGTAATGATTAACGCACGCTGATTGGCTAGGCGTGCTAGAACCAGAAAAATCCCAGAGTCTAGACTCGTTGCATTGTCCCCAATTACCTGCCAGACGGTCACGTGCACTGGTGTGTAAGGCGACAGCAGACACTCCAGGGAAATGCCCTTGGTCACCATGACTCCAACTGAGTCTCATAAGTCACCTAAGGTGTATGTCAATGGCATCGTTACGACCAGGGCCACTTGAGGGCTCCGGGGGGGGAAGGTGAGTTTTCCCACCCTCATCCCATCCCCGAGACGAATACGGGAATCCCCGATCTGAGAACAATTCTCTCACTTACTGAGTGGCAAACTTTCCTGGAAAAAGATATAAATGATCTGATTTTCTCTTTGAAATAACGTAATGGTGAGGATTATGTGCTGAAAAAGGAACTAACACTCAGTGTTTTGTTGAAATGACCACCGTTACCATCTTTAATCAACTATTTATTTACACCTGGGTGATATGCCTATAAAAATGCTTATAAAAGGGTATGTAAATTAAAAGATATAGTTGGAGGCCATCACCTTGAATTTACTGTAATGTTTTAACCTATGTGACTGCTTTGTGCCCACAACAGGTGAGAGGTTGAGGGAGGTGGTGGTGGTGGCATGGAATTCAGGATTTCTCTGGGTTAATTTTGTACGGATTTTTGAGAAAACCTGGGATCGCTTCAGGGGTTTTTATTTATTTCCTGTTGGGAATACGAAAATGTATTAGACACAGACTCAGCCATCGAAAGAGCATGTGATCCACTGAGTAAGGCAGAGACCTAAATAATACAAAGTAGGTAAGAGGACATTGGGTAGGGAACTCTGTAAAATGGGAGTTGAGTGTAGAATGTGATCATCTTCAACGTCACAAATTAAAACGCCTGTATAAGGTTATCCTTTTATAAACATTTTTTTAATGCAAGTTCATTGCAGGAAATGTATAAAATAGAGAAAGGCACAAAGACAAAAGTAAAAATCACTCCTAATGTCACCTGGTGAAAAACACTGTAAAATGTCTCTGAATGTCATTCTAGTTACTTTTCTATGCATGTCTACTGGAATTATATCGTATACTGTTTTACAAACTGTTCTTTTCCTTTAACAATATGCTGTGAAATATACTGTGCTTATTTTCCCCACATGATTTTATGTCCTTCTACACTGTGATGTGTACTGGTTGCATAATATTTTGTCCCACAGATGCAATGCACTTTCCTATCCCATCTGCTAGAGTAGGCCATTAAGCTTGTTTTCAGTGTCCCACTAATATAAACAATGCTGTGATGAGCATCTTTGTATATAAATATCTGTGCACCTTGCTGATTATTTCCTCAGGATAAATTCCTTAGATGTGGGATTGCCAGATTATAGGTATGGAAATCCAAGCCCAGCAGCATGGCTGATACCGCGATTAGAAAACAGACAAGATGAGAAATTAACCCACTTATTTCAGAGATGCTTGTTTTTCATTATGATTCCGTTATACTGTGTAAACACTGATCCTAGAGATAGAAATGGTCATCCTCGGTCTGCCAGCAGAAAGCTTTCCTAGATTTTGGCCTGCCATTTTATCAACACTAGTAACTTTACTCTGAATTTGGCTGACACAACTTTTTTTTACCTGCCTTTAAAATGCATGAACAGACCCTTCCTTACCTTCAACTTGCTGTCTTTTGATTCCTTAGTGCATTGGTACTTCACAGGGTCAAAAATCACAATTCTAGCTGATACGTCATCAAACTCAAAACCAAACAATGAATTTCATAATACACCCACAGTGTCCAAGAAAAAAAAAGAAAAGTTTTATCTCAGCTATACACATGGAGGTATTAATTTTAAAAAGCAGTTACAACTTCCATTAGAGCTCTCCATGTTGGTCATTATATTTAGGGCAAAAACATCATCTGACTACGGGCTAAGGATACTGATATTTTCACAAACATACTGGAAGATATGCATCTGAAATGAGGTGGCCAAAGGCACCTGACTCATCACTTTTTAGAGGTCTGCTTCCAGTATTGTCAGTTTAGGAAATCCAAAAGTAATTCCGTATTTTCCACTTTAGGATCTCAACACTCTCATTTGTTTGTTCAGTCCCTTGAACAGCTATTGTCTGAGGGCCTGTTCTGTACCTGGAACATGACTCAGCTGATGCCTCAAAAGCTCATTATCTCATGCAGGAGCGGGTAAGTGAAAAAGGTGTCACAGTTATCAGGACAGGAATAAAACGTACTGATGGATCCCTTTCCCTCTTTTTCACTTTCTCCCCTTTGCTCTACCTCCTCTGAGTGTTCCACTCGCTGCCTCTCCCCTCCCTCACATCAGTTAATTCCAGGAAGGACCCGGACCAGGGGTTAACAGGGAGTGCAAGATGGCAGCAGGGGATTCTGCGGGGCTGGCTGGAGCCAGGGGACCAGGAAGCACAGGCTGCAGCAGGCTCCCTGGTGCAGCCCCGCCCTGAACATTTGCGGAGCCTGGGGCCAGAGCACAAATGGAGGCCACTTACCATCTGCGGAAACACATAAAAGTTGTAAATCAAATTAATAAGCTGTTAACTAAAATACAGCTTCAGATGGACAAAATCGAAAAAATATGTGGAAAGCTATGGTTTTGTATGATAAAAGTTGGAAGACTATCAAGCAACTGGATTTAATTATTGCTGTTCATATATGCATGTTCTGTTGACGGGTTGGCAATGTTTGGATAAGAATGAAAGGATACATACACTCCGGGGGAAAACAGTGATTGTCTCTGGGATTGGGACTGGTGGCATGAAGAGGGGTCTTTTACTTATTGGCTTAGGTAACTTTTTAAAGACATGATGAGAGTATGGGTAATTTTATTTTCTTTTTCTCTGCTTTTCTCTATTTTTCAAATTTCTAAAATAATCATATGTTGCTTATGTAATTTGACAAAAATTTAAAAAGGAAGAAAAGTCAAGACTAGAAAACTGTTCTAGGATAGGAAACTGTCTCATTAAGCTGAATTCCTAGAAAAAGACTGTATTTCAGTTTTCAGGCTTATATGACTTAAGGAGTTGACTAAAATTAACCCCAGATACACCGAACTTTTTTCTTCAAGAGGTCATGGGGGAATTGGAGAGGTGCTCCACTATCAAAAAATGACCGATAGAGAATATATTTTAAAAAGTACATGCACAGCCGTAGAACTTATTGCCTGACTTTTTAAGGCATATTATTTTTACAAATAATCAAATGTTTCTTCTTCAATGAGCTCAGACATTTCAGGATTATTTCTATAATAAGATGTCACATTTACTCAGCGATTCCAGCTTTTCAAAGTGCTTCATGTTAGTCCTTTCACTTTTATCCTCACAATAACCCCACCACATAGGGAAGGTGTCATCCCATTTTCCAGGTAAAGAGAACAAGGCTCAATATATTGCGATTTGGGCCCACATGTTACAACTAGTTCCCAGTGGAACCAAGACCGGAGCATAGGTCTTTTGGATCTGAGTACAGTTCTCTGGCTACTGCTATTAATAAACTTACACAATGAATTTTCTGGAAAGTACACTTATTTCTCAGAAATTTTCGTAAATGTCCCCACTCTTGTTTTTCCTTGTTTAAGGGCACTTATCTTTAAAAGGCTGCCAAAATTTCTCTATGAGCTACTGAAGAATACTCAGCACACTTTGAAGAGATGCCTGACTCCTCGTAAGTAATTCCACAAATGAGGATCTTCATCGACAATGCTAATTAGTGCTAAGTACCTTTAGAGGTGCTTTCCAGGCTAATGTCCAAGGATGCAACACATGGGGGAGGAAATTATAATAACCTCTCCCTCAGGGACTCAGCTGATGTTTTGTGATGGTGAGAGATCATAAGATTATTTTACTCAGTGCTTAAAATATGCATAAGTACTATGTTAGTATTATTTTAAGATAGACAGTATCTCATTGACTTAATCTATTTTTTCAACTGGGATTATTTTGTAATAGCAAACATTTTACTCATACTCTAGAAAAAGTACACTTTTAAAAGATAATTTGGATGAAAGGGGTCAAAAGGTACAAAGTTCCAGTTTAAAATAAAGTCATCTACAGCATGGTGATTACAGTTAACAATACCGTATTGCATATTTGAAAGTTGCTAAGAGAGTAGATCTTAAAAGTCCTCATCACAAAGAACAAAAATATTTTTGTAACTATGTACGGTGACAGACGTTAACTAGGCTTATTGCAGTGATCGTTTTGCAATATATACAAATATTGAACCATTATGTTGTATAAGTTAAAATTTAAATTTAGAGAAAGAAGGGGAAAGCAGAACGAATAGTACAAATGTCAGGAAGAAAATTAAAGGAATATAAAACACCTCTTTGTGGACGTAAGGAAGAAGGTCCAAGGCAGGTAGTGCGTGCCACTGGGCCATTCCTGAATTTTAGTTCAGAGAGCTGGAGTCACCAAGGTGATAGGTGTGCTCCTCCGGCATGCAGACCTTTGCTTGCCTTTGTTTATAATGCCTGGCAAGTGAACGGGCAACCTGTGTTACCACCTAGAAATAGCCAACTTTACAGTCTAGGGACACTCTTCAAGTCCTGTGTGATGGCCCCAGGATGGGGCACTGATTGGGCAGAAGGAAGAGTAAGATAAGCACGAAGTTCTGGAGAAGCTGTCGTTGTAACTCTGCTAATGACCTCAACACTATCTCCTTGACCTTTTTTGCCAGCACGGGTGCTCCCTGATGGAAGTATTCTGGGATGTATCTGGCTTCTGTGCTTGTCTGTCTGAAGGTGAATAGCATTTTAACTGTAAGAATATGATTTTTGCCTCTGAAAGATTGAAGATAAAAAATTAGAAAACATAGACACCAGACCTCTCTCTCCCTAGGACAGAATTCGCCAGTACTTAGGCAAATATGTTTTATTCCTATACATTCATTTTATTCATATCCTCATCATAATTATGTTGATACATTACTATAACTAATCAGTCCTATTGGAGAAATTAACAGGCTCCTCAGAGCCTTAGAGAAGGAGTGCCTGCTTCTTCCATTCACTGATTTCATGCCACCTTCGACCACGGTAGCAAAATAATTACAGCAAAAAGCCGCCAGCAGATCCTAGCATTTGCAGGGTAGGGTCATAATTGAACAAAAACTGTTAAGAAGTATGAGAAGGTCAGCTTTCCACTGCCCTTAGCATTTATGTAACACCAGGGAAATCTTAGCGCATCTGTTATTTTAAGTGGGCACCAGTGATTCGGAAAGCTAAAAGCAGCTGTATCTAAGCCTTTTAAAGTTTTCTTAGCCATTGACTCATGTTTTATCATAACCCTTGGTTGCTGGCAACCTGACTTTTAGCCAAGCAAACAATAAACTGAGAGCATAAACAAAATTGCTCCCTCACTTTTTTATAGTTGAGGAATCTACTTAACAAAATCTATAAATTTCCACGGACATAAATCCCTGAGCACTACCTTGCAGCTGCTTAAAAATCTAACAACACCAGGAGTTACTCTTCCGAGCAGGCTGTAAACCTAAGCAGGGTGACTTTGTATAATAGATACAGTCTGCAGGGAGATTTAAACATGATTAGAAACAAGAGGGAGGGGATATGGGGACATAGGTATATGTATAGCTGATTCACTTTGTTACACAGCAGCAACTAACACACCATTGTAAAGCAATTATACTCCAATAAAGATGTTTTTAAAATAAATAAATAAATAAAAAACATGATTATAGTTCATAACTGTAACAATTAACACAAAGCCGTATTCCCTTAATCAGAAAATCTGCGTTTCAGGTGTTGAAGTTCAGTGGGGCGGGGCAGAGGTACTGCCGCTCCATCCGCCAGGGTTGCCTGACAACCTACCTTCTGCGGATGAACAGCCTTGCAAAATAGGTACGGAGGTCTAGCTCTCTTTGTCCCTGTGTTCTACAATTTCCAGGAAGCTGGCTTTCCACACTTCTTTGAGAAGGGCAGGTGGGAATCTAGGAGGCCAGCGTGGAACCTTAAAGCTGACACCGCCAAACCTCAAAGCCAGCCCAAGATTTCACAGGGGCAGAAACACAGCCTGGTAGGGGTGCCAGGACAGCTTCGTGGGAGGGCTCTTTTCCCAGACCACCCCAAACGAATAAAGAAGCGAGCTTGCTGTGCAAATGTAGCGTTAGGATAAGTCTCCTACCCCCTCTCACCAGATTGTCTCTCTTTAGTTCTACCCACAAAGACATTGCGTGGTTAATAGTAAAAAACAACAAAAACAAAAAAAAAACCTGACTTGTATAAAGTTATTGGCAGATGTCCCAAACCTTGACCTCCACCTAGAATTTCCTAATGACATTCAGTAATAGAATAAGCCAGTCTGAGGAGTATGGTATGCATGTGTATTAGGCTAAATCTAATTTTCAGCGACTAATCCATCTGAGCTACGCGGCTCACATTACGGGGGATGGAAGTCTGAGCACTGCGTATTTAGAGACTCAATAAAATGGGTTACGCAATGAATCATGGGGACATAATGCCCTACGCAACAGTGGTGAATTCAACACTGGCAATCCTTCACAGAGCTCCCAAGCCGGGGAGGGAGAAGAAAAGAGAAAGAACTCTTTGATAGAAAAAAAAAAATTCCTCCACGATGCGGTAGGATCAGACCAGAGGGGCACCCAACTCAGGCATGCAGAAACTGGGAAGACTTCTGGGAGGAGTCCTATGGAAGTGGGACCCTGAAGCATGTGCAGGAGGCAGCGATGGGAGTGGGGGAATGGGAGGAAGAATACTGCAGACAGAGGTGAGGCCAGGTTTAGATGTCGGTGGTGAGACCCCACGAAAAAGCAGTCAAGACACCATCAGTCACCTAGGGCTTTGCAAAGTCTTGTGAGATTTGGGCTTGATCCTAACAGCAATGGGGGCCGTTGATGGGTTTAAGCAGATCCGTGATATGATCGGATCTGAATTTACAAAACATCATTCTCCATTTGGAGCTGATTTCATATTGAGACTCTCTACTTACTATTTTGCAAATGATGACTGCAGCCGGATGCATTACTGTCTGTGTGTAACACGGGCGTATACTATTGGCATTATTATGTAACTCACGCTGTCATGTTTTAAATGACCCTAGTGCATCTAAAACAGTAATAATTGTTATTATTTGATAAATCATAAGGTCATACAGGAAGCAAACAGCAGGGTCAGAATTGCAGTGCTGGCTGTTAAAGGAACTTCAAATTCGGACAAATTAATTAGGAATGAGGAGAACAGAAAACTTAGTGACATTGGCATATCTTCGTTTTATTGAAGAGTCTTGTGGAAAAAGTCATCTAAAACTATTAAGAAGGTTCAAAATTAGCTTTGTATCGAGGATGGAAAAATAATTCCCCAGTACCGTTGAACTGGGGATAGCATCTGGACAATTCAGCCCGTGGCAGAGCTGACCTACGTAATAATACCACAAGCCTACACAGGATTTTTTTGTTGTTGAATTTTTAAATTTAATTTAAAATAGATTTTTTATACAGCAGGTTCTTCTTAGTTATCTACTTTATACATATTAGCGTATATATGTCAATCCCAATGTCCCAATTCATCCCACCACTGCCGCCCCCCGTCACTTTCCCCCCTTGGTGTCCATACATTTGTTCTCTACAACTGTGTCTCTATTTCTGCCTTGCAAACCGGTTCACCTGTACCATTTTTCTAGATTCCACATACACGCGTTAATATACGATATTTGTTTTTCTCTTTCTGACTTACTTCACTCTGTACGACAGTCTGTTTTATCCCAGTTAGACAACTGAAGTTGCTTCTCCAGTGTGTTATGAGCCTTAGTTAATTTTATTAGTGCATGCCCCTATTTGAGAAATCACCTATCATCTCCTAATCTCATGTGTGATGTTTGCTTCAGAGGAAGATAACATTGCGCTTTTGTTAACTGCCTGCTCGTCTGGGCTGACATTTCTAAACCCACACAGAAAGCCCATAACTTTCTGTTCAAGAATATTTTAGTGCAGCTAAATGAGCATATAACTGTTGACATACTGTATAACAAAAGGGTTGACACACATTACTCTGGAACCAGTGATGTAATCTCAGATGGTGTCACCTTACAGAGCTCAGGTGTCCTTAAAAAGAATCTGCCTCTTCCCGAACTCTCATGAATTTCTACAATCCTGTCCCTCAGAAATCTAGAGGCCTGCTAAGTGGTAACAACCGAAACGAGATGCTGTCACATGGGAATACTAAGCGAGATAGTCTAAAGAAAGCAAAGAACTTCCTCGAGAATAATTGGATTAAACGTCTTGTTCATAGAACAGACTCGATCTGGAGAGGCAGACAAAATTGATTTTTATGTAGCTTCCTAGCTGTGCCTGCAGAAACCAAGCTCTCCCCACACCCGCTCCTGCAGCAGTTGTGATCATGACATGACAGTCCTCTCTCTCCCCTCTTTAGCTCTGGTTGTAGCTCAGGCTGCAAATAAATTGCTAACATTTAAGTGCATCTGTTGCAAAGACAGAAGCTCAGAGGACACTGGGGAAATTTCAAACCAAATTTCAGGACTGAGCTCATAAAAGCATGCACCATCTGTGGAATTTTGCTCATATGCATTGCAATAATGGGGGGGGAGACAATAGACAGGGGGGAAAAAGAGAGCGGTAAAGGATTGCGTAATAACTGGCTTTAAAACCGAAGTCTCTCTTTTCAGATCAGTTCATAGGGGATGTTTGGGCCAGGCAGGATCCCAAATACCTCTTCTCACCCCAAAAGCTCTGCCCCATGGGGACTTAGTTGCATGAATAGGTTACCTCCAATTTATTGTGCCCCTGTGTCTAAACACATCCCCCTCCCCATACTTCACTCGTGCAAGGACTCAAGACTTTCCATCTTTCCTCCTTATGGTTTACTTGAGACTGAGGCTGAGTCTAGCTCTTCCTCTCCGATCATCCATGTGGCAAAACAAAACCAACCCAGATCATTTTCAGTGAAGTCTGTTATATTGCTATAGTGCAGGGAAAGGCATGTTCCTTCAGAATCCCTTTCGAGAGGACTGAACTCATGGTCTAACAAGCTTTTCATTGTTTGTGATTTTCATTTCCCTCCACAGTTTAGGGCATTTTGGAAAAAAATTTCTATTCAGCACTTCTCCACTCATAATTCAGGAAAAAAAGAGTCATGAGGTATAATAAGGATAATTAGCTCTGACTGAAGATAATAAGCTTGCATTATAGAGCCGCTCTACTGAACACACTCTCCATTTATCGTTTTGTGTACTCTCTGTCAAGGCTAATTACGACTTCCGTAATTACTAACCTGTTGAAAGAACAAAGGAAAATGCAATGTGGTACTTAAATAAATAACAGTTTCTTCCAATACCATCTCAATAAAACTCTTTTAGAACAGAATCTATCCTTACAATCTTACAGTTAAAAACTGCTGTGGTTTGTCCTCAAAAGTGTGATCAGCTATTAGAAGGTTGGTTTTTGGTGTGTATGTATGGAAGTGAGGGTTGAGTTCCTTTCATTTAGATTCTTGTAAAATAAAGATCTCTGGGAGCAATGATCTCCTGCCTAATAAGGTTCAACATTGATGTAACATGTTTCCTTTTCATTAATTTGTTAACCCTGGTGCAGTGAGGGAACAAGCCCTGTGTAAATGGCCACATGCTTCCCCTGTTAATGTGTCTTAATCCAGACCAGCAGATACTTGTCTTCTCCCCCAGCGAAGAGATACCGTGGATTATGCCCAACCAAAGTGGAGAAATATGGAGACAAATACAGTTCTCTCTTTTTTCTAGGGGTGATGCACATTAGGAAGTTTCAAAACACAGGAGGATGCAGAGAAAAGGGAACCCTCCTACACTGTTGGTGGGAATGTAAATTGGTGCAGCCACTATGGAGGACAGTACAGAGGTTTCTCAAAAAACGAAAATTAGAACTAACATATGACCCAGCAATTCCACTCCTAAGTATACATCCGAAAAAAACAAAAACCCTAATTTAAAAAGACACATGCACCCCAGTGTTTATAACAGCATTATTTACAATTGCCAAGGAATGAAAATGACTTAAGTGTCCATCACAGATGCATAGATAAAGAAGATGTGGTACATATATACCATGGAATATTACTCAGCCATAAAAAAGAATGAAATTTTGCCATTTGCAGCAACTTGGATAGATTTGAAGGGCATTATGCTAAGTGAAATAAGTCAGACAGAGAAAGACAAACACTGTATGATATTACTTATATGTGGAATCTAAAAAATACAACAAACTAGTGAATAAAACAAAAAGCAGAAGCAGATTCACAGATAAGAAAAAACTAGTTGTTACCAGTGGGGAGAGGGGAAGGGGAGGGACAATACATGGGTAGGGAATGAAAAAAAGGGTTACTATGGGATTACATGAAATCATGTGTGTGAAACTTTTGAAAATTGTAAAGCACAATAGAATTTAAAGATCTCTCATTCAATTAAAAAAAAAAAGAGAGAGAATTCTGGGACCTCAGAAATAGCAGGTTTATACAGAAAGGACTGTCCACACCAGACACACAGAGTTAGATGCCTTTATTCTTCTACCGAAATGGTTTTCCTCCCTTCATCTCTTATGAAAAGATAAAATGAGAAATGTTGTTAAAGAGATTGCTGAATCATTGTCATTCACCGGTGAGGAAATATAGAGAAAAAGGAAGGTTCAAAAATTGAGATGTCATTCTGATTTCCAGAAAGAGAATGAAAGTGACTTCTGGCTAAGATGCTAGAATGGGTTATTTATGAGAAGAAGCAGTGACCACGAGGAACTAGCACTGATTCAGTAAGAACAAATCCTGTCAAACAAAATTCATTTCTTTCACGTGTATCAGGCTTGCAGATAAGGAAATCACCTAGACCTGGACCTGCCTTCTTAGTCTTTATTTGGACCTTCATTAAGAAAGTCACAAAACCACTCACAATAATCTTGTCAAGGGGTTGGCAAAACATTAGCGAATATTATAGTCATTATTACGAGTTATTACAAATAACACTGGAGGTGTTTAGAGAGAAGAAAACAGGGCAATGAAGGATTTGGCAATATATCTATAAGAAACAACAGAAAAAAACAGATAGATAAAATCAGATATTTTGGCCCAAAAGAAAATTAAATATATACGTGTGAGTGTATATATATAAAATTATGATGCGGAAGGGTGATTAGACTTCTATGTGGCATTGATGAGTAGCACTTGGACCACACTGAGAAGAGTGACAGGGACCCGGATTCCAGTTCAACCGTCAAAGCTATCCAAAGATGGAATGGATTGCCTCAGAATGTTCAGTAAATACACTACTACTGCACAAGCCCTGAAGGAAATTTAAAGAACAGATGGATAATTCACTAAAACGACCTTTGCAGTGGCTACTTTACAATAGAATAGAATAGAATTATTATACAGTTTAGAGCACCTCCACGTATCTTCTTGTCTTAAATCCCTTCCAGGCAAGCTGAAGCCTGAGGCTCTGGCCCAGGCAGAGTTTTAGGAGAAGGGGTTGAGCCCATATTGAACTGGTCTTGTTTAGGGCTCCTGGGTATGGATCAAAAAGGGGCTGACTGGGCTTCCCTGGTGGTGCAGTGGTTAAGAATCCACCTGCCAATGCAGGGGACACAGGTTCGAGCCCTGGTCCGGGAAGATCCCCCATGCCGCGGAGCAACTAAGCCCGTGAGCCACAACCACTGAGCCTGCGCTCTAGAGCCCATGAGCCACAGCTACTGAGCCCGCTCGCCACAACTACAGAAAGCCCGGGCGCAGCAACGAAGACCCAATGCAGCCAAAATTAAATAATAATAAAATAAATTTATAAAAAAATGGGGGTGTGGGCTGAACACTGCATTTTGGATGAAGGCCATCTTGGGAAGTTCCAAAGTACTTTGGAAAAGACTGTGCTGAAAAGAGTGGCAAAGACGCGTAAGAAGAAAAGTCTGTAGCTGGGGTTGGGTGACACACAGCTAGTGGAATGGAGAGATGGACAAAAATCCACCACAACCTCTGTGGATAGAGGGAGCGAGGCCTTGGGGAAGTCTCCCCTGGACTTGACTTGTCAAAGGCAGGCAGAGAACTCTTAAGGACATCAAGCCAGTTCCAAGATTATCACATGTTATCTTCATGACTACCCTCTTGGGAGGACAGTGAACACACTCATGTCCCCATTTTTCAGAAGAGGACCTAGGACTCATAGATGTAAGATTTCCACACAGCAGGCCTGAGGCAGAGCCAGGCATACAACACTGGTCTTCTGATTCCAGTGGACTGTATCATGCAAAGGTGGATGTAAGAACACAGATAGCAGCAGATCAATGGTTAACAGAAATAAATGCTTCTTATTTCCCTGGCATCCTCTTGTCCGGATTTCTATAATTTCTGTAGCTGTAGGTAACTCTAAGACCTTATGGGTCTCCCCATGGATCCACTTGTAGGCCTACCTTTCTGATAGGTTTTCAAGATAGAGTTCATCATGCTACCAATTCTTTTTCCAGACTCTGTTTTAAAATTGTACTAGATGGACATTCATTTGCCCTTGTTTATAATTACAGATGAAAGGAAATTGTCTCAGCCTCTGAGGAGTTGGACATTTACAGCTACTCATTTGCAATTAGACAACTTACAGCTATCAGTCTAAAAGTAAGAAGATGTGTTCCTTATTAGCCTACAGTCAGATTCCGAAAGCGAAGGCTGGGCCTAAGCGTTCCGGAGTAGTTTGGCTTACGAAATCACCTGGGCACCACTGCGTTTATTGTGGAAGGAAAACTCACTCCCACATTTACAATTACATCTTTAAAAGCGAACCATCTGCTGAATCATTTATTGGGGTTAATCAAACATCATCATTAAGAAGCCACTGCTTATCCTTCTGAAGATGATTTTTTAAACTGGTAAAGACAGCTACATATAATAAATTAACAAAAAGCTATAAATATGCAAAGAGGGCAAACTGATCACTCCTAGGCATAAGTTATTTCAAAGGAGAAGCACAATTACTGTTTGTGATCATGAGAAGAGTTACAACCATTCTAAGTCGGGTGCCATGCTCTTTGGAACATGAGTCTCAGTTTCCCAGAGACTGTTGAGGCTCGCGTTGAGTTAGCAGAGGGAGGAAGGAATTTTCTAGCAGAGCTTTCTTCTCACTTTAGTTGAGCATGATTATGAGCTGACAGAGGGGTAAAGAGGCTTATAAGGAGGGGTTCTCAGTCTTAATTCCTGGGATCTTTGGTGTGGCTGTTTCATCGGGGCATTAGGAATTCTTGGAAGACTCTTGTTGTCTAATTTGCGTAGTGTAGGTAATTATGTAACGAGGAAGGTAATTCTGAAAACCTTGTGGGACAAAGGAAATGGCAGTGTTTAGTTTAAACCAAGCTCTCAGAATGGCAAGTTGAACTTCCCTTGTTTATCTTCACCCTGCCTCCAAACACCTTCTTCTTCCCTTTCCATCAATCCCACTCAATAGTCATGTTCTGTTTCAATTTCCAGTTCACTCCAATAGATAACTCATTGCCCCATATCACATTGTCTAATTGATGGAATCTATGAGACTATCTCCTTGTTACTTTATGTTCTGACATACTGTGGGAGATATAAAAATTTGTTAGACACAGGCCTCATCTGGTTAGGAAGACTATCCCTGTGTAAAAACAGAGCCAACGAGATAATCGGGGAATTCAACGCCAGACAATGGTAAATTTCTGGCACTTGGTACAGACAATCAGAGCTATAAATTCAGAAGAAGAGACTCTTTGGGCTCAGGCAATCAGAGAGAGCTTCTCGAAGACGAGATTTGAGTTGAGCCATCCATGGTGGCTGGAGTTCACATAGAAATCAAGTCCATGAAACTATTCCTGAGTGTTTGATACAAGTGTTACTCAAATGTAGCCATTTAATTGCCAAACAACTCAGCCCAACTTCTACGTCCTTAGTTTGTGTGTACTCAACATTCTTTATTATTCCTCGATGTTCCAGCACACCTACATGGACCTGTTAATATAATATTGTGCTGTGATTGTAGCTGGATTCAGGTTGGAAAGCAAAGTCTAGGTGAACCAAGGCAAGGTAGAAACAATAACGGAAAGGTTAACATAGAGGTCATTTCTCTGAAAACAGCTGAGCTGTCAGGAGCACAGCATAAAAATCAAAACAAAGGCAAGAGAATAAAACTCAGCAGATAAACAGGAACTAGGTGAATCAGGGTGTCAGCAATCATGTAAACATAAGATGCTGGACAAATGGACACCTCAAGACTGAATTTGCCTTCCACGGACAGTCCTATGGACTTTGTGGTGGAGTAAAACTACCATGGCAACAATTGGATAGGCTAGACTCAGAAATAGGGAGTGATTACCTAGGAGAGGAGGTAAGATTATGCTGAAGTGAAGTATATGGGGCAAAACATAAGGGCTAATCTTCATACTCACTGTGCTTTTGGGGTCTCTACTAGCTCATAGTTTTTACTTAGCTCAATTCCAGATAGTAGAGCAAGAAAATATGTGATATATTATATTTAAAAATTGGTTGTGGGGAAAAGTGGTCTTATTGGTCCTGAAACATGCTAAGCTCTCAGAGTGCTGAGATTTGATCTAATCAACACCCCAGGAATATCAAATGCCTGCTGCAACTTCCAGGTCAATTTTTCACATACATCTAACTAGAGCATTCATCTTCTCAATGTAGACAAATTTTATTATATTCAATGAAAATGCTCATGTAAGACCTTTAAAAACCAAGACCTGCATGTTCTTCATGAAAATGTAAGAGTCCCTGACATTTAGGGTAACAGAAGGAGTTGCTCTGATATTCTCTGCTAAATTTACAAGATTTGGCTAAAACCCCAAGCGTCTGTCCTATCACAGTAGAGTATTAGTCACTCTTGAAAGGATTTAGCGTACTGTACTCTGCTGTGTGTGTTAAATGCCATGAACTATATGACTGGTGGGCAGATCCAATTCCCAGATCCAAGCTCAAGCAATTAAAAAAAAATTTTTTTTTTTTTTTTTTACTATTGACTATATATAGTCATTTAGTTAGATTAACTGAGCTGAGATCTAAGCATTCAAATCCTTTGTGAGAGGAAGAGTAGAATGGCAGAAAGGAGTCATAGAGTGCCCATTACAATTAGAACAGTCTTTTAAAGATTGTCTAGCATAGCATCTCAAAATGATTTCCTGCTCGTTCTGAATGATAGCAGCATGTCACCAAGAGGAAGGTTCTGAGATCATATAATTTGAGGGACATTAAGTGAAGCAAAGCTAAACCAGTTTCTTTGCTGTAGAACTTCTTAGACACTTTCATGTACTAATATGCATTATGAATCCAGAGGGTCACAAGCTTATTTCACTGAGACTCTTTTTCATTTTATGGACATAGTGTTCTAAGAAATATTCACCTACTTCCTTTTCAGAAAAGCAAGCAAGATATAGAGTGGTCGAGGGCTTTGCCTAAAGTTATGAAACTACCTACATACAAATAGCTCTAGGATGATTTACTTGAATGATGGACCACAATGGTGGTATAACACTGCATGAAAAGTGGAGAAAGACAGGGTGGTGGCCATTTCTGAAACACTTATAGGCTATAGATTTGAGTTTTTGAGATGTATTTGGAGAAGAGGCATAGGAACAGAGAAAGCAGTCCTGTGCCAACCAGACTGGGTGAGTGCGTGAGATCTATTGGGCCATGCAGAGCCCTGGGACAAGGCCACAGCTCTCAGCTCCCAGAGAAACTCACCATCAGCTATCTTCATATTGACTATAATCTGCATGGATATTTTGGCCTCAAGAATAGAACTAGATGTACTGACAGATGAATGGATAAAGAAGATGTGGTACATATATACAATGGAATACTACTCAGCTGTAAAAAAGAATGAAGTAATGCCATTTGCAGCAACATCGATGGACCCAGAGATTATCATACTAAGTGAAGTAAGTCAGAAAGAGGACAAATACCATGTGATATCACTTATATGTGGAATGTAAAATATGACACAAATGAATTTATCTACAGACATAGAGAACAGACTTGTGGTTGCCATGGGGGAGGAGAGGTGGGGGAAGGATGGATGGGAGTTTGGGATTAACAGATGCAAACTGTTACATATAGGATGGATAAACAACAAAGTCCTACTGTATAGCACAGGGAACTACATTCAATATCCTGTGATAAAACATAACGGAAAAGACTATGAAAAACAATGTATATATATGTATAACTGAATCACTTTGCTGTACGGCAGAAATTAACACAACATTGAAAATCAACTATACTTCAATAAAATAAGTTTAAAAAAACGAATAGGACTAGATGGATTTCCGGGGGCAGTGTGTGGACCTCCAATTAAAAGAGGGCACTACTCTCTAAAAATGAGCATTTGTGGTAGCTTCTGAATCTGGGAAATAGTAATCCAGTGTATACTAGTAATACATTTTTTGTTTGTTTTGAAATTTTCACAGGACTATTTTTCCAAGTATATCTGGAAAAAACACTATTAGAGAAGGACTTCACTTTCCATTAACAATTTTAAGAGGAAAAGTTTATAGTAGGATATGTGACCCATAGATCCCAACGTGTTACATAAATAATACAGGAAACTGCAACATGTTCTTATGTGAAGTCACTGCACAAGATGCATGTTTAATTAGCACCTACTAATAAAACAGATGCATGTGAAATTATTTAGGGTGACACGTACAGTTCTGAACAATACAATATCTGCTCAGGATGCCAAGGGCATGCAACATAACCTGTTTTTAATTGAGCATTTCAGCACCAAACAAAATAAGAGACAGCTTGTGTTTTATATATTTCTGTAGTACATCATTATCCAACAATAAATGCAAAAATAATTTACAAAAAACAAACTTTAAGCAGAAAAAAATTTAAAGGCACAGAATTTTTTTGAATTTAGCTGTTCCACAATTTTATGGGAAAGCTAAGCAGTGGATCAATACCACACCGGTTATTTTACTTTTTTTTTTTTTTTTTTGGTGGTACGCGGGCCTCTCACTGTTGTGGCCTCTCCCGTTGTGGAGCACAGGCTCCAGACGCGCAGGCTCAGCGGCCATGGTTCACGGGCCCAGCCGCTCCGCGGCATGTGGTATCTTCCCGCACCAGGGCACGAACCCGTGTCCCCTGCATCGGCAGGCGGACTCTCAACCACTGCGCCACCAGGGAAGCCCCACACTGGTCATTTTAAAAGCAAAACTTTAGTACTTTTCTTTTAACTTGACCACATTATTTTCAATAAATTAGAAGAACTACCTTTGAAGAATAGCTCAGAGCATTCTTAAAGATATAACTCTCAAATTCAGAATTTATTTTGACATTGTAAAAACTCAAAAAGGAAGCTTTCTTTTAGTTGAAATGGGTTCTTTCCCTACACACACACACACACACACACACACACACACACACACACACAGCCAAAGAAATGACTGGCAAATCAGATGGTGGAAAATAGCAGAAAGAGAATATATAGCAAGACGCCCTTAGGAGGTTTTAGTATCCAGTGCTATCCTGGGAACTTCTGAGTATGAGTACGGGGTTGCTTAATCACTCTTTGGCAACAACTGTGACATTTATAACTGGAATGAATGTCAAAGGCAATCTTGAAGGGGAAAAAAAATCCACAGAGTATTGCTTCTTGAGATATAAATATGGAAAGGTCAAAGGGCAGCTCCTCCTGTTCGCCTTGAGACCATCCATGGTGGTGGCTATGGTTTATTGTGGGTATCTGACCCTCATATCTTTTTTAAAAAATAAATTTATTTATTTATTTTTGGCTGTGTTGGGTCTTCATTGCTGCACGTGGGCTTTCTCTAGTTGTGGCGAGCAGGGTCTACTCTTCATTGCGGTGCACGGGCTTCTCATTGCGGTGGCTTCTCTTATTGTGGTGGCTTCTCTTGTTGTGGAGCACGGGCTCTAGATGCGCGGGCTTCAGTAGTTGTGGCACACAGGCTCAGTAGTTGTGGCACACAGACTCAGTAGTTGTAGCTCACAGGCTTAGCTGCTCCGCGGCATGTGGGATCTTTCCGGACCAGGGCTCGAACCCATGTGCCCTGCACTGGTAGACGGATTCTTAACCACTGCGCCACCAGGGAAGGAAGCCCTGACCCTCATATCTTTTTGATTTCAGGACCAATTGTGCCTCTTCTTTCAGACCCAGCAACTGCCTCTTCCTCTTGGCCCACCTCCCTGCTCTGTCAACGTAACCCCGCTCTTATAAGTCACTGCTGAGATGCCCAGGTTCTCAGTCCTGCAGCATCATAGTGGGACCCTGAAATGAATTTACTGCTGGGTTAAAATGCATGAAGGAATCTGAATCTTATTTTGACCTGTAAGAACTATGGATTTAGAAATCAATAGGGAGTATTTTCCCCTCTATTCTCCTTGCAAAATTCGGGAAATATTTTGGGTGCCCACTGTATTTGAGGTGCTGACCTGGGTGCCAACAGATGAAATAAGCCTGTTCTCAAGGAGGTTACAATCTGGCAAAAATCACAGTAGGCATTTTTTAGAGGATGAAGAGGAAGGAGCTAGGATGAGAACTTATAGATTTATGATTCCCTCCCTAGCAAGGCAGCATAGACCTTTGAAGTAGAATCCTGGCTTAATTGGAAAGACCTATGTCTTTGCTGTTGTCCAACTGGTTTCATGCCTCCTCATTCATACTTCTGATTAAATGTTTCCAAGGTAGTTGTCAATACTGTACCCTATAAAGGTTGTTGTGCACTCACATCCTATACGATAAGGTATAATTTATTTATGCCTGTCTTAGCAGAAAGGATTTAAAACGCCATATATAGATACATTGAAGTTTTGTCTGCAACAACATGAATGTATTTTAAATGCAAATGCCTCATTATTTAAAGGAATATAGTGCTGAATTGTTTTGCAAAATAAAAAATACTTCTGAAATGTAAAAATTAGCCTAAGTTCTCTGGCTTAAAAGTCTGGATTTGTGTATGTTTAGTTCTCCAAAAGTAACACATACTTATGCATATTTCTTAGGTGAACTACTCTAGCATTGACTTAAGTCTTTGCATCTTAAATTTTATATATACTTTATACACTGCCCTCATTCTCCTCTGGTTTCACTTTTCTCACTTATTTCTTCTGTTTTATTTGTCTTCTTCTTATACTATAAGTCTCTATGGAAGCTGCTTTAAATCCTTTCTGTAACCAGATGAGGTATTAATAAATAAAATATAACTATATATTTTCTTTCTTCCTATGACACAAGATGTCCTCACGTTGATATGCCAGACCTAGTTCAGAGGCAGGAGAAGCCTATTCAATTCCACGGTGCCTTTCAAAATATTCACTAACTAATGGACAAAGAAGATGTGGTATATATACAACAGAATATTACTTGGCCATACAAAAGGATGAAATGTTGCCATCTGCAACAACACGGATGGACCTGCTGGGTATTAAGCTTAATGAAGTAAGTCAGACAGAGAAAGACAAATACTATATGTTTTCACTTATATGTGGAATCTAAAAAATAAAAAAAAAAGGAGTGAATGTAATAAAACAGAAGTGGACTCATAGATCTGGAGAAGAAAGTAGTTACTAATTTGTAAACACTAATGGGGAGAGGGATGGGGTGGGGCAACGTAGGGGAAGGGGATTAAGAGGTACAAACTACTGGGTATAAAATGAAGAAGACACAAGGATGTAATGTACAGCACAGGGAATAGAGCCGATATTTTGTAATAACCTTTAATTGAGTATAATCTATAAAAATATTGAATCATTATGTCATACACCTAAAACTAATATAACATTGTAAGTCAACTATACTTCAATAAAAACAAACAAAAAACATTCACTAACTGGGCACTGGCAAAGCTCTGTTTGGTGTATAATTTAGTAACACACTAAAAAAGCAGGGCACGCGTTTTCACTCTTGAAGACACGATTAACTTGTTAGGTCAGAAGGGTGTTTTCCATATAACTTTTGCATATGAATAAGAAAACACCCAGGCTGCCAGCTCTTTAGCCTCCCTGAACATCAGAGGCCGAGAAAACAACATTTTCAAACCTTTTATGTATCAACAGAATAAAATATTTTGAAGACACACTAGTCACATATGGCTCTCCCAGAATATCACAATCCATGAATATGAGTGTTATTGTTTTTTGTTCTGCAAGAAAGCTTCACACGCTCTTTCACAGATATGCCAAGTATAGCTTGATTCATAATAGATTCATAATAGACGCTGAGAGATGAATACATGAACTGACTGCAAAGTAGTTACCCGTGTTTTATTTGCTGTTGACAAAGCCAGCAGCATTTTCTTTGCTTTGGAGTGGGAACAGGGAAATTTAACTATGGGTCTGAAAAGCAAATGAGAGGAGTGTAGGAAACTAGCTGTGTGATGAGGGGACTTCAGTGTTTTTTCACCTCAGTGAGTCCTTTACGAAGTGTGTTTTTTTTATAACAATTTCCCTTCACACTGGAATGAGAATGGTAAAGGAGAAATTATCTGAAAAATCCTTTTGTATGCTTTGAGGGAAAATATGATAAAACACATAGAACTATTTGAAAGCCGATATTATATACTTTTGCTTTTGTAATTCAGAAAACCCAAGGAATTGAAAAACCTGAGTTCTGGTTGCCACCAGCTGTGTGACCTTGGACTTCACTCTGTTCGTCTGGCTCATTTAGTCCACTCGCATTTAGTAGGACCTTCAAGGCCCCCTTCTGCATAGAAGATGCATAGATGGAGCCCAGTTCTCTTGGAACTGACAGTCACTAGGCTATAAGGGAGAGAAGATATATATAAAACCAGACTACAAATTTGTAAAACTAAGCACTCTGGGAGTTTAGCAGTTTGAACTAAGGCATCTTGTGAAGTCTTTTTGAGCTCTGTGATGCTACAAAAACCTTGTCCTGACTAGGAAGACAATTTCTATGTCTTAAGAAATAATTGACTAATACATAGGTTGACCATCTTAGGAACGGGCATGACCCTTACAAACTTCGTGATGGAGCTGGTAGGAGTTAGTAGGAATGAGCACTGGGTCTCCAGGTAGGGGCAGGGTGTGGGGCTAGAAGTTGAGGCTCACCATCAGGGCAAGTAACTGGGAGTGGGAAGTCCAAAAAGATGGCAAAGCATCCCACTAATTGGCCAATTCAGTGTGGAAAATTCAAAGCAGGAGACTCAGACAAGCAGGACAAGAAGCTGACATGGAAGAAGGTCGTCAAAAAGAATAGGTTTACAGCTTCTGAGAGGCGGTTCACAGCCATGGTGATAGCTGGGAAAGGAAGAAGCAAAGAGTCACAGTCCTGGGGCAAGTAGAGAGCTGGAGTGTTCACTAAATAGGAAGTCAGGAGCAAGATCAGGAGAGAAGAGGCAAATCGAGGCAAAGGGGATGTGATGCTAAAGACTCAGCTGTTCGTCAGAAAATTTCAGTCTCCACCCAAGCAATGATTGAGAAGTGAAGATAGGGCAGAGTCTGAAGTGAGAGGTCCTGGTGGTGGGGCTACGGGATGAGGAGGAATTCAGGGGCAGGAGATGAGGCCAAGGGCTTCCCTGGTGGCGCAGTGGTTGGGAGTCCTCCTGCCAATGCAGGGGACACAGGTTCGAGCCCTGGTCCGGGAGGATCCCACATGCCGCGGAACAACTAAGCCCATGCACCACAACTACTGAGCCTGTGCTCTAGAACCCGTGAGCCACAACTACTGAAGCCCATGCGCCTAGAGCCCGTGCTCCGCAACAAGAGAAGCCACTGCAATGAGGGGCCTGCACACCGCAACGAAGAGTAGCCCCCGATCGCTGCAACTGGAGAGAGCCCGTGTGCAGCAGCAAAGATGCAACACAGCCAAAAATAAATTAAAAAAAAAAAAAGAGACGAGGCCAAGGTCTACTTTCATAAACTAGGCTTCCTCAGATATAATGAATCCTCTCTTCACTGATGGATGTCCATTTGTCTTAAATGTGGTATATTAGAGCTCTCCAGAGGAAGAGAACCAATTAGCTGTTGTGTCTGTATGCCTGGAGAGGAGAGAGAGAGAGAGAGAGAGAGAGAGAGAGACAGAGGGAGAGGGAGAGAGAGAGAGAGAGAGAGAGAGAGGGAGAGAGAGAGAGAGACAGACAGACAGACAGAGAAGCAGAGAGACAGAGAGAGAAAGGGAGAGAGAGGGAGAGGAATCAGTGTCTTATTAAAGACATTGGCTCACAGTTGGCCATCTGTATGTTGTAGAACCAGGAGAGCTGGTATAATTCATTCTCGGTCCAAAGGCCTGAGAGTCGGGAGAGCCCATGCCTGAGGGCAGGAGGAAGTGGATATCCCCACCCAGGCAGAGAGAGCAAATTCGCCCTCCCTCCACATTTTTGTTCTCCTTGGACCCCCAGTGGATTGGATGATGCCCCTAACAGAGGGCACAGGAAGAGATACTATCCACTTCTTCCAACCCTGTAGAGTGCTGACAGGAGTCCTGGTACTATTAAAGCCTCTTCACTGCTGGTTTGAGAACAGCGAGGAAGGCGGAGCCATGGGGTCACAAGGAGACAGATTAGGAGCTATAACAAGTCACATACAAAAGGAAGGCTAACTTACTTTTAGACTTCCAATTAAGTGAGCCAATGAAATTCTTTACTAAGTCAGTTGACTTAGATTTTTTGTCACTTGCAGCCAAAAAGCATCTTATCTGACACAGTAGCTTAAGTGGGGGCCATTTCAACATTAACAAGCTAGTCTACAAATCACATCTGATCCTAGATAATTCTAAAAGCAGAACCAAGTCGTTAAGAGAGAGTCAATCAATTTAGTAACATTGGGCCTGCTTCAATTCTGAGGCTGTGTGGTATACAGCAATGGACCCGACTCTGCTTCTAGCTCTGCTTCTGCCTTACAACCTGCATATCCATGGACAATGCCCCGGCTTCTCTGGTTCTCTTCTGTAGTGCGAGGGGTTTGAGTTACATCCTCTGTAGATTGTCTCTGCTCTACAGTTTTTTTTTAAAACAATTCACTCAAACTCAACAATACTAGTGAAAGCACTTATACTCCAGGCACTGTCTTAGGCACCAGAAATAGAAGGAAAATCAAAGCAAAAAAAAATGAAAATTATAAAACACTTTCTACAATGTGCATTCCTACTGTGCCATAAGGTTTTTGTTTCCTTAATGCATTGACAAGACAGTAACAAATATTTGTTGAATAATACTTTTTGGCAATGAAAATGATAATCTGCTAGAGCAACAGGAAAGCAAAATCACATTTTAGCTGGAAAAAAGAATATCCAAAGCTACAATTATCTCATGGTCTGTCACACCCAGAAATTTCAGGTGAGGTAAGAATAACTAGTCACGTCGCATTCTGGAGTCCTGGGGGCAAGAAGGAGAAAATAAATAAAGCGGTAGGATAGAGGAAATGAATGAGGCCCACAGGAGACTGAAGCCTAGTGAGCTAATAAAAGCTGAACAACCTCTGCAACCTTTCAAATGCTCTGCCCTCACGTCTCACCTACCAATGGATCATAGGGAAATAACCATAACATCTCTGTACATTTCTGCGTAACCATCAATGGCCACAGAAAGTGGCATAATGATCAACTCTCTCCTCTCCTGTCTCCAGCATCTTTCCTAACAGCCTTCTAGATATGCTCAATTGAGACTGGGTTAAAACCCAGTTGGGAATCTGCTCTTCCACTGTCTCATTGAAACTTATGACAGGTAGCTTCAACCTCTACACGTGCTTGTCTGGAATTTGCAAGAACAGATGTCCCGGGAACAAGGCTCTAAAACAGAGGTATTCATTCTCTCAGAGGTAATGATGGTCTTGGGAGATACTAGTACCTGAAGGCACAGGTTAAACTTCATGGTGTTGGTCTTATCAACTTTACTCAAAGATTTGGTAGATGGACCATTTTAATTTTAGTACAAACATGGAGGAGTGTTTGTGTGTGCGATCCATTTTTCAGCAATTTTTAAGATAAAACAAGATACTTAAAAAATTTTCAGGCTTGCCTATGCCTCCTTCATGCTCTGACCCCAAACCCTAAGATGTACTCTTTGACTCTCCTTTGCCATTAGGGGATAATTCAGTAGAACTATTTAAAAGCCATGTCCCTAAAGAATGTAATTTTCTTTCCCCACCTTACCAACACTTGGTTGTACCTTCCAACACCCAACTCACCCCAATATTAGTAAGTGGAGAGTTGTTGCTGAGCTGTCGTGATTTTTGAGAGCAGTAAGACAAAAATGAATTTTCTAAGATATACTGGGGGGGTGGGGACAGGAAGAATGAGAAATAATGGAGGGAAGTGTGCCTCTGAGAGGTGAGAACAAAACTGACCTTCTCACATCATTAGAGAGAGGTGAGAATAAAACTGACCTTCTCACATCATTAGAGTGTATAAAATTCTATCTCCACTTCTCTGGGAAGAACTTTTGAGGTAGGGGTTGGGATTTTCCAATTCTAGAAAATTAAATTAGCTCCTCAAGTTTAAAACTTCATAGAAGTCACCGCAGTGAGTAGAAGATGGAAGGGGGTGATGGGGAGACTTTTATTCCCCTGATTTATCTGTTCTTTGTTTTGGTTCCTAACTAGGTCATCGTATTGGCAGGGGGCCTTCAGCTTCAAACTGTGTCTTTTCACTGTTTCCAGTCATTTTCATTGAAGGGGAAACCTTTTTCTTTAATGAAGGGTCCCAACAACCTGTTATTTGGAAGAAATCTTAGTGAGAAGTGGGTCATCCTTAGAAAGAATGTGAAGGAGGGGTGGGTGGGAGGAGGAAAGGACTTCTTGAAAGGAGATCAAATCTCACTGGTAAAACTCAAAGTGTTTTTGGAGATGAGTTGTCTCTTAGAATCCTTCTTTGCTCCCTAACACCACTATCATCATGCTGGTTCCAGCCATTGTCACAGGGAGACCTGCAACGTCACCTTTCTTTTCATCCATTTGTACCAGAAAAATTTATTGACCACCTATACGTGTTGGCATGAATGCTAGAGAGAAAAAGATGAATGGCTTCTTTTTTTCAGAAAGGTCATTGTCTAGAGGGTAACCAACACACAAAGAGATAGTCATAAGGTGGCAAAAGAGTAGTGAGAGATGCAAATTCTGGTCACTATGGAAGGTCCAAAAAAGGTCACTGAACTGAGCTGGTAGTGATCATGGTGAATATTTAAGATGGTGGCTTCCAGGAAGAGATGATGGCCGAGAATGATCTGGTTCCATCTACTTCTTCAATTCATCTAATTCCACTCTCCCCTATTCACTAGGCTCTAGCCACAATGGCTTCTGTTTTTTTGTTCTTCTAACATCCTACCCTCTTTCTTGGTTCCGAGCCTTTACTCTTACTGTTCCCTCTGTAGGAAGTACTCCTGCTCTTGGTTTGGCCGGTTCCTTCTCATTCTTTATTCACAGGGACTACGTCTTAGACTTCTGACATCATTCATTCATTTAATAAAATTAACTGTGTATCTGAAAGCCCGGGATCAAAGGTGTAATCTGTTCTGTCACCCACCCCTAGCTGTGCTGCTGACCGTGACAGATTCTGGAAATGCAAAATTGCATAAGACATCTTTTTTCTTGAGACACACACACAGCCTTATGGGGGAAATAGGTAATTGCAGCACCAGAAATAGAGAGGTATTTTCTTCAAATCAGGATTTAGGAAGAATGTGTCCCCATTGCGAAAAGGGTCCATTGGGCCACATATCTACTTGTCACTGCTGACAGTCTCTCCTACAATCCATTGGGTAGGAAGAGAAATGTTCTGAAGTCTAGCTAATGACTCCATTCACATTGCTGGAGTGCTTTAAAGCTTTCAAAGGAAACTAAACTTTCAGTTCAACTCAAGGAAAAGTACATTACCACTACCTGCTGCATCTGTTGGTTTGTGATCAGGAAGATAAACCCTTTGGTTCGCGTGGGTCTTACTGAAGCCACGGGAAACAAGCTGTTGGCTATTCACTAAGCAGTAGCCACTGGCTAGGCAGAGATGATGGCCTGAGGACCACTGTTGGGCCTCTGACAGGAGCAGAACTGGCAGTGACTGCACTTTCCCTTTTTCTCTTTCCCCGCCTGGCTTTCCAATGCGGTTATCATTGCTGGTTTTTGTTTGTTTGTTTGTTTGTTTTGCGGTACGCGGGCCTCTCACTGCTGTGGCCTCTCCCGTTGCGGAGCACAGGCTCCAGATGCGCAGGCTCAGCGGCCATGGCTCACGGGCCCAGCCGCTCCGCGGCATGTGGGATCTTCCCGGACCGGGGCACGAACCCGTGTCCCCTGCATCGGCAGGCGGACTCTCAACCACTGCGCCACCAGGGAAGCCCTCATTGCTGGTTTTGACATACTGTGCTTTCTGAAGGGGAAGAAGGAAATGTTGTGGTGAGATGATCTGGGGGAGTCCTGTAGGAGGATGGGATGGTCTGGTTCCCTCAATAAAGTCATCTTGTGTCAGATATAAATGTCACTGTGGTCGCTGTGGTCATCCAATTCTTCTATACTATAAGCCTAAGTAGATACCCCTGAATTTACTTATTCAGTTATTTGCAAGAGTGAAAACCAGAAAGAGTATGGGTGAGTGAATTCCACCTGCATTTCATCAGGAGCTATTATCTCCTCTACTGGGCCTTTGACAAAGAGAAGATGTCTCTATCCTTTTGTACTTCTATCTCTTTATCTTACTCAGCTTACTCTCCAGTGAACTGGGGGGGAATGGCCAGAGGGAGAAGGAGGAAATTAAACGGCTTGGATAATTCCTAAGATGGATATTTACACCTAAAAGTGTCAGCCAGGCGTCTTGGATATTCTTGTTTCCTCTCTTCCTTTTATCACCCCCAATTCACCCATCTCGTGTGTGCCCTGCTCCCCCAACATAACTGCTTACTGCCAGTTCAGGGCTGAGGTCTCCCAGCCTTTAGCGTTGTTCTTCATTACACACATGTAACAGGGACATTCAGTGCTCACTAAATATTCCATGTGTACCCCTGTATTCCCAGCCTCCTTTGAGTTAGATTGGAACCATATGACTGGTTCTGACCAACGGATTGGGAACGGAAGTGAAACTTCTAGGTGAAACTTCTGGGGTAAGGCTGCTAACAGCTCAATGTCTCTTCTATCCCTCTCTTTTGTTGAGCACTGCATACGCCAGATGATGTATCTTCAAGAGGAAATTATATCACATGTCATATAAGCAAGCAACAAACCTTTACTGTATTCAGTCTCTGAGATATAGGGATTTGTCTGGTGCTGCAGTTAGCTTAATTATCCTAATAAACCCCACAACTGAAAGCAGTATTCTCAGCCCTTATGTGTTTCAAAACTTATTTTAAAATACTATTTTTTGGAAGCACATTTAAAAGACTTTAAAAACATAAAGCAAGTCAGCAATCATTACTGCACAGACATAGCAGTGGCATAACTATGTCTTGTAACACCTAAAAATTCATCCACAGTTATTGCACTCCTTTCTCTATGCCCTTCACCATTGTTCTTGTTTGAAAAAGAGTGTTTTGTATCTGGCCAGGTTCTCCTATAGACTTATGGGGAAGGTTTTACATGTTTCAGTAAACATGCAATTTTTTATGTGTACCAGCCTATTATGTTATACCTCTTAACTCTTTTTTTCCCCTAATTAACGCCTGTCTTTCTGACTTAGTGCTTCCAGGTTAGATGAGAAAGACATGAGGAGAAGCAGGCAGACGATTTCTGGAGGGGAATGGTGGAAGAGGACGGCTCATTCATGAATTTAAGGTGTTCATGGGATATAAGAGCTACACCTCTTAACGTTTAATGCAGCCAATTCGTGCTCTGTGCTATATTTCGTGACCTGGTCAGTTCAATATTTCTCCTACAGGCATTTCTATGCTAGCATATATTTTTGGTTGAAACACACTTAAATGTTATATAAGGATCAAACATGCAACAGTGTCTGTGGTGTCCCAGTGTGCTCCATATGTATCATATCACATTCTTTTTCCAGTCTTTCCCAAACTCTCCATTCCCACTACTGTCATGCTCAAAACTCCAAACTTCCATTACTACTACTTTCCCCCAAATCCTTGCTCATGTTATCCTCTCTTGTGTTAATACCCTCCTTCTTTTCTCCTTTTACATTCCCTATTCTCTCTCTCTCTTCAACAGGCCAATTTCTACCAATATTTTAGAATCTAGCTCAAGTATCACCTCCTCCACAAAGCTCTTCCTAACTTTCTCATTAGCTCCCAGAGCATCCTGTGCTTATTTCTAGCATAGCAAGTATCCAAGTACAATTCACTGGGTTTTAGTATATTTGTGGATATGTGCAACCATCACCACCACCAATTTTAGACCATATTGTTCACCTCGAAAAGAAATCCCCTACGCTTTAGCTATCATTCCCCCTATCCTCCCATTCCATCCCCTCCCTTCAGCCCTAAGGAGCCACTAAGCTACGTTCTGTCCCTATAGGTTTGCTTACTCTGGACATTGCATATAAATGGAACAATATGAACAGCTTCTTTCACTTAGCATGTTTTCAAGGTACCTCCACTCTGTTGCATGTGTCCGTATTTCACTCTTTTTTACTGCTGAATAATATTCCGTTGTACAAATAGCATATTTCTGGATGAGATTAACACTTGAATCTGCAGACCGAGTAAAGCAGATGGCTCTACCTAACGTGGGTGGGCCTCATCCAGTCAGTTGAAGGCCTGAATAGAACAAAAATGCTTAGCCTCCTCGAGTAAGAAGGAATTCCTTCAGCCGGACTGCCTACGAGCTGGAACATTGTTTCCATTCTGCCTTCAGACTTGAACTGAAACTTTCGCTCTTCCTGGGTCTTAAGACTACCCATTTTCAGACTAGAACTACACCATCAGGTTTCCTGGTTCTCAGGGCCTCAGACTCAGACTGAAACTACAATATTGGCTCTTCTGTGTCTCTGGCCTGCTGACTGCAGATCTTGGGACTTGTCAGACTCCATGATTGCATAAGCCAATTCCTTATAATAAATCTCTTCTCTAACTATCTGTCAGCTGTCATCTATCTACCTGCCTCTTAATGGTTCTGCTTCTGTGGAGAACCCTAATACAGGAGGGAACATGCCAAGAACTAACATTTTTGACATATTTACATATGTCCAGATGAACATTCTTGGCATGTATGGAATTTCATGACACTGTCTCTTTTCGTTATCATAGTACTACAAGTAGCATCCTCACTATATGCATTGTCTCCTTTGAATCATTAAGTTGGCTATCTAAACATTTTCTGTACCTCTTTTAATAAAAGACCTCTTTTCAAATCAATTACTCCTTGATTATCCAGGTGAAGTCAGTGATAATCATATCCACTATTGTTTATTTCAAGTGCTACCTTCAAAACGTGTGCAGTTTAAAAACATAGTGTAGATGAGTATTTATACGTTCAGGAAACACATATCAAGTTTTGTTGATCAGCCTGACTTCTTGAGAGTTAAACTGGTTTTGTTTTTAGAATAATCTTCCCCAAAACTTTGAGAAACCGCAATAAAATGGCAGTTGAGAGAGTGGCATTTTTCTATTATGTGCCCCAGTAAATGAAAGTCTCAGCTGCATAATTTCTAATCTGCATTATCATGCACCGCCCCCCTTCTCTCCCTCTCTTTTATATTACATTCACATAGATCCTATTATCTGCTCCAACAGAGATCATGCTTACAGTACACAAAACTTCCCTGGAGGGTTTTCCATTTAAAGCAAAAGAACCACATCAACAGTACTTTAGTGCAATGCTCTAGAGAGATGCAAAGCCTACCTCTGACTTCCATTGTGGGGGACTGTATGGCATTTATCTTCTCACCAGCCTCAGTTCAAACTCAGCAGTAAGGCTAAGCCTAGAACTGGGAACTGGCTTCTGAGAACATCAGGGAAACAACAGCCTTTGCTCTACCATCTATTTTTGCCCAGTTTTAACACTGAAGGGCTTAGGAAGAGAACTGACAACATTTTCAACATGAAGCTTATTCAATGTTTCTCTGTTGCTACAATTAAGCATTTCAGAAGCATATGTGCTGCCTTTCAGTTCAAACCTAATCGTCCATTCTGACAGGTCACAGACAAAAACCAGGATAATGACATTCTATCTTGATCACAGGATCCAGACACACCAGTCTGGTTATAGATCAGAAAAGAAAACAACCACCCAAATGCTGATTTAATTTCCTTTTCCTCAAATATTGAGTTCATATTGAAACTGAGCATACCAAGTGCGAATTTTGCTAAGAATAGCACTCTTAGTGTTATATGAAATCTGCAAAGGTTCCTCCAGGTAATCATAAAGTCCTACCGTGTTATGGCCCATGTTCATTTCCTTTTCTATACGTTCAGACCCTAGCTTGTACATTATCCTATCTCTCTAGAGAAAATGAAGGGGATAGTTGCGGAGATGATCTATTTTGGAAATTTAAGGAAAAATGACTTTCAAAGATCCAGAAAACTGAGGGGAGAGTGATGTAAATTATTTTGACTAAGCATCTAACCTCAATTAGCTTGATCATCTCCTCAATGCTCCCTTTTCTTTTTGTGTTGGTGCCATTCCAAGTTATCAATAATCTAGTTGGAACAGTCCATTCAAGCTAGAGTGAGACCAAGTGTCTTTCTGGAACCATGGCTTAAAAGGGAATCATGCTTTCTCAAGCACTGCAGTACAATACTTTCTTCCCATGGCCCAGATTTGGTTCCCATCCAGTAACTTCCATGAGGATAGAGGCTTGGAGGATGTGATAAGTAAATGCCCACTTTCAATTTCTGGCTAGCTCTTCTGCCCTGAACCCCTGTCTATTCTAGCAAATGGTCCTCTGCTAAGTAAAACCCTTCAAGCACCAGGTGGTAGTTTGAATAATGTCACCCCCCGCCCCCCACCCCGCCAGGATGTCTACTTCCTAAATCCCAGAACCTGTGAACATGTTACCTTCCACGGCAAAAGGGATTTTGCAGATGTGATTCAGATAAGGATCTTGAGATGAGGAGATTATCATGGATTATCCAGGTGGGTCTACTGCAATCCCAAGGTCCTTATAAGAGGGAGTAGAGGGGATCAGAATCAGGGAAGGAGATACAATGACGAAAGCAGACTAGGATTGAGCAGGGTGTGAATCAAGGAGTTTGAGCAGCCTCTAACAGCTGGAATAGTCAAGGAAAAAGATTCTCCCTTAGAGCCTCCAGAAAGAACACAGCCTGGCTGAACAACTGTAGGCTTCTGACCTCCAGAACTGTAAGACAATTAACTTGTGCTGTTTAAGGCACCAAGTTTGTGATGATTTGTTACAGCAGCAACAGAAAACTAACACACACTCCTTCCCTGTTCTAGCCCCATAGAAAAAACAGACCTAATAAAGCATCACTCCTTGCTGTCTTTCCCTGGATTCTTCAGAGCTGAGCTCTGAAACTGGGTTAGAAGTGGCGGTCAGCCTTCCGAAATTGTATTTGTGATTTTGTGTCACATGCATGTTTTTAGAAAAGGAACCCATAGATTTCATCAGATTAGGAAATTATGATCTCAAAGTTACAAATGTTACTCTTGATTGGGCACTCCCCACTTCACATCTTAACCCCCAGCAGGCTGTGGGTGGAGTAAAAGAAAAAGCGTGAGAAAGAGAACTTTGAAAATATCTTCGTTCCTTCACACGTGGTCCTTCCTCCACTCCTAGGGATGAGGCTGAGTGGGGCTTTGTTCTAAAATGAGGTTCCTGTGTGTCCTGTTGGTGCTATTCTTGTTTCTTACACATGCCGAACTCTTCCTCAGAAGGCCTTACTCATTTCACTGAGCTTGGGGCTGGGTGATTCTGCTGGAGCCCTCACTGCTCCACAATGCATGGTGGCGGTGGTAGTGGACAGGGGTGTCCATAGGGACATAGCATCACTCAGTTATTCTATGTGATCCTCAGTTGACGTGCTGCCTGTTACACGGCGTCTAAGGGCGTCTCTGCGATGTGCAGCCCTTTCCCATGCCTGTAAGGATGTGGAGGGGGTAGTAGAAGAAAGAGTTTCTCCTCTCCAACCCCCTAACGATGTATTACTAATATAATCTCAAACACAAAGTGGGAGAAACAAGTTATTCAGAAATAGAGACAAGGTGTTATCTGAAGAGGATGCTATTCACTGTCAGTGTAACGCAAAGCAGAGACGAAGCTTCTATACCCTTCATTGTGTAGCAGTTGTTACTTTGGCTAAGATGAGCGTAATTCCATTTTCTTGTGATTCTTTGGTGCCTGCCAGGACAGAAAGGCTCTGCTCACTTTACATCTGCTATACCTTTAAGTAGTGACATGTGAGGGAATTGCTGTGTTGTTTGTGTCAGACAGCCATTTTCCCCTAAAATACTTACTGTTACTCCATATTTAATGAATACCCACTGGGTACTGGGCAATGTCCAAGACACACTGACAGTCCCTGCCCACACACATGCGTGTGGCAAAGGCAAGTTGGCAACTGGTGCTAGGATGTGCTTCTCGGACCGTTGTGGATGGCATTCTTCTGAGACAAAGAGTGTCAACAGCAACTCAGATGTAGACTTCTTCCAAGAAAACTGTAAAAGAAACTGTTTGCATTTTGTTTGCTTAGCAGCAAATTATGAAAGAACCCATAACAATGACTTGACAGTGCATGCAGAAACATTGCCGTTGCCAAGGACTTTCACATCGGCTCTGTGTCATTGATTCTTGCCATTTTTTGAGGCACTCAGGGCAGTTGTTACTATCTTCCCAAGGATATGGTCTCCAAGAGGTTAAGTGACTTGTCCAAGGAGAATATGCCAGCAAATGTCAGAGCCAAGAGCAGAACCCAGCTATTCTCTCTCTTTTTTTTTTTTGCGGTACGCGGGCCTCTCACCGTTGTGGCCTCTCCCGTTGCGGAGCACAGGCTCCGGAAGCGCAGGCTCAGCAGCCATGGCTCACGGGCCCAGCCGCTCCGCGGCATGTGGGATCCTCCCGGACCGGGGCACGAACCCGTGTCCCCTGCATCGGCAGGCGGACTCTCAACCACTGCGCCACCGGGGAAGCCCTATTCTGACTCTTGATTCCAGTGACTTCCCCCGCTACCTGGATATGACCGTGTCTCTTATCAACTAAGGAGCTTCCAAGCAGAAATTATGAAGTCTTGTATTTTAATCCTGCTTTCTTTCATACAATGGGAGAGCCTAGGAATTTATCGTGTCTTTTCCATCAGTAAAAAGCTCACTCCATACAACCTTTATGCACACGTCACTAACTATTTACTGATGTTTTGGCATACATAAGGCAACTAGGTAACTGCTCAGTTAAATGGAATTAAAATTCTCTTTGGCTGTGACTATCTTTAAAAATGGGAACATTTTCTAAAATAGAGTTTTGTTGTTAGGCATTAGTTTGAGTTAAACATTTAGAATCACCTTTAGTTATACACTGTGTGCGTATGTGTGTAAATCACTGAGTTCCCTAGAGCTCCACAGAACATGAATAAACATATGGACTGTTCTCTTACACCTACCCCACAAGTCTGAGTATTGAGGATTTATATAGTTAGAGACTATGTGGTGTAAATATGTATAAATTTATATTGTGTTAATTTATGGCATGCGCTACAGAAGGCTGTTTGCAAGTTGCAGTGTACTTCTTCTCACATTTATGCTGAAATATTCATTTCTGTGTTCCTTCCCCATGTTTCCCTTTGTCTCCCCACAGATGTTTAAGCGACTCGTTTTCAGGGGAGCCCATGCGTCTTGGGAGTGTGCTTACTGAATGCAGCTCAGGTGAAGAATACAGGGTCCCTATCTGGATCTGGCCGAAGGATACCCGCTCTTTCCCTTGGGATCTGCCTGCTTCTGTTACGAAGACTATTGCTCCAAAACAGCTGCTCTGGGTGGCTCCTGTCCGCTGGCCTGATGTCCTTGAGCTCCAAAGAGCAGTTCTAAGTAGATGAGCAGCATTTCATTATTTGTAAAAGGGAGGAGGGGGGACCCTTACACTTCGTGGCTCTTTGCCGAAGAAGCTGAATTTATATGAGAAGGGCTCCAATTCAGTCCATCTCTAGTTACTTGTGGTTATGTTGAAGGGGAAAGCGTGGTCAGAGATGAATGAAATTCACAGAGTGCTCGGGAACCACATTTTATTTGACCTCTGCTCTTTCACCAGTTTAAATTGTTAAAAAGGACTCTTACTGACTTCCTTGAGTTCATCAATGTCTTCTTTCCTGGTCCTGCCTTGGGGAGGTGTGCTAATGGGTAGGGGATGATGAAGAAGGAGGCTGTGGGCAGGAAGAGGAAGAAAAACAAAGCCCCAAATGGAGTGAACAGTCCCTAGATGATCAAAAGCTGGCTGTAGATGGAAAGAGGTTTGAAGTACCCAACAGTGCTCTGAGGCAAGGCAATTACCCGCACAGATAGTACCTGCTCTCCAAATTTAGGGAAAATTAGTGTTTTTAGATTGTTTAACTGCTTTTCCTCTGCCCTTAGAATGGCACTGCTTATGAAATTTTAGGACAGACCTATTGAGGGAATAATGGAATCACCTACCCTAGGGGATTACACAAGGATTTGTTGATCAAAAGAACTGCTCTGCAGGTGTCTGTCAAGCGCTGTGAATTCACCTGTCCTCACAATGACCCATTAATGGTAAACCAGCATTTGTATAATCCTTTAACATTTTCCTTTAACTTTCTTTCTTTATTTTTAACATACATTGCCTCATCAACTCCTCCCAACAATCTGGTAACATTCAAAGTTTTAACAGAGAAAGAAAGGAAATCTTAGGTAGTTAAAGTGAGCATCCTAAGGTCACACACTTGGAAAACAGTGACAGCCAGAAAGCAAGCCTTGATCATTTTTTCCAAGTTAAGGATGCTGAGCTGGTACACTCTACCATCAGGAGTCGAGTGAGAAAAAAAATCTGTGTCTAAAATGTTTATTTAAATCTGTTTCGCCAACTCATCTGGTGTTCCTGCCACGTTTCCTCAATGTCCTGAATTTCTCTGGATTTTATTTTTTCACACCAGCCACACCCACTGAGAATGTGGGTACATATGTCCAGCTGGAAAAGAAGGTTCATATCTGGGAGTAATAGAAAGTCAAAACAACAAAGGGGTGTGTGGGTGGATTTTGGTCTCGGAGTTGTTTAAACGCGGTAGAGTTTGAACTTCAGGTAATGAGAAGCCCATAGAAAGATTTTGAGAAATAATGAACACCTGCCAGGACTTTTGAGAAAGCCCTTCACGTACAGTCTTTCAGTGAATCCTCCTAACAACCCTTCAAGGAAGAAACAACATTATTATCCTACTGTTACTCTTCAGGAAGGTGAGGCTCAGAGAAGGGGCGACATTAACAGATTGGGCAGCCCGTCAATGGTAAAGCGGGGTCTCTAAGCTGAGCATAAATTGTGCTTTCGGAAGTTTGATCTGGGAGTGGCCTGTAGAATGTATAAGAGAATGTACTAAAAGGAGGGAAACATTTAAAAGCTATTGCAGAAACACATGTAGCAGATTAAGTTATAAATCTGAATGCAAACAACTCTCAGAACCATGATGTAGATCACTGCTCTTCTCAGGAGGATAGAGGAAAAGGACGGGTCTGTGGATCTAAAAACAGGTTCTACTCAACTATGTGTCTTTCTCTTCATCTGACAGATACGTGAGTAACTGCCTTCATTTACCAAAAAGTCTGAGCACAACGTAAAATCATGCTACTCAACTGAACTGAAAAATGTTCCCTATTTTCCAGAAGTCTCTGAGCACCATGTGTGAGAGAACACGACAGAATAGAAACTGATTATGCAAAATGTGTGAGAGCGAACTGCAGCTCTTGGTGACATGTGGCAGCCTCACTGGGAAGGGAGAGCCGTGGAACTCTGGGTGCCGGCTCAGGCTGATGGCTGCGTGTCACAGGCTGAGAGGCAGGAGAGGGTTAAAATAGGAGTTTATGGGCTGTAGCTCATCGCCCTTGGAGCCATTCATGTGCTGCGTGCACATGCAGGAAGATATCCTGAGAGATGACACTCAGCTGCGATACTCACATAGAGGCAAATAGGAAAATGCCATTAATTTTCTTTGTTTGTTTGTTTGATGCTACGTCCCAGGGTCCTTACTTCTAGGCTTTGTAGATCTCTCTAAAGATATGAATATTCCATGAGAGACCCTCCCTCTCAATGTAAAAATTGCAGAAGCTCCTAAGAGGATTGTATGTGAGTTCTCCAGAAAAATGGAACCAAAAGAATATCTATCTATCTATCCATATATAGATTTATTATAAGGAATTGCCTCATGCAATCATAGAGACAGAGAAGTCCCAAGCTGGAGACCCAGGAGAGCTGATGGTGTAAGTTCCACCCCCGAAGCTGGTAGGCTGAAGACCCAAGAAGAGATGACGTTTCAGTTCATGTCTGAAGGCAGATAAAAACTCTGATGTGCTATAGCTCAAGGCAGCTGGTTAAGAGGAGTTCCCTCTTATACAGGCTTTTTGTTCTATTCAGGCCCCCTATTGACTGTATGAGGCCCTTTCCCAACCAGGGAGGGCAATCTGCTTTACTCAGTCTACTGATTCAAAAGTAAATTTCATCCAGAAACATCCTCACAGAAACACCCAGAATAATGCTTGACCAATTATCTGGGGGCTCCACAGCCCAGTCAAGTTGACACACAAAATCAACCATCACAAGAATGGAAATGGTCACAAGGTTGGATAAAGGAAGGATGGGAACACAAAGGGGATAAGAGCTTTTAAGTACCTGAGAATCCCAGACAGAGCAGGAGATCAAAATGTCATTCTGAGGAAAAGCCTCAATTTGTCCAGCAAAGCTGTCTTGCACAGGGAGCTATCCAGGGTACTAGGCTGCTTCCACCTCTGATTCTCCCTGGCCTAGAGGCCAGAGCCTTCTGTTTTGTACCTGACATCTAGTCTCTACCGTGGACTTGACTTCAGTTCTAATTCATTGCAGCTTCCTCCCTCATCTGTGTCCTGACGGACCTCACTGATCCCAGTAGCAATGACTTGCAAGCATCAAGCTTAGTCTGGTTTTGATAACCAACTGCACCCAATGCTACTTTCACTATGGTTTTAATAAGGGACAGCCTGTTTCTTGGATGGTTTCCAACAATAGTGGACATGCTCGCATGTGTGCACACACATATACACACGTAATTAGACTGTGCAGCCATAAGGCTTGTATTTTTAGATGGATTTTTGCATAAGCACGTTTGAACTTATGTTCAAAATGTCAGATCTTGCTTTATGGTGATCTAACCAAAAAAAAAAAAAAGAATCATATGTACAGATTTCTCTAATTTAGATACACATGAGTATATACAGAAGCTTGTAGCAGTCAGTGTACAAAAGAATATGTCATCAGAAAAGACTTGAAGAAATACAGAATGAACTCAGTAGATTGCTGTCTAATGCCTATTCTGGCCATGGGGAAATATACAAAGAGAAAATGATGGTAGCTTCTAGAACAGGCTGGTGATTTGAGCTTAGGAATCTTATTCCCTGCATCTTAATTTTGTTGTAAACGAGCAACTGAATGTCAAAGAGAGGGTGTCTCAGACTGAAAAGGCTCCCACTGGACAGGTCTGGGAAAATCTGAACATGAAAAAAATTAAGTATAGTAATGAAATGTAAACCACTGAAAAAGACAGGAAATCATGCATCCGTACTGATAACAAATGGATAAATAATTCAGGGAGAAAAGAAAACTCTTGCTTACAGTTGAGTGCCAGAGACCAAGTAGTAAAAGTTGGAAAACTATTTTGCAAGCATCATGGTAAAGATGGAATCAGGAAAGTGTGTGTGTGTCTGTGTGTGTGTGTAACAGAGAGAGAGGACAGAGAGGTGGAGGAAGGAAGGGGAGTTTTCTGAAACACAGGGAACTCTTCCCTGAAATTTTGGCTGGCAGTGATGAGAAGGAGGCTGGTCATATTGGGCCTCAAAGAAAAATTGGGTTGGCACCAGACTACTTCTCCATTATTTAAAATATAGTAGATATTGGAAAAATCATGTAGAAGATTTGAAGGGATGGTGATTCATGAATTTTATACCAAGCCAAAGCATTGTTTTGAGAAGGAAACAGAATGATATTTTAAGCTATGCAATGACTTTTAAAATATACAACTCATATATTCTTTTTGACAATCACTCTAGGTAACTGAGTGATTAAGCAAAGTAAAGTATTCAAGAATGGAGCAGACCCAGTATAAAATCACTAAAAATGAGCCTTCAAACAGTTTAAACAAAAGTTATTCTAAATAATATTAATAAGTATGACTGAAGAAATCAAATGCAAATGTCACTAATATTTCCTGCAGACAAAGATCTCAGCCTAAAATAAATGATAATAATAACAATTGAAAACTCTGAAATTCCATCTAAAATTCCATATTAACTAACAAAAATTGTGGTTGGAAGGGGGAGAGGGTGAGAAAGTGTGAATTAATTTCAACACTATAAACAGACATTATATGAGTCAGGAAACTAACAGGAAATGGGTAACTCACTGAAATGGTGAAATCAAGGAGAGATTAATGAAGAAATGATTTATCATAAACCTTATACAGGGTTACGTGGAACCAGCAATAGATGATGAAACACCTTGGCAATGGTAACAGCAAGTAGCTGTTACCAACCCCTAAGCCTGAAGAGATAAGGGAAAGGAATGGTTTCTGGAACCTAGAGAGAGCTGGAGCTGGAGTAGTAACTGTAGAACTGGCTTTCCATCAGGAGCTGCTGCCTTCAAGAGAAGAGCACTGCCAACACACAGCCTGACAGGAAGGGAACCAGGAGAGTAATAACGGGCTCTTTCCTCACAGCCTCCCATCTCTTGCCAGAGCCTCCCACTGACTGACCCAGCTGAGAGCCTGAGGATGGGGGAACCCAGTAGAAGGCCATAGAGGACAGCCTCTGAGCCTTCAAGCAGATTGGAGAAGGATGGAAAATGGACCCGAGGAGAAACAGAATATCTCACACGGACGACGATGAGAGATACTTTTAATTTATTAATATTCACATAAATAGAGGTACAAATTTTTTAAATACTAGGAAATCACTAGCATAGCATTTCTGAATTAATTTTTATAGAATAATTGTTTCACTAAAGGTTCACTGAAAAAGGGATTCTGTGATCAAATAAATTTGGTATATCCTGTATTCTACTTTTGGAGCCTAAAATTCATTAATAAACTAAAAATTATATGAAGAACTACAATAAGAAGCATTTTAAAATTTATATCATCCTGAATCCCCAAACTTACTTAATGAGAGAATTCTTTAGTTATAAATAAAAACCCTTACAACCCATGAAACCTTAGGAAACGCTGTACTATCAGGTTTAAGAGTATGAGGTCTACTTTACAAATCACAACCAACAAAAATATTCATAATAATACTAAAGTTTTTAAGGTAATTACAGCAAGGAGCCCTAAAAAATAGAAAACTTAATAACAGAAGACAAGGATATCAGTTATGCCCATATGTAAAGGACAAAACTCATAGAAAGACAAAAACTTCAAAAAAGAAAATCCAAAAGAATACTGTCCTCAAGAAATACATCTAAAACTAAAGAAGGTTAAAAGTAAAGTTTTGAAAATCATAGGTAATTGTAAAATACAAAAGGAATTTTCTTTTGAATTTGCCTTTGGCTGGGCATGGAGAGGGTAAGGGAAGAGTTTAAATGTTAGAGCTAAAGTGTAAGAAGAGAGAGTTAATATTAAAATTGTGATATGTACATCTAGAAAGCTAGGCTATATTGGTAGGGAAAAGTATTATGATTTTTTAAAGTCTCCACCTTTTATGCTGTAAGAGTTATACCTGGTGGGTCAGTTTTAGTTTATACTTGAGGTCTGTAGTAGAAGCACATGATAAAGAAGAAGTCAAAAATCCCACCTTTCTCAGCTCCCCAGAATGGTGAGAAAATAAGGAGCCAGGAAGAGAAGAAACCAATGGTCAGACATGCGTCAAGATCGGCCCTTCCCAGGATCAAGTTTCAAGTTGGAAAGATATGTTAGGTTAAGAAAAATGCTGATCACAGATGAGCTTGGCTGACCCACTTTCCTTTTGAGACTGTGGAAGGTGATTATTCACTGCCTGTCCAGACAACAAGCTGAGGGTGACCACATCAAGCTAAACTCTGATCGTGTGGTGAGGCAGAAAAAGCTCCGCAGGAACTTCCAGGTTAGGGATAAAATAAAGTATTTCCAGCGTGCCTCATGGAGAAATGCCATAGGCAGCTAGGAGTGCTATCTGGAGAGCTTGCCAGTGTGGGCTTTCACGCAGTGGCCCTATACTTGAGGCTGTGGGGCAGGTGGTTCAGGCTGGGGGAAGAATGGGAGTCCTAGCCCGTGAGTTCATGGGAACATGGGTTCCTTGGGCCAGTGAGACTGAAGTATATCCTAGTCATCAAGAGTAGATAACAGATGAATGGATAAAGAAGATGTTGTACATATATACAATGGAATATTACTCAGCCATGAAAAAGAACAAAATAATGCCATTTGCAGTGATGTTCATGGACCTAGAGATTGTCACACTGAGTGAAGTAAGTCAGACAGAGAAAGACAAATATCATATGATATCACTTATATGTGGGATCTAAAAAAACGGTATGAACTTATGATGAACTTATTTGCAAAACAGAAATAGAGTCACAGACATTGTAGAAAACAAACTTATGGTTACCAATGGAGAAAGGGGGAAAGAGATAAATTGGGAGATTGGGATTGACATATATACACTACAATATATAAAACAGATAACTAGGGGCTTCCCTGGTGGCGCAGTGGTTGAGAGTCCGCCTGCCGATGCGGGGGACACGGGGTCATGCCCCGGTCCGGGAAGATCCCACATGCCATGGAGCGGCTGGGCCCGTGAGCCATGGCTGCTGAGCCTGCGTGTCCGGAGCCTGTGCTCCACAACGGGAGAGGCCACAACAGTGAGAGGCCCACGTACAGCAAAACAAAACAAAACAAAACAAAAGACAAAAAAAACCCAGATAACTAATAAGAACCTACTGTATAGCACATGGAACTCTACTCAGTACTCTGTAATGACCTATATGGGAGAAGTATCTAAAAAAGAGTGGATATATGTATATGTATATGCATATGTATAACTGATTCACTTTGCTTATAGCAGAAACTAATACAACATTGTAAATCAACTATACTCCAATAAAAATTATTTAAAATTAAAATAAAAATAGATAGACATTGCTCCCTAGACATGTTGCTACAGCTCCAATAGAATAACCAGGAATGGAACCAGTTGAATCTCTGTTCACTAGTTCTGGCTAGTGGCTAGTAAAAATCCACTGCTCACTTGACTCACACTCAATCTTTCCTCTGCAACCACAGGGATAGGAAAAACACATCACTGCCTCAACACTCAGATACCATCTAGGAGAGAAGTGGGAGGGATGTAGTGACCAATTGTTTTAATTTCCCTGGAACTGAGAGGTTTCCCAGGATGCAGGACTTTTAGTGCTAGAACTGAAACACTTTGGAGGCAAACTACTACATATTGGTTACCCTAAGGGGATGCAGAACTCTGAAAGATTGGATACTATGTTCTCATCCAAACAAAAATTGAGCTAATTCAAGAGACAGTTTAAACTGATGCAATGGAATGATTCATCCAAATTGGGCTAAAATTTAGTCTCTGATCCCCCCTCTCTTCCACTGGTCTTCAGCACTTGAGATCAGAGCAATTACAGACCAGTTTTGCTGTACATCTGAATGTGATGTGATATATCATACAAAAGAAAAACCATCACAATAATAGCAAAACTAAATAAACAGCACCACCAAAATAGAGTGGAAAAAAACCTGCTTATTCTTGTGAAGGATTAACTGGTACAGAATTTGCTCACCTGCTGTTACAACTGGAAAAGCAGATAAATTATATGAAACAACTGTTTTCAGACACTGAAAAATAGGGAGCACAGGACGATGACCTCTAGAGGAGGAAAGCGAATGAGTGAGTCCTGTGATTGCTGCAGTTTTCACCTGGAGGCAGTTTCCAGGCCATAGCACAGGTTGGGGAAACCCAAACACAACACAGCAGTCTTGTTGAGTTAAGAAAGCCAGAGATGAAGTGCAGGGAGGATAAGGCAGCTACATTTGTGGACGTACGCTGGAGGAGAGGGAGGGACAGAGAGAGAGGGATAATATAAATGCTCCAGAGATGTGCAGAGAGGTCTCTTGATTTTTGGGGGGCTGAAAAAGTTTGGTAAAGAACCACCAAAAAGAAGCTGAAAATTTCCCAAGCTTACATAGGACTGGGAATAGGTCACATTCCCACCTGTCAGAGGGAGAAGACTGTGTAATAAATGGGCATTGGGTACAGAGTTCAGAAAAGGCTCTCCCTAGCAGTGAGGCTAAATTAGTCCTAGACTAAAGGTTTCTCAGGTTTATTAAAAGCAAGCCATGAAAGAATCAAACTGATGTGAAGTTACTTAACTGCATGCATAACGAAGTCCCACACTAAATGAATACAACACAATCTAGCAACCAATAATGTAAAGTTCACAACGTTTAGTATCCAATAAAAATATTAACAGGCATGCAAAGTATCTAGGAAAATATGACACCCCTAATGAGAAGAAAATAATCAACAGAAACAAACCCAGAAACAGCAGAGCTACTGGAATTAGCAGACAAGGACCTTAAAACAGCTTTATGAATCTTGTAAATATGGTCAAGAATATTATGAAAAAGATGAACATGATGAGAATAGAAAGGAAAGACTAAAAAAGAACTAAACAGAACTTCCAGAAATGAAAAACTCTATAATTGAAATGAAAATTACAGTGAATAGGATTAACAGCAGATTGGACATTGTGGTAAACTTGGAAACATAGCAATTGAAGCTCCTAAAATGAAATAAATATTTTTAAAAGCCTGAAAAAAGTGAACATACCATCAGGGATCTGTGGGAAAATATTGACAAACTTGACATATGTGTAATCAGAGTTCCAGAGGAAAGGTATGAAAGAAGGAATAGGAGAATATTTGAAAAAATGCTGACTAAATTTTTTCAAAACTTGATGAAAAGTATAAACTTACAGATTCAAGAAGGTCAATGAACTCAAGCAAAAGAAGATGAAGGAATTGACACTAGGGCATATTATAAGCAGATTACTTAAAACCAGTGACAAAGAGAAAACTCTAAAAGCAGCAAGGAGAAAAAAAAAGACAGAGTATATTCAGAATAACAAAATAAGTATGGCAGCAGACTTCCTGTCAGAAATAAAGCAACTTAGACAACAGTGGAGCAACACCTTCACAAACAAAACAAAATGCTATCAACCTAGAATTCTATTCTAAGAATATCTTTCAAACTGAAGACAAATAAAGACTTTTCAGACAAGTAGAAGCTAAGAGACTTTTTGCCAGTAGTACTGTGCTACAAGAAGTTTAAAGAAAGTTCTCTGAGTGGAAAGAAATTAATATTACATGGAAATTTGGATCTATATATAAAAATGAAGGAATAAAAAGTGTGAGAAATGAAAAATATGTGGGTAATTATAAAAGACAATGTTTTATTCTTTTGAAGTGCCTTTAAAAGATAAGTGCTTAAAGCAAAATTAATAAATAAAATATATTTGGGGGTTGATGATATATAGAAGTCAAATGTATGATAACAGTGGTGTAAAGGAAAGGAGAATAGAAATGAAAGTATACTATTGTGAGGCTCTTACATTATACAGGAAGTGATATAACAACAGTACTTGAATATAGACGGTGATAAGTTAAAGTTGACACCTTGGAGCCAACACTAAAAAATAAAACAAAGGACGATAGCAATAATGGAGATGGAATCCTGACTAATACTCAGTTAATGCAAAAGAAGGCAGGAAAAGGAAAAAAGTAACCAAGAACCTATGGGACAAATGCCAAGGTGATATATTTAAATCCAATAAAATAAAATATTACATTAAATTTAAGTGGTTAATATATTCCAATTAAAAGGCAGAGATTGTCAGACTGGATCACAATGCAAGACCTAACTATATGCTACAAATAAGAAACTCATTTTAAATATGAAGATGCGTATAGGTTAAAAGTAAAAGCATGGAACAGATAGACTATACAAATAGTAATTAAAGAAAGTTGCATCAATGGGCTATATTAATATCCAACATAGCAGACTTCAGAACAAGGAATATTATGAAAGATAAAAGGAAAGATTTCATAATAGCAAAGGGATAATTTCATAGAGGAAGACATAAGAATCCTAAATGTATATGCACTTCATAGAGCAAAACACAGATGAAGTGAAAACTGATAGAACTGTAAGAAGAAATAGGAAAATCCACAATTATAGTCAGGATTCCAATACCTCTCTCTCAATAATTGATATGGCAAATAGGCAGAAAATCTGTAAGAGTTTAGAAGACTTGAACAACACTATTAACCAGTTTGACCCAACTGACATTTATAGAATAAGCCATCCTACAACACCAGCAGAATCCACATTCTTTCAAATGTACATGGAGAATTCATCCAGATGCACCACATCCTGGGCCATCACACAAGTCTTAATGAACTTTAAAAGCATTAGGATTATGAAAAGTATGCTCTCCAATGACAAAATAGGTTCTCTGGAATTCACTGAAATAGAATTTAACCTTTACACACTGACATATTTTCTAATGTGACGAGAAGTGCTCATTTAGTTGTCAAAAGAATCAGAAACACAATTCAAACTAACTGAAGCAAAAAGGGAATGAATTGGCTTATGCAGCTGAAAAGAACATGGAGCTCACAAGGTTGAAGAGAAATCGATAGGATAGGGATGTAGAGATTAACACTTGGGACTCAATGCCATAGGTCACAGTGTTGTTCTGCTCTGTTTTTCTCATTTATACCAGTCTCTGTACAGTTATTCTCAGGACAGTCTCAACTAACATGGTGGGAAGATAACCCCAGATTGGGATTGTCACTTCCAGCAGTTCCAGTGTCTATATATCAGTCCCAGGGAGGGATGCTGATCAGTCAAGCTTGGTTCACCTTCCTACACCTGTGGTTGGGAGGCAGGCTCTGATAAGAGGATGAGAGAAGAAATCTTGTTGGGAAGTTCACAACCAATAGCCGTCATTGTCTACTATAGAGAGTAGTCTGAAAAAGAAGCGATGCTTGATCTGAGTGTTTTTTTTTAAAGGCATTTGTAGTGTGGATAAGATCATCTCAGTTTGCAAAGCTTGTATGCTCATAGGCTGACAAAATTGCAGGAGGTCCACCAAAAAGTTTTAATAGATGGTAATCCCCAGTCTTCTCCAAGCATGGGACCCTACTAAAAACCAGGTGTCAGGAAGTGATTTTTCCATTAAAAAGAGCAGGAGATGAAGATGGGACTGGTAAGCCACATACGTTCTATAAGAAGTGGTTAAAGAGCTCAAGAGTAGAGCTTTGTTTATTCTAGATGGTTAATTCAGCTAGTCAAGACAGCACGTCTGCCTCTTAACCCTCTTGTCTCTAAAAAAGGAGCAAACTCTATGGAACCTTCTTCTCTTCCTCAACTCAATGTTTTTGGAATTGCAAGAGACCTACCCTCTATCCTCCTGCATAAACCCTGCCCCTGGTCCCCTAAACCTATTTTTGAAAGAACCATTTGGTAAAGTAGCTTCCTCTCCTTCCTCTATAAAAGGCCACGAAGAACAGGGTCCATTTTCTTCATACCCATGCTGAGCTCATTCTAAAATGATATTCAAGCAGCTATTAGAAAGCTGCTATTTACCATTTACTAGCTGTATTAGTTTCCTATTGTCAGTATAACAAATTAACACAAACTTAATTGCTTAAAATACAAACTTATTCTCTTACATTTCTCGAGGTCAGAAGTCTGAAATGGGTCTCAAGTCCCATAAAGTAGGGTTGCGATCTTTCCAATTAAACAAGTCTGAGACTTAGAGAATGAACTTTTAGTTACCAGTGGGAAGGGTAGGGGAGAGGGATAGATTGGGAGTTTGGGATTGACATGTATGCACTGCTATGTTTAAAATAAAATGCCTTTCCATGAAAAAAAAGTCTGAGAAGTCCAGCTGGTTGGTCATTTGCATTTAGCCCCCTATATGCCATAATAACAATGGAAATTGCCCTGCCCTGGAAGTGGCTCCTGGCCCAAATTGGGTGCCCTATCGGGTCTCAGATGGTGATACCAGACCAAGTCCCTGTGCCCCAGAAACTAACATAGGCTTTTCTAATTGATCCCGAGAAGGAGGGCAAGTCCTGAGTCCCAGCGTCAGGAATTGGGGCTGCATAGGAACAAGAGGTGGTGGAAGGGATGGATATCTTGGCATAATGGCCACAGAGGCTGGAACAGCTACCTCAGCTGGAGGAGTTAAGGTTTGAAACCACATATCCTCACTCTCGTTCTCTTCCTTTTCTTATTTTCTCTGATGTAATAGCACAAATGCTTGCACATAAAGGATTTCATCATTCTTCCCTGCTTCTTCACAAAATAGATGTAGAGTCGTTCAAAAGCCACTGTAAAACCATTGAAATGATGCCTTTTTGCTTTGGCATCAACCAACTGGGAATACAATGCAGCTGAAAAGAAAATTGGTTACTGCTGTGACATACAATTTAATTACTAAAATTATGACTGATATCATTTACCAGATATACCAGAATTTTAGGAGTTCCATATAATTTCTAGAATGTGTATATTAATAACGTTTTACCCATATGATACAGTCTAAGAAGTGTTATCACCATTTATTTGACAATGCTTCTCACGTGAGTTAACATACCAAATAAGCCTAGTTAGTTTAATATTACGCTCTCTCATATGGAGAGAGAGGAAATAATTTGAGGTGTTTCAGGGACCCTTTGGAAAACCCCAAAGTCAGCCAGAGGTCAAACGAACTTCATTTAGAATTTGATCTTTGGGAATTTTGTCAAAAATTTCAAAACGTTTTAACCAGTGATAATAAAAGATCACAAAGGCAAATACAGATCACTTAAAGAAACTCACAGTTATCAAAAGCAGTTCAATATTTAAAGAACTTTGTCCTCTTAGAGAATCAAATTCAGGCTTTGTACCACTTTACCTTTAAAATTCATTTTCTTAATTAAGTTCAATCTTATCTTAGCCAATCCTGACCATGACAAAACTGTGTGCCTCTTCCACAAACCTTCCATAACTTTCTGTATCCATATTTATCTGTCTCTCACTTTCTCTTCCCCTCAGAAACAACCAGCTCTAGGACAATACCACCTTTTTCCCTTTAACAAAATGCATTTTCATTCCTCATACCTTCTTCACTGAAAACACACATTCTACATCTTTGCATACTGAAATGTTTCTCTTATAATTCTTAACCTTAAAACCTTAATCTCTAGTGAAAACCAAGGAGCAAGTAATTGTCAACTGTTTGTCATACCAGCATTTCCGGATTGACAAAGTTATGCCTAAGTCTTCCTCTCCTAGGAAGGCAAAGGTAGGAAAACTTGGACCTGCCCAGCAATTAATGTTCTAATGTTTTATTCTATTTAAAATGACCCAGACGGTCAATGAATTCTCTTCATTCAACTTAGTTTAGTTTTAAGTTACAAAAATCTGGAGAGACTATTTTAGATAGACATTCAAGACATTCCCAAGACATAATTATTCCTATGGAGTAAAACTCTTACACCTCATTTACCTCTATTTTATTTACTTAAAAGCTTTGTCATATTAGTTTTCTTGCTGACAAACTCTGTAACAGGAATAATAAGGTCTTATTTGATTTCTAGTAAACATAGGTACAATAAAAGCATTCTATTTAATGCTGATGACTGTAAAGACACGTCCATATTAATCACACCAACAAACTTAAGCTAACTTTAATACCAGATATTAATTCAATACTGAATATTTCCTAGATCACATGAACACAAAATTCATTCTGGCCTGTTTCTTTTATATTTGAATGTTTATGTAAGGGCTTAGTTTCCTTTAAGCTAACTAAATAGACCTCTTTTACAAATTAACTTTGGTGATGCCACACATCTCTAACACATGTACAAACAAACACAGGGACCTCACAGTTTCCATTCCAAAATTCCAGCCATGAGTCAGCTACAACAATGTAAAACCCATCAGTTACAAAAGAAGTTGGATTCAAATTGGGTTTCTTTCTGGCAGATGGGACAAGTCAAGGTCACTTGCCTAGATCACTAAAGCGTTTTTACTAATATTTATGGAAAAGACTTTTATGTCTATTTGCAGCTTTTGGTGATTTTAGGAACCAAGTGGAACCTTCCTCTTCTTCCTGGGAATGTCCCCTCTAGGCTAAGAACAGAAAGTGTTTCGTTTTGTTTTCCTGTTCCTTTCCTCCATTTGACATCAGTAAAAGTTTTAAATATCACAAAGCTGATTTGGCTATAAATGGAGAAACAGTACCAAACAAAATGAAATGAAAAACCCAAAAGGACAAACAGAAAATCCTAAATAAACCTTCAAGTTTGGTCTTGGGGTTTTACATATACCAACGACACAGGAGACCACAATGTAATTAACACATCAAGGGTAGTAGTACATGGTGCACAGGGTCCCAGGATAACCCTTTCTAAACCCCTTGTGGAGATCCTAACAGGTAGTGTGGCCACACGTTGTTTCAATAAGATATCATCCTCCTCTCAGCTGTAATCAGATCACTTATCCAAAACGCACCTCAGAGGACTTTGTTTAGGGATAGTTGAAACATTTCCCATTTTTAAAGACAGAAATTCAAGACAAACAAAATACAAGTGGCACACACAAATGCTAGCATCCAAAGAAACAAACAAACCAGTTCAAAAATCAGGTAGAAGTCCAACAACTCTTTCCTCTTTCCAACAGGGTACCCCACTCAAATACAAAACAAATTGGCTTATTCCAGAGAAAAAGCCCCAAACGAAGAGAAAATGCAACTATTTCCCCTCTCCAACAGGGTACCCCAAACAAACTGGCTTACTCTGCAGAAAAAGCCCCAAACAGAGAGGAAAAAGTTTCCGGCTGTACACACCAGAGCGACTTACCCTTCTGTATGGAGTCTGTCAGCTCCCAAATGTCGATTCCTTCCTCCAACTGCCAAGCGCTGGTGAAGCGGGGGCTGCTTTGGGGAATTTTGTTTTTGTTTTTGTTTTGTTTTGCGGTACGCGAGCCTCTCTCTGCTGCGGCCTCTCCCGTTGCGGAGCACAGGCTCCGGACGCGCAGGCTCAGCGGCCATGGCTCACGGGCCCAGCCGCTCCGTGGCATGTGGGATCCTCCCGGACCGGAGCACGAACCCGCGTCCCCTGCATCGGCAGGCGGACTCTCGACCACTGCGCCACCAGAGAAGCCCTGCTTTGGGGAATTTTGAAGGAAAGAGCCCAGGACAAGTGGCCTGCGGCAGCTGCTAGAACCTTACCCGAAAACTCCCCAACTGGGGCCAGCAGGCCACGAACAGCAAGGCTGCTGGCTAGCTGCTTGAAAATTCATTACCGAATCTAAGCTCACCTGTACTGTTCGCTGCACGACAGGCCAATAAATCGAGCGATGAATTGTTGAGGCCAGGAATAGCGACCTTATTCAGAGAGCCGGCTGACCGAGCAAATGGTGGACTCACGTTCCAAGGAACCACCTTGCCTGAGTTAGAACGCAGGATTCCTTTATACTAAAAGGGGAGGGTGTAAAGTAAAACATTTCCTAGTTCCAGGTAGCCTCCAGAGGGGATGTGTTAATTTCTTCCTGCCTGCAGGGGTGGGGTGAGGGTGGGGGGCTTTGGGGGGGGGGGGTTGGGGGGTGGGGTGTCTGGTCAGGATGTTTCCTGTGAGCTAAACAAAGGTTTTTCAGCTTTATATTCATTATCTGGGAGGCAGGGTTCCCAGAGATGGGCCATTATGTATAATTTTAGCTTATAGGAAACATCCCTTCGGTGAATAACTTGTAATAGACTTTAAAGGTTCTTCCCTATTACTGAAGGGACAAGTGCTGAAGATAGCTCACATTCGGAGTTTCAGATTCAACTCCCGCCTCTTCCCTCACTCTAAATCCACAGAAAAATTCTATTTGGGATGATATCCCCTGTGCCCATGCTTCCTGTGGCAGAGTCAGCTCCTTGCTCACAGAAAAATCTGTGTCCTTATTTCCCATTGTATAATTGTCACTGAGCAGTAGCATCTTTGGGTTTCGGAGCAGCCAAATGGCTGAGCTCTTTGTAGTGAAGTGTGAACTAGAACCTCCAAGGGAACACTCTTCTTGCTCTTTTCCAGTTGGCTGTTGGTTTCCAAGGACTCAGGCCCTCCTGGATGGAAGAGCCATGATATGGAAGGAGCCTGGGACCCCTGAATCACCACTGGGTGAAACCTGTCTACCCACCAGGAAATCTTCACTGGACTGTTAAACATGTAGAAATTAACTCCTATTGTGTTAAGCCACTGACATTTTATAATTTACCGACCGCTACTAATACTTGAAAGTAATTCTAAGTCAACAAGGGGTAGCGCTGGAGAATTGTTAGAATTCTCTGCATCTCTACCTAAGACTGAGCAAACATCCACTGCTGCTGAACTCTATGAGCCAAAGGTGTAGCAAATGATTGCGCATAGGTTGTTCAGCCTGCTGAGGATTAATTACTCTGATACTTTTGCATGGGGAAAACACAAAAATGAGGAAAGAGGTTACTGCCATTTTCTCCCTTTAATTAATTAATATACTTAGATATATAATATATTTAAATAATATGTACATATTATATATAATAAATATATATTATATATAGCTAAATATAAATAAATTACATATATAGGATATGTATATGGGTGTGTGTATGTGTGTATATATATATAAAACAAGAGTAGCCCTGCATTGCAGGGGATAAGGAAAGTTTACAAGTTTGCTCAGGGGCTTAAAATTCTTAGGTCCATCACTGAGTTATAAATTTGCTGCTATATAATAAATAATCAGAATGAGGGAAATAAAGATTTCTCTGTGGTACATGAGTCTGAAGTTTGGAGAATAGAGGGGATATATTGTGAATCATATTCTCATAGGTGAGGATTTGAAAACGGCAAATTTGACTTATACTGGTAAAAGGCAGTTTGCCAGCCACAGAATTTTTGGGTAATTTCATAGGCTGCTAATCAATTTCAGAAGAGTGCAACACACAATAGGTAGGAAATAATGTGGAAAGAGGTGAGGGGCAGGACCCTTCATAGCAAGGAGAGAAAAATCCATGGCGTTACTCTGTGTCACTCCAGCTTCATAGTTCTCAATTTACAAATTAGTTACATTTCAAGGTCCATTGTCATTTATTCATTCTTTCATTCATTCATTTAATAAATGTTTATGTAGTAGCATGGCTATAGCTTTGGAGATAAAATGATAAATAAGATAAGGTCTTGCTATGAGAACAAGTATACTACTCTGGATATACAAACAAATCATTGTGATACAAGAAAATTTTCATGACGAAAGTATGAAAGTCAGCTGTTTGGAAAAAAGGACATGTTGTCTTCAATAAATAACTGTATTGAAAATGGCTGGAATATAAAACCAAAGGACCAAAGCCTGTTTGACCCATAATGTACCTAAGACACAGTTAAATAAAAAAAAAAAAGGATTACTTCAGCTACCTCTTATGGTCTTTCATTTTACCATCTTATTTTCATGAAAGATTAAGACAGAGTAAGCAACCCTGAACATGAGTAACCTGTTATCATTCTATATTTAAATAGAATAAAATCTTAACACATCAGTTGCTTCTCTAGCTCTTCCATATTACAGAATTCCATTGTATTAGATGAAGTATCCAAATTCTTCATTTTCTAGATAACACAAAGTCTTCACTTGAGGGAGGGAGATGGTCATTGCCGAATAAACCTAGATCAGTGGGTGGGAGTGTCTGGAGACCAGCAGCTTTGGAGCGGCCTTAAGGTACCTCGGGGGATCTGAACTCCTGTGTCCTCCCAGCTGGTAGAGTAAATGAGAAGACAGTTCTGAGCAACTGTGTCATTCAGGCTTCTGTCAGGAAACAGATGCACACTCAACCAAGATTCTGAGAAACCTTATTGAAGGGACAATTTACAGAGGTATGGACAGGGCTAAAGCTACCAACAAGCAATGCTGAAGCACCCAGAGGCTGACAACACTAGGAAGCTGTTTCCATCTCTAGATGTGAAGGAGTGTCTTAGTCAGGAGAAAAAATTAGACAGAGAAACAGATCCAAAAGGATATATATGTATGTATTGTACGGAATTGGCTCACGCAATTATGGCGTTTAAGAAGCTACAGGATCTGCAATCGGCAATCTGGAAATCCAGGAGAGCTGGTGGGTCTGAGTTCCAGTCCGAGTCCTAGACCGAGTCTGAAGGCCTGAGAAGCAGGAGAGCCAATGGTGTAAGTTCCAGCCTGAGTGTGAGTCCAAAGACAGTCAGATAGAGAGAAATAATTTTCTCTTACCTCAGACTTTTATCCTGGCCATCAAAAGATTGGATGAGGCCACACTCTGGAGGGCAATCTGTTTTACTTAATCTACTGATTCAAATGGTAATCTCATCCAGAAACATTCTCACAGACACACTCAGAAATAATGCTTAACCAGATATTTGGGCACCCCACGGCCTCATCAAATTGACATGTGAAATTAACCACGACAGAGGCACAGGATGAATAGGGTTCTCAGAGCCTTGCATGAGCTGGAGTAGCGAGTCTTGAGAAAGGATCTGTGGTCGAGAGAGGCACAGCTGCTATCAGAACAGCTCCCAGGCAGGGAGGAAGAGGAGTGAATAAACACCCCATTCTTTCTCTCTGCACACCCATCTTCTGCCACTGCATTCCATTGGCCCAACCCAACCGAAAGCCAGTGGACCTTGGAGTCTGAGTGATACAGTCAGTGGTGTAGGGCAGCCTCCTGGGGCTCAGGGCAGGCAGACGAAGAGGAGAATAGGAGGAGGGGCAAATGGAGACTACCCAGCACAGAAACTCCAGAGCTTTTTTGGAAGTACTTAGTAAGGGAAAAGACGGTCACTTATAGCCAGGGAGGGCTTAGAGTCATTTTAGATCTTAGCATTAAACAAAATGAAGCATCAAACCAAAGAGGGACTTATTCCATACCACGTATATAAGTTTCGGGCATCCAATTGCATATGAATGCATTTATTAGTTAGAGATCTATAATTCTGAGAATGTATTTGTGTGTACATATCTCCTCTTTAAGGCTGTAAGCTATTGTAGGGAAAAGACTACCTTAGAGTTTTATTTTTCCAACAGTGCCTTGAACATGGTAGGTTTCCATAAATATTTGCTGAAGAACTATTTCCACTTCTTTTCTTTGAATCTCATAGGAGCTGATGAAATGCAATATAAGAAAACAAGACAGGTCTCCTAAGTGTCATATGGAATCAGCCAGGGAGACTTTTAGCACAGCAGGTAGTGAGGATGGAACTAAGTTGCTTTGTCTAAGACTTCTTAGAGCTCATTCATTCCACAAATATTTACGGAGCAGCCATGCTGTGCCAGACAGTGTGTTAGGCTCTTAAGATACAACGATAACGTTTTCAGGAAGAAATCTATTAAGTACCTGAACTGCTCATTTTGTTGACATGCAACCAGCCAATTTCCACACAGCTGTTTGGGCCAGCCTTACAGACATCTGAGTCAGTTAAGCCAATGAGATGAGCTGCTCTGACCCATGTATTCTAGCCCCGTAGAAAAAGCCTTCATTTTGCTGTCCACAGCCTTACAGCAGATTTATTCCTTGACTGAACTTGGGTAACACAGACACAGTGCTATGGGTCATGACCACACAAGTTTAATTAAGCTATGGCTATACCACTTACTCAAAGCTCCTCCCAAGACTTGGGCCCAGTGATGAGGGGCCCTTGAAACTGAGGAGTTCAAGTAAGAAGAGTAGTCACAGAATAGTTAGGCTTTCTTTACTAATGTCAAATGCCAGCACCTCCCTTGGGGGAGCATCTTTTGTATCTGCAGAAAAAACAATGTCCCCCATCCATTCATTTCAACTGGCTTCCCCTTCTGGACCCTGAGGCATGAAAAGCTGCTGTTTAGAAGCCAGGAAAATTCAGTGGGGAAAGGAAATCTCTTCAATAAATCGTGTTGGGAGAACTGGGAAACCACATACGGAAGAATGAAATTAGACCTCTATCTTAGACCACTCACAAAAATTAACTTGACATGGATTAAAGACTGTGATATTTTGATTTATAATAAGAAATATATATATATTTGGTCTTTGCCCTGTTCCTGGCACAGTTTCTAAAACGCTTGGAATTTCTTAAATGATGAGAGACATAAAGGTGTCTTTTGTTATGTTAATTAGGTGACTTATGGAAAGCCCAAGGTAACCGAGGATGGGACTGGTTTCCTGGGGAACCAACCAAATGGTTAGAAGGTTGCAAATGGTTAGAACTGAAACTTCAGTCCCACCCTCAGACCTCCTGGAGGGGACAGGGGCTGGAGATTGAGTTCAGTCACCAATGGCCAATGATTTAATCAATCATACCTATGTAATGAAGCCTCCTTAAAAATCCCAAAGGGTAAAAAAATAAAAATAAAAAAATCCCAAAGGGTGGGGTTTGAGAGCTTCCAACATGGTAAACATATGGAGATGCTGGAAGTGTGACACACTCTGAGATGGCATGGAAGCTCTGAGCCCCTTCCCACATACCTTGCCCTATGCAACTCTTCCATCTGGCTCTTCGTGAGTTATATCCTTCTATAATAAGCTGGTACAGTAATCTAGTAAGTAAAATGTTTCTCTGAGTTCTGAGAGTGACTCTAGAAAGTTAATCAAACCCGAGGAGGGGGGTTGTTGGAACCTCTGATATATAGCCAATTGGTCAGAAGCACAGGTGACATGCTGGGCTTGCAACTGCATGTGAACTGGGAGAGGGGGAGTCTTGTAGGACTGACCCTGTGAGATCTGATATTATCTCCAGGTAGATAGCATCAGAATTGAATTGAATTGAATTGTAGGACACCCAGCTGGTGTCAGAGTATCGCTTGGGTGTGTGGAAAAAACCCACACACATTGGAAAGACTTAAAAATGAGAACTGAAACTGTAAAAAAAAAAAAACCTCCTTGACACTGGTCTTGGCAATGATACTTTGGATACCACAGCAAAAGCACAAGCAGCAAAAGCAAAAATTAATAAATGGGACTACATCAAACTACAAAGCTTCTGCACAGCAAAAAAAAAAAAATCAACAAAATGAAATGACAACCTATAGAACGGGAAAAAATATTTGCAAATGATTTATCTGATAAGGGGTTAATATCCAAATTATATAAAGAACTCATACAACTCAATAGCAAACAACCCAAACAATAAGATTTAAATTGGGCAGAGGAACTGCATAGACCTTTTTCCAAAGAAGACATACATATGGTTAACAGATATATATGAAGACATCCTCCACATCACTAACCATCAAGGAAATGCAAATCAAAACCACAATGAGATGATCACCTCACACCTATTAGAATGGCTATTATCTAAAATACAAGAGATAAGTGTTGGTGAGGATGTGGAGAAACGTGCACTGTTGGTGGGAATGTAAATTGGTACAGCAACTGTAGAAAACAGTATTAAGTTTCCTCAGAAAGTTAAAAATAGAACTACTGTATGCAATCTGATTTCTGGGTATATATACAAAGGAAATAAACATAAGATATTGGGCTTCCCTGGTGGTGCAGTGGTTGAGAGTCCGCCTGCCGATGCAGGGGACATGGGTTCGTGCCCCAGTCTGGGAAGATCCCACATGCCGCGGAGCAGCTGGGCCTGTGAGCCATGGCCGCTGAGCCTGCGTGTCGGGAGCCTGTGCTCCGCAACGGGAGAGGCCACAACAGTGAGAGGCCCGCGTACCGCAAAAAACAAACAAACAAAAAAAAACAAAAAAAACATAAGATATTGAAGAGATATCTGCACTCCCATGTTCATTGCAGCATTACATATAAAATGGAATGTTATTCAGTCATAAGAAGGAAGGAAATTCTGCTGTTTGCGACAGGGATGTATCTTGAGGTTATTAAGCTAGTGAAATAAGTCAGAGAAAGACAAATACTGTATAAAATCATTTACATATGGAATTGAAGAGACAAACAAACAGAACCAGAGGGTAGAATGGTGGTTATAGGCCCTGAGGTGGGGTGGGGGAAATGGGGAGATGTCAAAGAGTACAAACTTGCAGTTATAAGGTGAATAAGTTCTTGGGATCTAACTGTACAGCAAGATGATTATAGTTAATAATACTGTATTACATAGTTGAAAGTTGCTAAGAGAGTAGATCTTAAATGATCTCAGCACAAAAAAGAAATGATAGTTTGTGACATTGAAGTGTTAGCTATGGTGGTAATCATTTTGCAATATACAAGTATATTAAATCAATGTGTTGGACACCCCAAACTTACACAATATTATATGTCAATTATATCTCAACAATGCTGGGGACAGGGGAAAGAAAAGCCACTGTTTAGTTGAGCGGGTTCTCTCAGAGCAATACAGCACTGTTTTCCAAGTTCCTTTTCTAGAACCTTGTCTTGCTTCCATAATGCTGGGAAGTGGATTGGAGTCCCCTGCTGTTTGTGTCAAAAAGCAATTCTTTTATGTTGCTCCATGATAAATACTGCTCAGACATTTTGAGTCAAAACTGTGAAATATCCCTTATTGCCTTGCCATTATCCATTCTATTACTAGATTTAAGACTTGTGAATAATACCATATGTGACCTTGGTTAGAGGTTTCTTTTTTTAACCAGGACAAAAACCAGTTGAGTGATCTCTTCAAGTAGGGTGTGTCAGTATTTGAACATTCTACATACTTGTTAAGAATCTCTATTATTTGATCTCAAAAATTTCTGTAACAGGATGGAATATATTTTCTCCAGAATTTAACTTTATGCCCATTATATCTATCATGGGCTCTGAGACACATATTAGAATGACTGAACTAATGTCAATCAAAGGTTTACCCTGAGTAGTGTCGATCAAAATTGAGAATTTGCCAGCTTGCTTAATATGATCATTAGTAATATCTTTTAATTAACTTTCTGATAGTCTCATTAGTTGAACTTCTGGTTTAGAAATGAGAAAAATATGGATGACATGTCTTCCCTCTCTATTTTCAAATTTTTTTTTTTTTTTTTTTGGCAGTACACGGGCCTCTCACTTGTTGTGGCCTCTCCCATTGCGGAGCACAGGCTCCGGACTCGCAGGCTCAGCGGCCATGGCTCACGGATCCAGCTGCTCCATGTCATGTTGGGTCTTCCCGGACCGGGGCATGAACCCGTGTGCCCTGCATCGGCAGGCAGACTCTCAGCCACTGCGCCACCAGGGAAGCCCCTATTTTCAGATTTTTGACTCAAATTAATGTAGCTTTTATTTTATAGATACCTGTATATATATTTATATATTATAAGCTTTTTGTATTGGGAGATATTTTTATATTTGTTTCTGCCCCCAAAAAAGCATTCCCAAATACAGTAACTTTACATATAATAAATACTCCACAAATGTTTGTGGAATTGAATCTATACAAGTTTTTTGAAAATGATAACATGCAATAACAGGAATAAAATATTCAGCAGAAGACTTGAAGGTAAATTTGAGAATTTCACTCAGAAAGTATGAAAATTAGACATGGAAAATAGAAGAGAAAACAAAATTAGAGACCCAAATAAAGTTCTAGTGAGAGAGAAAAATACAAAAATGAAAGGGGATATTATCAAATAAAAAAATTTTAAGAAGTGAAAAACATGTATTTACAAATTTAAAGGGCCCATTGAGGGCTAAAGTGAATGAAGAAAAAACTCACAACAATTCACATAATTGTGAAGTTTCAGAACCTGGAATAAGGAGTAAGCTTAAAGGCTGTTAGGGGAAAAAGAAGGTCAAAGACCAATGATTAGTAATCATACGGAGCTGCTTTTTGAACAGCAAAATAGGTGGCTATAAAACCACAAAATGGTATTTTGAAAATTCTGAGGAAACATTAGTCCAACCTAGAATTCTGTACAACAAAACTATTATTAATCAGTATCAGAAGAAAATAAAAACATTTTGGGGCATTCAAGTTCTCAAAAATCTGCTTTCCATATATCCTTTCTCCTGAAGCAAAAGGAAGATGTGTTCCACCCAAGCAAAGGAGTAAACCAATAAAGAGGAAGACAGGCAACAAGAGATCAACACAGGATCACAGAGACTCTTTAGTATTGTGGCAAAGAGAAGGTCCAGGATGAAAGCCACATGTTAAGCCCAGGGGCCCAGAGTTCAGATTACATCAGGAGGTGAAAGGGTTTCAGGAGACATACCGATGAGGGAAAAATTAAATGGATACAATTCTTTATCATTTGCTCATGCTAAGATGATTTATTTTACATCTGTATAGGAGTGCTTAGAGAGGACAATCATGGTTTACATTGATGAAAACACCAAGGCAACTATCAGCTCCAGAAAAAACCCCAAAAATTTGTATAAGAAACTAAATATATTTATATCATGTTTTATATCTCAGTTTGAACAATTTTAACATAATCATAATAACTATTGCTGGGAACATGAAGGAAAAGAAATTATGTGTATGTAAATGTATGGAAAAGAGAGTGTAAGAGAGCTAAATTTTCATCTCCATTAAAGAAAGATAAAAATTGTTAAGTTTAAAAATCATAAAATAGTAGTATAAGCCTATTATTTAAAAATATTGTGGTACATATAAAAAGAAACAAAAGAGGTGAAAGTGATTATCTCCTTAGGTGAGCAGAACTCACAGGTGGAGAATAGTGGAGCTGAGCATAAAATAAAAATTAAATTAAAAATCACATCATGATTTCCCCAAATTCATGCAACTATATTAATATAATATAACATAACATAATGTAATATAATTAGTTTGAATGGGCTACTCAGTTACAATCCTTAATAACAGAAATATTTGAAACTAGTATCTTAATTTTGTCAACTGATCTAAATTAGAATTTATTATTTGTTATTTATTATTTTTTCCTATTTATATTCAAAAGTTACTGAGAAAGCTTAAACATTTGAAAAAAGCCATTTTGAAATAGAAAGTAGCTAAGTAAGGCACAGAAGCTAAGTTAGCGCTCTGAGCATTAAACTGTGCCATTAGCTACCCACCGACAAAAAATAAAATTATTTAATTTTTAACTTGAAGAAAAAGAAACACAAATTAGGATGGGAAGACAAATTTTTCCTAGCATTAAGGTCTTAAAAGTATGTAAGGTGTAGATCATTATAGAATGAAAGGAATACTTATCTTCATGTGAACTTGGGAACCTAAACCAGTCCATCATTAATCTTGCTTAAATATTTCCTTGTCATTCCATTCCATATGATCATCTTTAACTTACACTAATTTGAGGGCCTCCTAATTGGATTCCATTTACTGATTGAGAAAATATTTAAAGATACTGAAATCTAATAAGAGGTTGAGAAAGCTTCAGACCAAATTCAGAAGAAGGAAAGAACCCAGAGATATAACGATGTAAGCCTAAGAGTCAAAGATACTTTAGCTTTGAAGGCAGTTATGATCTAGAAAAAATGGGCATGAATTTTGTTTTATAAAAGCTTCACACACACATATATATAAATATATAATTAATATTTACAACAAATGTACCTTGTATATTGGGAGGGGGATAAATAAAGCTAAAGATTCTTGTACTCCTTAGAGAGAAGTGAACTGTACTAACTAATATTTGAATTTAATATATTATAGGTCTTTACTATAATTCCTAGGGAAACCATTAACATAATAGAAACTAATAGTAGAGAGGAACATGGAATAATAAAATAGAGTCAATCAGTCCAGAAGTAAGCAAGGAGAGAGAAAATAAAACATAAAATAGGTGAGAAAGAAGATGATAGATTTAAACTTAAACCCAATCTATATGAGTAATTATATTGAATGTAAATGGACTAAATGCTTCAATTAAAACACTAAAAATTGTCAGACAGGATAAAAAACCAAATCCAAGTATATAATACTTAAAAGAGAAAAATATAAAGCACAAAGCAGTCCTGAGGAAAAAAAAAACAAAGCAGGAGGCATAACCCTTCCAGACTTCAGAAAATACTACAAAGCTACAGTAATCAAAACAGTGTGTAGTGACACAAAAATGCACATATGGATCAATGGAACAGAATAGAGAACCCAGAAATAAACCCACACACCTATGGTCAATTAATCTTCGACAAGGGAGGCAAGAATATACAACAGGAAAAAGACAGTCTCTTCAGCAAGTGGTGTTGGGAAAGTTGGACAGCTGCATGTAAATCAATGAAGTTAGAACACACCCTCACACCACGAAAAAAATAAACTCAAAATGGCTTAAAGACTTAAATACAAGACACCATAAAACGTCTAAAAGAGATATAGGCAAAACATTCTCTGACATAAATCATACAAATGTTTTCTTAGGTCAGTCTCCCAAAGCAATAGAAATAAAAGCAAACATAAACAAATGGGACCTAATCAAACTTACAAGCTTTTGCACAGCAAGGGGAACCATAAACAAAATGAAAAGACAACCTACAGACTAGGAGAAAATATTTGCAAATGATGCGACTGACAAGTGCTTAATTTCCAAAATACACAAACAGCTCATACAATTCAATAACAAAACAACAAACAACCCAATCAAAAAATGGGCAGAAGACGTAAATAAACATCTCTCCAAAGAAGTCATACAGATGGCCAACAGGCGCATGAAAAGATGCTCAACATGGCAAATTATTAGAGAAACTCAAATCAAAACTACAATGAGGTAGCACCTCAAACCAGTCAGAATGGCCACCTTTAAAAAGTCTGCAAATAACAAATGCTGGAGAGGGCGTGGAGAAACGGGAACGCTTCCCACCTACACTATTGGTGGGAATGTAAACTGGTGCAGTATGGAAAACAGTATGGAGGTTCCTCAAAAAACTAAAAAGAGAATTACCATATGATCCAGCAATCCCACTCCCGGGCATATATCCAGACAAAACTATAATTCAAAAATATACATGCTCTCCTATGTTCATAGCAGCACTATTCACAATAGCCAAGACACGGAAACAACCTAAATGTCCATTGACACATGAATGGATAAAAAAGATGTGCTACATATATACAATGGATTATTACTCAGCCATAAAAAGATTAAATAATGCCATTTGCAGCAACATGGATGGACATAGAGATTATCATACTAAGCGAAGTCAGAGAAAGACAAATACCATAGGATATCACTTATACGTGGAATCTAAAATATGACACAAATGAACTTATCTACAAAAAAGAAACAGACTCAAAGACATAGAGAACAGACTTGTGGTTGCCAAGGGGGAGGCAGTATGGGGGAGGAATGGAGTGGAAGTTTGGTGTTAGCAGATGCAAACTAGTATATATAGGATGGATAAACAACAAGGTCTTACTGTATAGCACAGGGAACTACATTCAATACCCTGTGATAAAACATAATGGAAAAGAATATGGAAAACAATGTATGTATATGTATAACTGAATCACTTTGTTGTACAGCAGAAACTAACCCAACATTGTAAATCGACCATACGTCAATTTTAAAAAAGTAGAATGGCCAAACTACAGTGTATTTATACAATAAAATACTATACACAGGTGAAAAGGAATAAACTGAGGCTACACACTGTAATATGTACAAATCTTAAACACATAATGTTGAATGAAAGAAGCAAAACACAAAGGAATCATATAGTATGATTCTGTTTATAAAAGTTCAACAACAAGTAAATGTAAATTATATCATTTAGAGATACATATATAGATGGTAAAATTATAAAGAAAAGCAAGAAAATGACTGCCTTAAAATTAGGATAATTGCTACTTCTGGGATGAGAGACAAAGTATGACCAGGAAGAGGCTTATGGTGGGTTTCTGGGGTATAACAATGTTCTATTTCTTGACCTGGGTGATAGTTGGATAAGAATTCATTCCTAATTATTCAGTTTACTATAAAGTCATATTTACCTATTTTTTTGTATTCAAGTTCTATTTCTCAATTGAAAAAATTTACAATTCTCAAAACAGGCTGTATTTCTCTTGACTATATTTTTCTTTTCATTTAGCTGACAAATATCTGATCTTTTTCTAATGGTCCTCATAAATTCCCCTTTTCTATGACTCTTTCCTCTTTACTTCCAGACAGAGTTAGATGTTGCATTTTTGCTACACAAATCATCTGATAAATGTCTCTGCTGAAGCATTTACCCCCGTGTAATGTTATCTGTTTACGTGTTGGATTATGTGTGTGTGTGCACATACATGTGCACACATATGTGCACGCACACACATATACTTACCTAGATGTGTGTTGTCCAATATTAGAGGCACTGGCCACATGTGCTCTTGTTTTAAATATAAATTTATTTATTTTTACTTATTTATTTTTGGCTGTGTTCGGTCTTCGTTGTGCATGAGGGCTTTCTCTAGTTGCGGCAAGCGGGGGCTACTCTTCATTGTGGTGCACGGGCTTCTAATTGCGGTGGCTTCTCTCGCTGCGGAGCACAGGCTCTAGTTGTGCGGGCTTCAGTAGTTGCGGCACGCAGGCTCAGTAGTTGTGGCACATGGGCTTAGTTGCTCTATGGCATGTGGGATCTTCCCGGACCAGGGCTCGAAGCCTTTTCCCCTGCATTGGCAGGAGGATTCTTAACCACTGCACCACCAGGGAAGCCCATCTTAAATACGCTAGTCCAAATTGAGATGTGCTGTAAATTAAAGTACACATTGGATTTTGAAGACCTAGTATGAAAAAGGCATAAAATATCTCAGTGGTTTTTTTTTTATTTAAAAAAATTTGGGTTACAATGCTTAATGTGAGACTCAACTCAAAATGGATTAAAGACAAATATAAGACCTAAAACTCCCAGAAGAGAACAGAGAGAAAGCTTTTTGACATTGGTCTTGGCAATTATTTCTCAGATATAACACAAAAATCATAGGCAACAAAAACAAAAATAGACAAGTTGGACTACATCAAACTAAAAAGGATCCACAAAGCAAAGAAAACCATCAACCTATGAAATGGTTCTCCCATTTTTTTGTAAACCCTACATCTGATAAGGGGTTAATATAATTAATTAGTATATTTTTATATTAATTTAATGTTAGTGATAATATTTGTGATATATTAGGTTAAGTAAAATAAATAATTAAGATCTATTTTACCTGTTAACTTTTGCTTTTTGTTAAATGTGGCTAGTAAAAAGTTTAAAATTACATATGTGGCTTGCATTGTTTTTATTGACTCTTTGTTCTTTCAGGGCAGGCTGTTGGTCAGGATTCTATCTCACTATATTCAACAGAAAAATCTCAAAATAACAGTGGTCTGAATAATTCAGAACTTTATTTCTCAGGATCAAAGTAGTTTCAGAGATAGGCAAGTGAGGGCTATATGGTGGCTTCATCAATTCATAAGGGACATAGGTCCCTCCAGCTTTCTGCACCCTCATCCTTGTTCGTAAATATGCTCATCAGAGAGGCTTCCCTTCTCTGGTGGCACAGTGGTTGGGAGCCCGCCCGCCAATGCAGTGGACACGGGTTCGTGCCCCGGTCCGGGAAGATCCCACATGCCGCGGAGCGGCTGGGCCCGTGAGCCATGGCCGCTGAGCCTGTGCGTCTGGAGCCTGTGCTCCGCAATGGGAGAGGCCACAACAGTGAGAGGCCCGCGTACCGCAAAAAAAAAAAAAAAAAGCTCATCAGAGATAGAATTGCAAATGATGCCAAAATAAACTACAAGTAAATATGTATTTACCTCCATTAGAATCCATTACAGAGAGAGAGAACTTCTGTGGGAGGCTCACAGAGAGCATCCAGATACATTGTTTTTGAAATATTTACACTTAAGATGGAAATGTTTTAACTTAGGTACCTAAAGGAATGTGTGGTTAGCATGTCTTAAAGTCTCTCCTTCAAATATCAGATGTTTCAAGTGAGCTTTTGCCAAGGGCTGGATCAGAGGCAGGACTGAAATCTCCTAGGAGTGCCTATGAAGAGCCTATGTTTTGTATTGTTGATTAAAGAGAGAGCCATATGCTTTAGATAACAGGTATGCAGGTGGCAAAGCCAACATTCTGTTGTGCAAATTTAGTATCCTGACTTGTATGCTAGCCCAGATGGGGGGCTACCCTATTTGTGCACACAGATGATAACAGGGTATCTGTGCAAAGCCAGATTTTACTCAGAAAAGAACTTTGAATCAGTGAATGCACTTGAACAAGAATTTGGTTGAAAACCCTCGCTCAAAGGTGGATTAGAGTTTGGGACTGGGAAAAGGCAGGTGGAACAATCTGGCAGTTTCAACCGTAAAATAACTTAAGCATAGTCTGGGTAGAAGAATGAATTTTAGAAGGGTGGACCCTAAAGAGTGAGCTGAACAATATATTCTGAGATTCTGAATAAGTCAACCTGTGGCTAGGGATTTTGTCTATTTGAACGTTGGAGACTGTCTAATATCTACAGTGATTATAGTTTTTGTTTAGTAAATGTGTGTTAGCCTGATAGCAAATTTTACTCACACTGTTATTTGAATATGTGGTAGAAGTTCAACACTTTTTTTTCTTTCTGTTTTTTTCCCCCAAGATTCCTTCCATTGCATCATCCTACCGTAAAGCTTCTGGCCTGGTTGGAAAGGATGGAAGTGGTATTTTCTCTACAATCAGAAGAACTCTATGAACTAGGTCCTTCAAGTTTGGCCAGTGCCACACTAAAGGGAAAGATAAAGAGTTTGTAATATCTTCTAAGATAATAGCTTGGATTGCTTGTTTATACTTGGCTGCATAATCCCTCTGAATGACAGAAGCTGAATATTATTGCAGTATTTCTCTTTGGATTCTATTTGTAATGTATTCTCCTATTTTTTAGGTAGATGAATTCCTATGGAGACTAGATGAAGGTCATCTGTTTGTTGAGGCAAGTGAGGAAACAGCATTGAACTTTTAAAAAATATGACCACCCTTCCGGCTAATCTGTACCTACTTGATTCTGCAGCTTATTGTTGGCACAGTCCTGGCTGTCTAGTAGATTATAAGTCTTCTGAGAGCAGAGATCATGTTTGTTGGTCCCCACTGTACACCAAGCTCCTAGGATACTACTTTAAGGACTCAGTAAGCAACCAGGAAATATTTTTTGAATGAACAAATAAACCATGAAAAATCTGGAATCTATACTCAGATGAAACAGATTAACCCAGAGATGACTCATGTTCATCTAAATCCAAGAAAATCTGTCTTCTGTAATGTTGAGAAGAAAGCTGATGTAGACCACTGAAGAGATGAATAGTAAACCAATGAGTCTCTAATTTGGGGCAGATGTGGAACATTCCAGGTTAAATGTGGGGTGGATTTCACTTTGAAAATACCCTGAATGAACTACATCTGAGGAAAAAACTAGGACAACCAATTTGACAAAAATTGGAGGCCACTAATAAAATGGTATAGAATTTACTACACACGCACACAGACACGTACACACTCAAGCTGAACACCATCAGTGGATTGTGTCAATGGCAATATCCTGGTTGTGATATTACACTTTAGTTTTGCAAAATGTTACCATTGAAGGAAACTGGGCCAAGTGTATAACAAATCTCTATCATTTCCTACACTGTGTGCAAACCTACAATTATCCCAATAAAATTCCAATAAAAGCAAAAAAATAAAAATAATAAAGAAGGTGAGAGAGAGAGAATTGTGAGAGTACTCGTCAAAACTGTCAGAGTCACAAAACATTGGAGACCATCAAATTAAGACGGAGCTAAAGCAATTCTCACTACGAGCCTGGGAGCTTTCTCAGCTTCAGATGATGGAACAGTTGCTTAAAACAGATATTTTCCCCAAAGTCAAAACTGGGATCCACAAAATGTTAAGAGATTGTGGGAGATTTGAAGTCAAGAGAAAGAATCCGTGAAGTTAAGAAAGACTGATGCTTTTGGTAACCTTTTTGCGGAAGTCACACCAGAGGCAGCTACTCTTTCTATCTCCACTTACTGTTGGCCCTGACAGTGAAGTGTAATACTTTGGGGCTCTATATAATCTAATTTTGTAAAAGGATATTTTTCTTTTTAACCTTGCCATCTTTTGTTTTTCCTTTTCCTTATTAAAAGTCTCTATTAAACTGAAATAGGGCTTCCCTAGTGGCACAGTGGTTGAGAGTCCGCCTGCCGATGCAGGGGACACGGGTTCGTGCCCTGGTCTGGGAAGATCCCACATGCCGCAGAGCGGCTGGGCCCGTGAGCCATGGCCGCTGACCCTGTGCGTCTGGAGCCTGTGCTCCGCAACGGGAGAGGTCACAGCAGTGAGAGGCCCGTCCGTGTACCGCAAAAAAAAAAAACAACTGAAATATACTGCTTATCCAAAGAGGAGAGTCAATATGGCTTTCAGCTTATCTATAATTTTTGGTTAGGTTGATTGAGGTAGATATCTTGAAAGCATGCTTTAAATCTTTCAATCATCTCTTGTGATTATTATTAGCTTCTCTCATAATCCTACATCTCTAGTTTTGTATATTATCAGATTCATTCATTTGTAGTAGTATTGTTTTGTTGCAATAAGAGTGTTAGAGATAACAAGATGAAAAATTCCTTCAATTTGATTACATAACAAAATCAATATTTTCAAGTGTCCTTGTTACCTTTTAAAGCTGTCAGTATATATGTTCGATTTTTATATATTTGCAGCAATATTATAATGACAAATTAAAGTTATGGTTCTCATTTTTGTTCCATGGATTCATTCATTCACCTTTTATTCATTCAATTAGGATTTTTAATTATAAATAAGCACCTGCCACTGTGGTCGGAGTAGATTTAAGGGGAGAACGAATGTCATTCAACCCAATTTAAAATATCCATTTTGAAAATAGAGAAAAACTAAAAAGTGAAGATTACTCTTCAGTACTATTCACCCTTGATTAGAAATATAAGCAAAGTTCATCACAAACTCACCCAATATGCCATCAGTGAATCGTCATCATGTTCATTTTGTCCTTATTGATTCATGCAGACATCCCCGCGGAAATGACCAATAGGGATAAATCTTCACTTTTCTTATTTTCTGTAGATGAAATTTTAAAGAACCATTGCCAAATCTGTCATTCAATTTTCCAACAAGTGTTTAGTAAGCTAACGTATGCTGAAAACTGTCAGAGTGATACCCCACATTAAAGGAATCTGTGTGACCATTAGTAGGTAGGACTGGTATATGAGGATGGACCAAGATGATCCCATCATGCAGCTGGACCAGAAAAAGGAGGTGTCCATTCTTGCTACCTGAATAAAATGAATCACATTCACCTGATATTCCACAAGCTGACCCTCTAATGACAGCAAAAATCAGTGTAGCCAGAGCCTTTGCTTCTACCAGAATTCCTCTGCCTTCAAGCTTAAGAAGAATACAAGGAGGAAGTGAAGCGTCGGATAAGGAAGCATTTTCTGGAACACGGGGTAATCTGTAAATGGGTGATATTAACATCTACAAGAAACATTTTAAAGTCAGAATGTTTATATACCTTTTCACTTTCAAGGAAAAGATGAATGGTCACCAGAAGACACTCCGGGTGTCAGAAAGAAAGGCCATATTTCTCTTTGAGGACATGACCCTAAACAGCTCTATATTTATTGACCTGTTGTTGGCGAGGCCTGACCTATCAGGGCCAAGCATGGCACTAAAAGGAAGGATTTGGGCTTCATCTTTGGAGTGAAGGTCTTGCAAAGAAGTCACGCAGATACAGGGCAGGATATTGTTCTGGGACTGCTGAGAAAGAGATAGGCTGAGGGTTAGGGTTAAGCTTCCCGGGGAGAGATGAGCAGAGCAATTTGCCTGAGTGTTTCTACTGATGAAAATGTTATCCCACAAGATTCTACCTCAGGAGGAGAATCTTGGTTAAAGCCTTGACCCTTTAATCTGTTCGCTTTCAAACAGTGTGAGATCTTTTTGCTCATCCTCAGGAAGACATACAGAAGATCTTGACCTTTCCTACCTGATCCCCTTGACTCAATTTCCTTTCTTGGGAGGTGAGCTAAGCATTATTTGGATGTGTACAGAGTCTCAGTCCCTGAAGAGCTGAAGAATTCTGGTCAGGTTCTTGTTGGGAAAGAAAGTTATGGGTCTTTTGTAAGGAAGGCTACGTCAGCAGGCCTTGTCTACCTCTGTCTTAAAGATACATACTATGGGAGCTGACGGCATTTCTAGCTAGCTTCTTAATGCTTTTCATAATGAGAGAATGGGGTAGAGACATTAGTACACAAGACTTTGGAAGTCTAGGTTTGGGGAGGAGGGATTCAATTTACCCAGTTCTTGCTTTGAAGGCTGACAGCTGTTAAAAAGCTTCTAATGGTATTGTGAACTGTCCTCTGTTGGTCCTCTGTGTCTGAAAGCCCAGATTTGTTTCTAAATTAAAATCTGTCAAATGCTCATATAGATGAGTGTTTTCTGGGTGTAAATTCTCATATACCGCTTTCTCAATCCATGACACGGGCTACTGGAAAGCATGGATGATGCCAGAAAAGCATATTTAAAGAATTTTGAGTTTCAATTTTTTTTAAATTGAAGTAGAGTTGATTTACAGTGTTGTGCCAGCCTCTGCTGTACAGAAAAGTGACTCAGTTATATACATGTAGACATTCTTTTTTTTATATTCTAGCATTTTGAGTTTTAGGGTATACTCTTTTCAGGTAAGGGCTGATTGTCCTAAATTATACAGGAAACGTTTTTCCAAGAACTTATCTGAGGGACCGTTGAAGCTGAGCTCTTATTTTCCGTGTAGGATATTTTTGGCCTGTAATTTTTCTTGCCGGGAGCTATGATTTTAGATGTGGCGCTTTAGCCTTCCCCAGGGGCCTATCTCTATGATCAGGAAGCTCTTTTAGATTTGGTACGAGTGACCTAACTCTTTGGAGCAGCTACGACAACCAGGTAAGTCCTATATTCACTAAAACAGCTAAGGGCTAATAACAAATGGGCCCTACCACCAATGTGAGTAAGTCGTGTTTGATTTAAAGCCAACAGTCAAACAAACAAACAAACAAATAGAACTGTAAAGGACAGGTTTAAGCCATAAACTGAAGTCTCTGGCTGAGGCTTCCGGTAGAGATCTTTAAGGGTCCTGGTGATTCAGCTGATGGATCTGATTTAAAACTAGAATATAATAAACCTGCAAGGGAAAGGTAAGTTACAGCCTGGAGTGAGGTCAGGGCATAGGCAGCTGATACAGCTAATCTCTCTGTCAGGCCAGCTACATTCAAAATTTGGAAGCCAACAGGCATTTTTTCCCTTCTCATTGAGATCCCCATTCCTTTCCCCCCTCTACTCTATTAGACCATGAAGTGCTTTATTTTGACTTGCTTTATAGACTCAAGGTTATAAAGTGAGAGTTTATTGATCTTAGTTCCAACAAAACGTCTTTCATTTTCGTTAAACAAAATGCCTAAAATCTGTTATGTTGCAAGTAATAAATTTGTACTTTCCGTCTTTACAATAGGCTAAAAATGCAGTTAAGAATGAAGCCAACTCCTCAAGCTCCATTAGAGGCGACATGAATTAGTTAAATCAAATTACAACACAAATTCAGACATAAAAAAAAAAAATTTCTCGGAAAATCCATGTCTATGATTCCCAGCTCTTCCTGGAGCTGAAATTGTTATTTTTCATATTCTTTCTGCCTGTAAGAGTATTATTGACAATAATAAAGAATATTTTGTAAATAATTTTAAATTTTAGAAAAGGATAAAGGGGAAAGTAAAACTCAATCTGAATCCATTTATAATAGCATGAAAAGGATAAAATACTTAGGAATAAATTTAACAAAAGAAGTGTAAGACTTATGTACTGAAAACTACAAAGCATTGTTGAAAGAAATTAAAGAGATTTAACTAAATGAACAAATATCCCATGTTCATGGATCAAGGGACTTAGTATTATTAAGGTAGTAATATTCTCCAAATTGATCTACAGATTCAATGCAATCTGTATCAGAATCCTGACTGCCTTTTGTTGGTCAAAACTGATAAGGTGATCCTAAAATTCAAAAGCAAATTCAAGGAACCCAGAAGAGTCAAAACAATCTTGTGGAAAGAGAGCAAAGTTAAAGGACTCTTACTTTCCAATTTCAAACTTTACTACAAAGCTACAATAACTGTGACAATGAGGTACTGTCATAAAGCTAAACATGTAGATCAAAGGAATAGAACTGAAAGTACAGAATTAAATCCATACATTTATTTATTTATTTGGCCATGCCATGCACGTGGCATTGGGGATCTTAGTTTTGTGACCAGGGATTGAACCCGTGCCCTCTGCAGTGGAAGCACAGAGTCCTAACCACTGGACCGCCAGGGAATTCCCTAAATCCATACATTTATGGTTAACTGTTTTTTGACAATGGTGCCAAGACCATTCAATGGGTAAGGAATAGTCTTCTCAACAAATGGTGCTTGGACAACTGGATATCAATGAAAAAGAATGAAATCGGACCCTTTCCTCAAATAATATACAAAAATTAACTCAAAATGGATCATTGACCTAAATATAAGAGCTAAAACTATAAAACTCCTTGAAGAAAACACAGGCATAATCTTTGTGACCCTGAATCAGGCAATGGATTCTTAGATATGACACCCAAACCACAATCAACAAAAGAAAATATAATTGGACTTAATGAAATTTAAAACTTTTGTGCTTCAAAGGACACTATCAAGAAGAAAGACAACTCACAGAATAGGAGAAAATATTTGCAATCATATATCTGATAAAGGACTTGTGTATAGAATATATAAAGAACTCCTACAACTCAATAATAAAAAGACAAATAACCCAATTGAAAAACGGGCAAAAGATTGAATAGACATTTATCCTAAGAAGACACACAGATGGCTAATAAACACTTGAAAAGATACTTGAAATCCTTAGTTACCTGGGAAATGTAAGTCAAAACCACAATAACTATTTCACATCCACTAGGATGGCTAAAATCAAAATGACAGACAGTAACAGATATTGGCAAAGATGTGGAGAAAATGGAATCCTAATACACTGCTTCTGGGATTATAAAATGGGGTAGCCACCTTGGAAAACAGTTTGGTAGTTCCTTAAACTGTTTAACATAGAGTCATTATATAATTCAGCAATTCTACTTCTGGAAAAGTAGACTCAAGAGAATTGAAAACATATGTCCACATAAAACTTGTACATAAATATTCATAGCAGAATTATTTATAATAGTCAAAAAGTAGAAATTGCAAAAATGTCTACTAACTAATGAATAGATAAATAAAAATATAATATACCCAGGCAGGGGGATGCTATTCTACAACAAAGAGGATTGAAACACTAAAACATGCTGCAACATAGATGAACCTTGAAAACATTATGTTAAATGAAAGAAGCCAATCACAAAAGGCCATGTATCGTATGATTCCATTTATATGTAATTTGCAGAACAGGCAAGTCCATAGAGACAGAAAGTGGATTAGTGATTGCCAGTGCCTGGATGTAGGGGACAATGGGGTAATAACTTCTAATGGGTACAGAGTTTCTTTTGGGGTGATAAAATGTTCTAACATTAGATATTGTTGATGGTCTACAACTTTGTGAATATGCTAAAAACACTGAATTTTTACTTTATTTTTTTTTCCTGCCCCAAATTCTTTAATGGCTCCCTATAACCTCCAGGATAAATTCTAGCAGCTGGAACAGGGCACTTAACACTTTTTATCGTCTGATCTCAGCAAACCAAAACAGCCATATCTATTGCCACAGCCCCTACCCATTTCCTCATGCTCTCCCCATGCCTTAAATGTTACCAACACTGATTGCTTGTATAAATTTTTACTTTAAAAGTGTGAATTTTCTAGTATGTGAATTATATCTCAATAAACTTGTTATTAAAATTAAGCCAATGGGTTATCATTTTTAAATAAAGATGGCACTTGTGAAAAAAATACGTAACTCAATCTGAGACCATATTACATATTAATAAAGCCAAGGCTATTCACATGTTGGGGTACATATGTACATTTGCACACACACACACATTATTTCCACAAGATTTTGATCAAACAGTGCATTCTGTGTTTACTCTTTTTCAGGTAACAGCATAGCCTTTCTTCCAGGGACACCAAATATTCCTGTAAAGCAGGGTTCTTCCAAAAGGTGGGAAGCATACCACTGGGGATACTCGGGACAATTTTAGTTGGTACTTTGTTGAACACTTTTTATTTTAATACTTATCCGTTTATGTTATTGTGTACTGAAAAATATAATGAGCACGTCAAACTCATGTCATAGCTATAACTGCTTAGGATCAGGATAGGCGGGAACATACGTTTTAAAAACTGAGAAAATTTAAAGAAATACACTAAGTATGTAATAGTAGGCCTAAACATAGGGCAAAAGCCCTGAAATGGTACTGAAATAACTGTGGTTTAAAAAAAACCTCTTCCAAAATACTTTTTTTAATCACGTCATAGTATTTTGTTGCACAGGTGGGTATAGCATCACTCAGTCTCTCTTGATGGGCCATTGGGCTGTTCACAACTAGAAGTTGTTATTCTGGTGAGTCTCCCTAGTGTCCAGCTCGTGCCCTCCTTGCCATGGCTGGCCAGGGGTGGCTCACAGAGGAAGCGGAAGTAGCCAGTGAAAACCTTTCTAGCAATCTTCAAAAGCAGACTCCCTTGGAAAAGGTTTGCTCCTGTAAGTTCAGATTGTAAATTTACCTGATGGATGCACTGGAGTATATTTTAAAGCTACATATTCTTGTGGCAAGGCAGGAAAAAAGAGGGTGGCCAGTAGCCATGATGGGTGAAACCACTTCCCTTCCCTTCAGTTCTCCTTGCCCCATGCTTTGCTCTCCAGGATTCAATAACTGATGAGTCCTGAAATGGCGATAGGAAAACTTGGGGCTCTTCCCGCAAGAGATCTCTCTCTCTCTCTCTCTCATTGCAATCACTTCCTTCCACCCCCTCCCCAAGCAAATGGGCTCAGAACAGCAAGCCAACTTTATAAAACCAGCTCTGAGAAGGACAAAAATGCCTGATCTGTGTTTAAAAGGCAACACCATGTATTTAGAAATAACCTGCTTTCAGGAAATTCAGAACAATCTTCTTAAAGTTCTGCTGGAGCGAGCCAATTTCTCTTTTAGGGTCACTTGTTTGTATTAATAGAAATCCATCTGCATAAAGTGACAGTCTACGTTCCTGCTCCCCCGCCTGCCACCAGATGGAGACTTGGTCAAAGTGGGATGCTGTCTTTCACACAGATGCCAGCATATATAAAAAGACAAGTTATTGGTGGAAATTATAATAGATGGAGATTAGGACCATTCTAAAACAGACTTGGATCTCTGCTTTTGACACAGGAAATGTTGTTTACACCGTTTCAGCGGGATTGCCAAAAATATACCAGTTCCACGCTAAAGATAATTACTTACACTACTTACTAACAGATAATGCATCCTTCCGAGTAAGTTTTTAAAAAAATTTAAAAAGAAACTCCTCCAGTTAGCACTTGTTTATTTATCCTTTTTACTCACCTTTCCTTGGCAGTTCCTAACCCACCTCTGATCAGGACTCTCTTGACATTGCTGGTGACTGGAATACCTCGTCCCTCTAGATACTACCATTGGCCCAAGGCTGTAGCCCTCAGTCAACCCCGTAGCTAGTTAAGTTCTGTGACCTCTACCTTCTTTACTTTTCCAACCATCTCATACCAGTCTCGTGCAGCTCATATCTTGTGGCCAGTACTGTATGAGTTATGACAATATAGGGTCTCAAACATGGTGGAAAGCAAGGAGAATTGGAATCAGGGAGAGTTTAATTCATAGAAGTTGACGTAGAAATACTGGGAGTTAAGAAATATGAGTAACAAATAAAAGTCTCTATTTATCCCTAACCCTTCATCCCAACCTTGAAGGTAATTTTTGGATTTGTTTGTTTCTGATATGTCCTGCCAGAAATTTTCTAACCCTTTATAAACATAAATGGTTGAAATTTTCAAAGTGTGACACAAATGGGAGTACAACTAAACATCTGCTTTGTTCCTTGATATTTTTCAATGAACAATGTATCTTGAATATTCTTCCAGACCAGTACATGGAGCTCTACCTGATTCTGCTTGGTATTATATTATACGACTGAATGGAAATTTCTTAAACTCTTCCTCCTACTGAAGGGCATTTAACTCATTTCCAGTTGTTTTACCATTACCCACAAGGGTGCAGTGAACAGCTCTCTACAATGGACTTTAATCACCTATGTGAGTACATGTGTTGGACAACTTCCTGCAAGTGTAATGGAAATTCACATTTATTGAAAACAGTGAAATTGTGATTGTCCCAGAAACCTTGGTTGCATAGACAGAATAATTAAAACTATTTTCTGCTCAAAAATAGCCAAGTAGATCTAAGGGAGAAGTGACTTTCCCATTCACTATCAGCTACAATTGAAAACTCAGAGGAAAATTACCCTCTCATTTTGTTTCTCCTCAGGGAACATTTAAATGATATTCCTGCCCCAGAAAAATCTGCAAATTAATAAAAAATTATAAGATTTCTTAGTATTATACTTTTGCAAAGTGCAGGGCATGACTGGGCATGGAGATCTGAATAATTCAAAAGAGAAAACAAACTAAAATACTCAAGATACATGGCCTGAAAATAGCCAGAAGATGGAATCAAAAGTGTTGTTGGTTTTCTTTTTGTTTTACTATATTGATGGATGCCATTCAACTAGCAAATTTTGGAGGAAAATATTATTTTAATATTAAAAGAAACTTGTATATGTCATGATGTACAATTTTAAATTTACATAAGTTTTTTGATAAACAGGAGGTTTTGAAGAAATTTTATTCTTGTTACAGGTTAGTCTATTACCCTGGTCCCCTATACATTTACCTCTGCCATTAGGGGTATATTTATGTTAAGTTTTCACTGGACAAACCCATTAAACTTTTTTCCATTCCTCATTTTATAAGATTGTGTGCCTGTGTGTATACATATCTATTTAAAATAACCCCACAAAGGCAATTATAAATGGAGAGCTCGTGGAATCAGTAATGTTAGCTATTGTTAGAGTAATACATTATTCTGTGTTGAAGTTAATACATATTAAGGCCAAAGGTAGTAAAATTAGATGTAAACTTCTGAAGTTATGGATTGTTTGACCCTGACTAATCTTAGGTCAAGACAGAGAGTAGAGTGGAGGATTTTGAGAAAAAAAATTTTTTTTTAATAATTTAAAAGAGAGAGAGAACTATACTCAATATTTTTTAATAACCTATAAGGGAAAATAATCTGAAGAAGAATATATATCTCTACTGTGTTGAACACCTGAAACTAACACAGCATTATAAATCAACTATACTTCAATTTAAAAAAAGACAAAAAAAGAATTAAAAAGAAATAGTGAACAAATTTTCTGTCCGTATGAAAAGGACTTTCATGATGGCTCCAAGCGTTTTTTGAAACCAGAAGTACAGCATTTCATAGGATATTTCCTACAGCTTTATATTTCTCTCAAGGCCTGTGGAATTATAGCTATTTCTTCTACCTGTCCTGGCGTTATGTAAAAGTAAATGCTTTACCTTATTTGTCTTTGTTCAGTGCCTCCTTTTATAAAGATGAATGATGACCTTTGTGACTTCTGAACACCAGCGATAGGTTATTTCAGGACTTTTTTCCTCAATAGAGCAGCCTCTTTTTTTTTTTTAACCTTTCATCTATTTTGGAGTTAAGCATTGGCAGTATTACCCTGGCCCTCTTGCTTTGGGAATGACTAAGAAAAAAAAAATCAGCTTCTTAAAAGGATTATCTTTTTAGTTTTTTTTTTTCTTTTATCCTTAAAACTCTTCATACTTGCCCAGCTTTTTGTTTCTATTTGCATCTGAAATCTGTTTTACTTGGTGGCCAGTTGATATGCATTCCATTTCTGTTTCTAGAGTTACTGGCATCTTCATCATCCTTTCACAAGTAGAAACACTGAGGCCACAAAGGCAATAAGGGCTTGGCAGCATCCTCAACTCGGTTTTTGAAGGAATTGAGATCATGAGATGCCGAGTTTTCTTTCCAACCATGCTTTCCCTCTTGTTTCGTAACTGGCTCCTTCTGAACTCTCTGGTACTTCAAGTGATGGGGTTATAAACAATGAGTAGCTGGTGAGGCAGAAGCGGCTTCTGCATCCAGCCTTAGACACTCAGGAAGGGCTAGCCGAACATTAGGATAACCTTCATAATAGCGCCTTAATCTTGTGGAAGGAGAAGAGCAGCCTCTTCAAGGATGTTAATCAAACAATCTCTGGTCTTCTGTTCTTTCAGTAAGACTATGCCTTGCAGCATTGAATTGGAGGAAGCATGAACTTCAGGCGGAGAGCTGAAAAAAACCTAGATTCTAGACTGGCTCAATGAGTGTGGGATTTGGAGCCACCTTTTAACCTCTCAGCATTCTACTTTGTAAAATGAGAGTTTGCTCTTTCATTTTTAAGTTTCTCTTCCAGCCCTATCTACATTCTGTGACTCTTCTGAGGTTGGGTAAATGCCAAAGAATTGTGAGAAATAATTCTAAGAAATATCAGTGTTCTTTTTGTCTTCTAACTTTTGTGTCATTTTTTAATTAAAGACTGTTGTTTTATCAAGCAATTCTTTAAAAGTATAAGCAATTCATGCTACTCTTAATGACTGGTAGTATTTTAATTGGTTTTGGGGAAAAAAAGGTATTTGCTCACACTGTTCATTAAAGTACTAAACAAGGAGTACATTTAAGTTACCATGATTGACCCTGGTGGTAACACAAAGATGAGTAAAAAGCAACAAACCATCTCTATCCTCAAGCAATATATGGTGTACATGCATATGGCGAACTCTAACACCAAGTGTAAAATGAGTACAATGAATTGATGTAAAAATTCAGAGGAAGGGGACATTACTCTCAGTGGGAAGACCTGGGAAGTCTTTGTGGAGGAATTCACTTCCTGGTACTAGTAAGTATTCAGCAGAATGCGTGAGGTTGCGTGTGAACTAGACCATCGAGGATAAGTAGGAAATTAGTCATAATGAGTTGAAAAAGTAGGAGATCAAGGCAGAGGGAATGGTGTGAACAAAGGTGTGATATTTTGGACATATACAAAAAAGAGTTAATGTCTAGCCAGGTCTGCCAGCCCCCAGAGCCCTCCTCTCCTGCAATTGTGTCTATCTGACCTCTACCCCCAGCTTACTAATGACCTCTTGGACCCTGTGTGTACACATGCACTTGTGTGTGTGCGTGTGTGCGTGTGTGTGTGAATCTGATATTCAGTTGCCAATCAAGCCTTGATTGTCAACCAGGCCTTGTCTTGTTTCTGAGGCCCACCCCAGTACTAATCTCTAGATTTCTGTCCCGTTTCCTGGACCTGACCCCATATTTAGTCATCAGCCTGCACTCCAACCTCTCTCAGGTATAAGCCCCACCTCATTCTTGGTCTTTCAGCACTTTAAAGACGTTGATCCACTTCCTTCTGGCCTCTATGGTTTCTGAGATGTTCACATTCCTTCAAATCATTGTGCTCCTGTGTGCAATGTGTTATTTTTTCCCTGACAGCTTTCAAGATTTTTTTTCATCTTGGGTTTTCAGTAGTTTGATTATGACGTGTCAGGTGTGGTTGATTTTGAGTTTATCATGCTTGGAGTTCGCTAAGCTGCTTTAATCTCTAAGTTTATGTCTCTCTCCAATTTTAGAAATTTTCAGCTCATATTTTCTTTTTCTTCTCTTTCTGGAATTCCCATGACATATATGTTAGACCTTTTGATATTGTTCTAAACATCCCTAAGGCTCTCTTTTTATTTTATTTTTTTCTCTCCATTCTTCCAGTTGGATAATTTTTATTGCTCTATCTTCAAGTTCACTGACTCTTTTCTTCCTGTCATCTCTATTCTGCTGTTGAGCCTACTCAATCAATTTTTTAAATTTCAAATATTTTATTTTTAAATTCTATACTTTCTAATTAGTTCCTCTTTATAGTTTCTATTTCTCTGCTGAGAACTACTTTCTTTCCATTCATTGAAGTATTTTGAGGTTTATTTCATGGATCATAGCTATAAAAGCTGCTTTAAAATCTCTGCCTGAAAAAAAAAAAAAATCTCTGCCTGAAAATGTTAACATCTGGGTCATCTCAGGGTTGACCTATGTTGCTTCTCTTTTCCCTTGAAGATTGGTCACATTTTTCTGGTTCTATGTATGTCTGAGCAACTCTGCATTGTCTCCTGGCCATCAAGAATATTATGTCATGTAGATTATTGTTCTAATTCTCTGGAAAGTATTGGTTTTTTTTTGTTGTTGTTGTTTGATACCTAGTTGTATTCACACTGAAAGTTCTGTTTTGCCTTTTGTGGGCGGTAGTTCTAATCTCAGTTGAGCTTTTAAAGCCTTTAGTATGCTGCTTTGAGGATGTCCCTTGTGTGTGCCACTTAGGGATTAATAAGAGTTGGGCTGTGATTTAAGTATCAGTTCAGTTCTCAAAGCCTTGGCTATGTTGCTTTGGGTCTGATCCACACATGCACTTGTGCAGGTTCATAAACAGAATTATGGATCCTCTTGTGTAGTTCTCTCTTCTCCACACTCTCTGGCCCACAAAGCCCCCTTTTCCAGCTCTCAGTCCAGAAAGTGGGAATATTAGCTCAGTTTTAGGTACCTGCAATGCTGACCCCTTCCCAGTTCTGTGCTTGGGGTCGCCCTCAGGGCAAAGCCGGGAGAAAAGGGAAAAAAAGACTCGAGAAATTCAAGTTGCCCTGTTGACTTGGGCTTAGTTTCCAGAGTTCTCAAGTGGTTACTTTTTGTATCTTGTCCAGAGTTTTTAGTTGCAATAGGTAGGAGAGGTAGGCTGTAGTGGGTGTGCCCTCCTCTGACAGAAAAGGAGTGTAAGTTCATGTGGAAAAGTACATTTTCAAGGAGCTTGGAGAGAAAACAAAGAAGGAGAGAGCAGGATGGAACCCAGGTAGGGAGGCAGGGTGGAGAGAAGGATGCTTTAGAAAGGAGGGACTTGCTTAAAAGCCATGAGACCCACAGGAGAGGTAAAATAAGAAAAATGACCTGCCTCAAAGATGAAACTTTGCTAAAAGATGCTAAAAGGACTCTGAAAATTAGGTCCATGCAGGCAGATCATGGCGCAAGGTGGAAAGATGGAGAAGTCATCTGTAAGGGAATAAATTCCCCAGGTTGCTTTTGTTTTTCTTTTTTTCCTTTTCCGTGGCTTTGACCTCTGAACTACCTCAAGCACAGAGATGGGAAGGGGGGTTCTGAGGTGCAGGCTGCTAAAACGCAGATAATAACCCATTTTTCTGATCTGAAGCATGGGGTGACGGCGTACTTGTGGGCAAGAGGGTAGAGAGGAGAAAGCCATGGAAGGAGATGCATAATTCTGTTTATGAACCCATACACTGTATGCATGGTCAGATTGGGGACTCAAGAAGAGGAGATGGGATTCAGGGCATAAATGGTGGGTGTGGCTTAGAGGAGAGGAAGGATGCTTTTTTCTCTGAGATGGAAGAAAGGACGTGAAAATGAGATGATCCCCAGAAATTTGGGGGGTGAAGAGAAAGGAAGCTGAGTTGGCTGATACCTTACATCTTGCTGAGATCACCTGCCAAAAGGGAGGGGGGCTGGGTTGAAGAAGCCTTTAGTTAATCAAACCCTCAGGAAGCGACTTGAATTTAGTTGCTGTGCTATAGCACCATTTCATCTCTGACTGTAAACCCTCACTGTTCCCATAGGAGCTAAATGCTGGGGCAGAACTTGTCAGGAGACAACTAGGTCTAAACTTGGGTAGCATGTGCATTGCATATTCTCTCCATTTCTAGAGTTGAAAATGGCTTTGGAAAAAAAAATCATACAATTATAATATGTGGACCACAGAAGAAAGAAAAGTTAGCAATGTTCTGGGAATCCTGCCCAGCTCTTTTATGATTCTGAGTAGTAAAGTTACAACAGGCCACATGCAAACTTGTTTGGCAGATCGTGGGCTAAAGTGTGTGTGCTTAGTCAAGGCCTCTCACTCATCTATTTCATTTTTTGCCAGCATCCCCATTATTAATGAAGAGCGACTGAGCCTCATGGCAGGTTTGAGTTAGTGCTGATGTAATTGTCCATTATCTTTCTTGTAATCGCTTTCAGGCAGTTCAGATGCCTCCCTTCTATTTCACAAGATCTGACTCCCAGCACTCGGGTTCTTGGTGAACCAAAATGCCAAGTCACTTGAGATCGGGTTTCTTCTGCCTTTCTCCTCTGAGTCCTAAACTGTGCACCCCTTCCACTTGCAGAGAAAAGTCATTTAGAGATTTAACGTTGATTTCATTTCTATTAACCATGGTGCAATATCAACATTTTCCTCCAGGCAAAGGTACAAATGACACATATTTTCCATGTGCGGTTGGTGTGTGTGTATGTGCTCTAAGACTGTTTTTATTAAAACAAAGCAAAATCTACTTCCTGTGAGATTCAGTGTTTTGTTGTTAACTGATGGGGCTTTGTGTTTCTATGTTAGAGTCCCCTTCGGCTGGGGTAGAGACCGGAGGGGTGGGTACCGAGCAGATTCACCTGAGAGTGTCAAAGTGCTCTCAGATGAATCTGAGGACGAGGAAAGAAGAATGCCTTAGAGAATGGAAAATGACAGGGAAATGGGCTATCAACCACAAACTGTCAAGCTGATTAGTTGAAAATTAATAACGTGCTGAGCGATGATCTCCCCTTGACTTTGGTGGGGATTTAATATGTGGTTCAATCACCCAGGTAATCTTGATTTTTAAGTGAATTCCAATGTCAAACTAAATAGGACACTAGTCTCATGAATGAGCGTTTGTCTCAATAAGTCAGAATCCAGTGGATGGGTTGATGAGCTCTAGAAAGAAACTAAGCTGTAGAAGCCTAGATATTTAGGGCTAAAATATATATATTTTGAAATCATCTAGCCCAACTTCTTTATTTTATAACCAGAAATGGAAACATAAGAGAAGTTAAGCAACTTGCTAAAGGTCACACAGCTCATTACTGACACGTGTGTATTTACTCCCTATGTGCTTTCCGTTGTACTGTGAAGGTTTGTGCTTGTCTTGCTGCCTTTGCTGTGTTTCTTTCCATTGAAATGTTAAAGGTAGTGGAGCATGGGAGGAAGGGGAGAGTTTGCAGAAAAGTCCGCCCCCGGAAAAGGACTTGGTTTCTCAGAAGGGGGTGGCTTCAACAGGTTGATACGAATTTATTATTAGATTTTCATTCCGTTAGGAGAAAGCCTGTGACTTTCACTCTAAGAGGACTCTAGGGACTTAGAGACTTCTAAGACCTTCCAACATTTAGCAATGATGCCAGACCGGAGGCTTCCTTGAGCTCCAAGCACTGTTATTGGTATTCCTGCCTGTGCATCCTCTCCCCCACCCCTTGAGCTAACACACAAAGCCCATCATCTGATTACGATGGACATGTTGCAAACAGAGTTAAGATTCTGTAGATGCCTTTAGACTTGGTTACCCTGAGAGTTTTCCCTTGAGAACAGTCTCCAGAGGAATGCTTCATGAAAAATGCTGGTGACTTCCAGGCAACTTAGAAACAGTGGGTTTTATTTACATGTTCAATGGCCACTTTCTCTCCTATGTACGCATTTACTCTCCTCCACGTGGGCCTGTCTGATGAAGACAAAGCCAGGTAAGGATAGTTTCTAAGGTGTTATTTAGGAAGTAGACTTTGCCAGTGTTGTGAAATCAGAACAGGCAATCAAACATTTTCCAAGTCAGGGTAGGGAACCCAGACTGACCAGATGATCCCAGAAATTCAGTCTCAGGACCCAGCAGCATGGACTTGAACTAGCCTGTCCCAAAGTTCTCATAGCCAGGCTGCTGGGGTGAGGCAAATATCCTAATTCAGGCTGCAGATTGCAGGAACCAGACATAGGTCACCTGGGAAGTGATTCTGAGAAAGAAGGTAGCTCAGCTACGCTACTCAAGATTCATTCAGACATAGGCTATAAGCTTAGACCACATCCCTGGTCTCAACTGGAGATGCTTTTCCTCCCATAGATACCCAAGTGACTGCTCTTAAACTTCTTTTATTAACCAAAGTAGACACAGTTACTTGTGGAAAGAACAGGAGGTTTAAAATCAGAAGTTCCAAGGTCCAGATCTAGTGGGAAGAAAACCACAACTGGCTGTAGGGCTTCAAGAAGGTCGTTTTTAACCTCTTCATATCTAAGGGTCCGCACCTCCAAAATAATCTCTACAGTCATTTCCAGATAAAAATTCTGTGTTTATTGCCCTGTCAAGGTCACACAATGCAGTCATTATAACTTCTTTCACCTGGACCTGAACAGCACTTCTGTTTAGCACTGGATGCTGTCTCCCTCCTTGAGGTGTGTTCCATGGACCACAGTCAGTGGAAGTTTGTAAGAAATGCACAGCTCAGCCCTTGCCCTAGACTTACTCCATCAGAACCTACAGTTAAAGAAGATCTCCGTGTGATTGGTTTTTAGAAGCACTGCGCTATTGGACTCTCAGAAAAACAGCCTTGAGACTGACAAATTTCGTCAATCCTGTGGTTTTCGGGGGTCTCTATGGGTAAAAACAAACTAAAACGTCTATTTTTGTTTGTTACATATGTACATATAACAAATAAACTGTATGTGTGAGTCTGCTACATTTCACATATTTGGGTATGCATATACGTAGAATCCACTTTTGTGCAGAGATGCATCCTCTCAGTAAGCTTAGCTCTGTAATCAAGCTCTCGTATCACCTAGCAACTAGTCTGGAGTACCGCATTTGCAGGACTGTGGCAGGAACTGGTTCCACAGCGATAAACAAAGCACATGTACTTTTTGCCCTCCTGGAATTTGTAGTCCAGTAAGAAGTTCTCACAATAACTAGAAAATAGAGACCATGTCTTTTACATCTCTGTGTCTTCCAAAGGGTCTAGAACTAGAACAACACAGTAAATGTGCGATAAGCTTTGCTCCAACTCAAATGATAATAGCAGAATGCCTGGAAATTACCTGAATAATATTTTGCAATTGTTCAAGCTGCTTGAACAAAACCCAGCAGGAAGCTGAGAAAAATGTGGTTTACCTTTTAATTTATTCTGTTTCTTCTCCTATTATCAAACTTGGAACAGTTTGTCAGGTTTTGTTTGTAACATATAACTTTCCAAATGCAATAGAACCATGTTTCTCATTACACATAAGTAATATTTGGTTAAATATTACCTAAGCTGTTTCTACATGATAGGGGAAAAAAGATTTCAGCAGAAAATAAAGCAATATGTTTGGTTGGAACTTGTTCTACTTTTGGTTTTTTCCATATTGGTTTCCACCTTTGTTTCAAAATGTTTGTGTCTGAGGGGAGATTTCCGGACCGCAGTATTTTGGTTGAGTGACAGTGACTTGTCAGTTCCCCACCCTGTCTTATCTTTAATACTTTCTTTGCAAATTAAACAATAGGAAGATGGAAAGATATTTTGGCTCTATCAGTGCAGAATGATTTGAAAACACCAGCCTAGTAAAAAAAAGTCACTGGAAATAAAAGCGTAGGGAAAATCACAGAGCTGGAAGAAAACTTGGATGAAGTCTGATCATGTGGGAGGGAGGGTGGGATGAGCGGGGGCCGAGGAAAAGGAGGCCCAGAAGGGAGAAATGACTTGCCTAAGGTCAATAATATTTTAGGGAAACGAATGGAAATGCTTTTAGAGGGATGCCTATGGTTTGTATAAAAGGTTCTCTAGTGAAAAAAAGCACTATATGGATTTTCACTTTTATAACCGATGTATGTACACAAAACAAACTGTGAGGTAGGTGATATTGGTTTGCAATAATCCAAATGCCTTTCTTCTTCCATTCTTCATTTTAATGTTACTCTGTTGACTTTTCTCCAACTTCCCTTGCTGTTTTTTTTTTTTTTTCCTTGCTGTTTTTTTTTGGTTTGTCTACTTGTTTTATCAATCCCTGAGAGATATGTTGAAGTCTCTTAACTATGACCGTGGATGTGTCTGTTTCTCCTTTCAATTCTGCCAGGTTTTGCTTCATGTGTTTTGAAATCTGTTGTAAGGTGCATTCACATTTAGGATTGTTACGTCTTCTTGGTGAATTGATCCTTCTGTCATTTTGTAAAGTTCCTTTTTATCCTAACAGTTTTCCTTTCCCTTAAGTCTCCTTTGTCTGATTATTAATACAGCTACTCAGCTTTCTTTTGATTAGAGTTAGTATGACTTATCTTTTCCTACCCTTTACTTTTAACCTACCTTTATCATTGTATTTAAAGTGAGTCTCTTGTAGACAGCATATAGATGGGTCATGGATTTTTTTTTAATCTAACAATCTCAGTCTTTTATTATTTATTTAAATTTATTCATCTATTTATTTATTTTTGGCTGCATTGGGTCTTCGTTGCTGTGCGGGGCTTTCTCTAGTTGCAGTGAGCGGGGTCTACTCTTCCTTAGAAGTTGCACAGGCCATAGCACAGGGAGATCAGCGCGGTGCTTTGTGACCACCTAGAGGGGTGGGATAGGGAGGGTGGGAGGGAGATGCAAGAGGGAGGAGATATGGGGATATATGTATATGTATAGCTGATTCACTTTGTTATAAAGCAGAAACTAACACACCATTGTAAAGCAATTATACTCCAATGAAGATGTTAAAAAAATAATAAATAAAATATTTATGAGACTGAAAAAAAAAAAAGTTGCACAGGCTTCTCATCACAGTAGCTTCTCTTATTGTGGAGCATTCTGAAGTCCCAATCTCAGTCTTTTAATTGAGGTGCTAAGATTACTTCCATTTAAGATAACTATTGCTATTTTGGGGCTTCCCTGGTGGCACAGTGGTTGAGAGTCCACCTGCCAGTGCAGGGGACACGGGTTTGAGCCCTGGTCCCGGAAGATCCCACATGCCGCAGAGCGACTGAGCCCATGCGCCACAGCTGCTGGGCCTGCGTCCTGGAGCTCGCGAGCCACAACTACTGAAGCCTGTGCTCCTGGAATGCATGCTCTGCAACAGAAGAGGCCACCGCAGTGAGAGGCCCACGCACCCCAGCGAGGAGGGGCTCCCGCTCGCCGCAACTAGAGAAAAAAACCCGCACACAGCAACGAAGACCCAATGCAGCCAAGAATAAAAAAATAAAATAAATTAAAAAAAAGATAACTATTGTTGTGTTTAGATTTAAGTCTACATTTTATTATCATTTTCTGTTTTATTCCTCTCTTTTCATCCCTCTGCTTCCCCATCCCTGCCTTCTTTGGGGTTATTCAAATGTTTTTTAGTATTCCATCTAAATTTTTCTATTTTGTTTTTGGCTATATCACTTTGCATAGTTCTTTGTTTGTTTGTTCTTTAGTTCTTGTTTTTGTTTTCCAGTGGTTTCTCTAGAGATTATAATAAGCATACTTAAATTTTACAGTCTACTTAGGGTCAATATTTTATCGCTCCAAGTGGAATGTAGAAACTTTACCACTATATAGATTCCTTTGCCTTCTTCCATTAATGCTGTAGTTGTCTTATGTACTATAACTATATCTTTTGAAAACCCAATCAGATACCGTTATAATTTTTGCTCTCAATCATCCCACATATTTTAAAGAACAAAAGAAGCATAGTCTACTACATTTCCCTATATACCTAACATTTCTATGGCCCTTCCTTCATTTTTAATATTACAAAATTCCATCTGAAACTTTACAACTTTCTGTCTGAGCTTTCTTTTATAACTTTCCATTTTGTTTTGTTTTTGTGGGGTTTTTATTTTTTGTTTTTTTTGTTTGTTTTGGGTAGGACTGCTGGTTAAGAATTTTCTTAGTTTTCCTTCTGAGACTACCTTTCATTTTCCTTCATTCCTCAAGATTATTTTTGCTGAATATAGAGTTCTGGATCGATAATCCTTTTCTTTTGGCACTTAAAAAATATCACGCCATGCTTCCTTCTGGCCTCCATGGTTCTTGATGAGAAATTCACAGACATTTAAAAAATGTCATGCCACCTCTTTCTGCTTTTGTGGTTTCTTATGAGAGAAACACAATTAATTGAAATGTTGTTTTGACTGCTTTTAACACCTGACTTTAGTTTTTAGCCGTTCATTTACGATGTATCTTGGCATGGATTTCTATGTGGGTTTCTTTCCCCATTTGGAGTGCTCTGAGCTTCTTGAATCTGTAGGTTGATGTCTTTCACAAAATTCAGGAGATTTTCCGCAACTGTCTCTTCAGATATTTTTTGTGCACTTCATTGTCTCCTCTCCTTCTAGGACTCCACTAACATGAATATTAGATACTTTGGTATTGTCACATAGGCCCCTAAGGCTCTGTTTATTTTTTTTTCAATATTTTTTTCACTCAGTTGATCAGATTGGATAATTTCTATTGCTAATCTTCAATTTACTGCTCTTTATTTTGTCATTTCATTCTGCTATTGAGCTCATCTAATGAGCTTTTATTTTGCTTATTCTGTCTTTTAGTTCTAAAATTTTTATTTGATTCTTCTTTATAATTTTTATTTATTTAATGAGAAATCTATCATTCTGTCTCTCCAGCCACTTCAAGAGGATTTATTTTTAATCAAATTTGGTAAAGTAGCAGGATACAAAATTAATGCACAGAACTCTCTTGCATTCCTATACACTAATGATGAAAAATCCGAAAGAGAAATTAAGGAAACACTCCCACTTACCACTGCAACAAAAAGAATAAAATACCTAGGAATAAACCTACCTAAGGAGACAAAAGACCTGTATGCAGAAAACTATAAGACACTGATGAAAGCGTTTAAAAATGATACAAACAGATGGAGAGATATACCATGTTCTTGGATTGGAAGAATCAACATTGTGAAAATGACTACACTATCCAAAGCAATCTACAGACTCAATGCAATCCCTATGAAACTACCAATGGCATCTTTCACAGAACTAGAACAAAAAATTTCACAATTTGTATGGAAACACAAAAGACCTCGAATAGCCAAAGCAATCTTGAGAAAGAAAAATGGAGCTGGAGGAATCAGGCTCCCTGACTTCAGACTATACTACAAAGTTACAGTAATCAAGACAGTATGGTACTGGCACAAAAAAAGAAATATAGATCAATGGAACAGGATAGAAAGCCCAGAGATAAACCCAAGTACATATGGTCACTTTATTTTTGAAAAAGGAGGCAAGAATATACTGTAGAGAAAAGACAGCCTCTTCAATAAGTGGTGCTGGGAAAATGGGACAGCTACATGTAAAAGAATGAAATTAGAACACTCCCTAACACCATACACAAAAATAAACTCAAAATGGATTAAAGACCTAAATGTAAGTCCAGACATTATAAGACTCTTAGAGGAAAACATAGGCAGTACACTCTGACATAAATCACAGCAAGATCCTTTTTTACCCACCTCCTAGAGAAATGGAAATGAAAACAAAAATAAACAAATGGGACCTAATGAAACTTAAAAGCTTTTGCACAGCAAAGGAAAACATAAACAAGATGAAAAGACAACCCTCAGAATGGGAGAAAATATTTGCAAATGAAGCAACTGACAAAGGATTAATCTCAAAAATTTACAAGCAGCTCATGCAGCTCAATATCACAAAAACAAACAACCCAATCCAAAAATGGGCAGAAGATCTAAATAGATGTTTCTCCAAAGAAGATATAAACCATGAAAGGATGCTCAACATCACTAATCATTACAGAAATGCAAATCAAAACCACAATGAGGTATCAACTCACACCGGTCAGAATGGCCATCATCAAAAATTCTACAAACAATAAATGTGGAGACGGTGCAGAGAAAAGGGAACCCTCTTGCACTGTTGGTGGGAATGTAAATTGATGCAGCCAGTATGGAGATTCCTTAAAAAACTAAAAATAGAACTACCATATGACCCAGCAATCCCACTACTGGGCATATACCCTGAGAAAACCATAATTCAAAAGAGAGATGTACCACAATGTTCATTGTAGCACAATTTACAATAGCCAGGACATGGAAGCAACCTAAGTGTCCATCGACAGATGAATGGAAAAAGAAGATGTGGCATATATATACAATGGAATATTACTCAGCCATAAAAAGAAACAAAACTGAGTTATTTGTAGTGACATGGATGGACCTAGAGACCGTCATACAGAGTGAAGTAAGTCAGAAAGATAGAAACAAATACCATATGCTAACACAAATATATGGAATCTAAAAAAAAAAAATTGGTTCTGAAGAACCTAATGGCAGGACAGGAATAAAGACGCAGACGCAGAGAATGGACTTGAGGACACAGGGAAGGGAAAGGGTAAGCTGGGACGAAGTGAGAGAGTGGCATGGATATACACTACCAAGTGTAAAATAGCTAGCTAGTGGGAAGCAGCCACATAGCACAGGGAGATCAGCTCGGTGCTTTGTGACCACCTAGAGGGGTGGGATAGGGAGGGTGGGAGGGAGACGCAAGAGGGAGGGGATATGGGAATGTATGTATATGTATAGCTGATTCACTGTGTTATACAGCAGAAACTAACACACCATTGTAAAGCAATTATACTCCAATAAAGATGTTTAAAAAATAAAAATAAAGTGGATTTATTCTTACTTCTTGGAGCATATTTGTCATAGCTGCTTTAAAGTCTTTATCAAATGATTCCAATATCTGTATCATCTCAGAGTTGACATTTGTCAGTTGCCTTTTTCCATGCAAGTTGAGATTTTACTCATTCTTCACATGTTGAGTATTATGAGGTTTCATCCTGGACATTTTTGATTGTCATGAGACTCTGTGTCTTATTTAAATCTATAGAGAATTTTGAAGTATTTATTTTTCCAAATAAGCTGGTTGGCTCCAGAGAGCCTTCAGGAGTTTTGATGTCTGTTCCATTTTCAAAGCCTTGCACTACTGTTGAGATCAGCCTTACATTTGCACCATCCAGAGGCCGTTCTAGGACCTGAGCAGGAATTCACCCCATAGGCCAGCTCTCAAAGCCTATGAGATGCTCGTTAGGATTAAATCTATTTGTGAACAGTTCATGGGACTAGAGATCCATAAACACTTTCATGGGTTTGCTTCCTGGAACTTCTCCTTCTCTGCCATCTCCACCATACAGTCCAGTTTCCTGAGGCTCCCTTTTTGGTCTTCTGAGGTTTTATTTGTCTAATATGCCACATACTTCTTACAACGTGCCCATATCCAGGGCCAAGAAGTGAGAGGACAAAGAGAGAGAAAAATGAGTAGCAGGTTCCCCTCACCTTCTTGGGACCACAGTTCCTCTTGTTTGAGAAGAAGGACCCCTCCCTCAGAGTTCAAAGTGCCTATTGGCTACTGGGACCTAGGGAGCAAGAGAACAGGAAAAGAAAAAAATTATAAAAACAGGATTTCTCCTATGCTCTCTGTATATTGGGAGACTACTTTTCTTCTTCTTGTGCTGGAACTAAAGGGCTTCTCCTGGAGATCTTTCTGTCTGTGCCAGTGATCACTTCTGGGTCTCAGGATGCCTTGAGTTCAAGCCAAAAAGAAAAGAAAAGATAAACTCATGGTTTATCTTCTGATGGTTTAGTGAGACTAGAATTCTGATGTTCTTCCCCAATCTACCTGCTTTTTTTCTCATTACTTTTTACTTTTCAGAGCCCTGGAATAGCTGCTCCATGCAATCTGTTCAAGATTTATAATTGCATTCAGTGGGAGAGATGGGGTGGCCTGTGCTTCTCCATCTTTCTGGGAATCAGAACTCCAGAAGTTTTAAAGATACAAAATAAAACATATACCTAGGTCTCTGTCCCAAAGATTCTGACTTTGTTTGTATTGGGGGAAACATGAGCAAAGGTTTTGTTTGGTTTGGTTTTGAGAGAGCCCTTGTGATCTGAACATATAACAAAGTTGAAAACCTCTTTCAGAAGCAAAGATAGTTAAGGGCAGATTTTATTTTAAAATCCACAGCTATGGTTTATTACCATTTTTGCCAGACACTCTGCTGGTTATGTTAAGGATTATTTAACTGTATTGAATATAGTTGAGTTTACACTGTGGATTGTGTTGCACCTGGTCTTGAATTCCTACTAGGACATTCATTAGTTGTGTGATTTTCAACAATGTGCTTGACCTCCAAGCCTCAGTTTTGTATCTGGGAAATGGGGATAATACTAAAATCTACACTGAAGGGTTGTTGAAAGGATTAAGTGAAATAATGAATGTAAAGCACAGAGCAGAGGGCCTGGAATGTGACCAGTATTCAGTAAATATTAACTATTATCACCACTCACATTTTATAGGCAAGAAAATTGAAACTCAGACAGATTAAGTAACTTACACAATATTTCTTTCTAGTGCTTTTTTTTTAATTGAAAAGAAACTAATATTTACTTTAAAGGGAAATGTTAGCATATTCATTAGATTTAAAAAAATTTTTTTATTGACAAGAGAGTTGATTTACAATGTGTTACTTTCAGGTATAGAGCAAAGTGATTCAGATATATATATATATATATATATATACATATTTTTCTGATTCTTTTCCATTATAGGTTAGTATGAGATATTGAATATAGTTCCCTGTGCTATACAGTAGGTCCTTGTTATTTATCTACTTTATATATAGTAATGTGTATCTATTAATCCTAAACTCCTAATTCTTTCCAGTGCTTTTAAAGTTACATCACCCAGACCCCTAAACATGAGATGGGGTCATTTATTGTGATTGAAATCGTTCAGATATAGTTTTACTTTTTTGAAAAAGAAGTTTATCCAACCATCTAAATGTTCACAGGTGATAGATAATTAAGGAGCTGTAGCTTTTTCTGGGAAGCCCAAGTGTGAGCAGTGTTGTGTGTGGAAAGCACTTTTCTCTAGAAACCTTCAGTGACTTCTTGCATTCACATGTGCAAATGCTCAAGCTTTTGCATGGTGATAGAAGATAAGTAAATACCAGACCTGTCATTTTGTCTTCTGCCACTTCAAGCCCAGGAACAATAATTTTTTTTGGAAAGTTCTTGAATGGGATGCATACTGATTTAGGATCGTGTTCAGAGGCATCAAGTAAATGATTGCTGGACATATAATCCAGGTGTATGTATAATACATAGTATGACACAATATTTGTGATTAATGTATAGTGTCCTATCATCCAGCAAATTATTTTTTGAATTTTATTTTATTTATTTTTTTATACAGCAGGTTCTTATTAGTTATCCATTTTATACATATTAGTGTATATATGTCAATCCCAACCTCTCAATTCATTCCACCACCACCACCCCCCGCCACTCCCCCACCTTGGTGTCCATACGTTTGTTCTCTACATCTGTGTCTCTATTTCTGCCCTGCATACCAGTTCATCTGTACCATTTTTCTAGGTTCCTCATATATGTGTTAATATACAATATTTGTTTTTCTCTTTCTGACTTACTTCACTCTGTATGACAGCCTCTAGATCCATCTACGTCTCTACAAATGACCCAATTTCTTTCCTTTTTATGGCTGAGTAATATTCTGTTGTATACATGTACCACATCTTCTTTATCCATTCGCCTGTTGATGGGCGTTTAGGTTGCTTCTGTGACCTGGCTATTGTAAATAGTGCTGCAATGAACATTGGGGTGCATGTGTCTTTTTGAATTATGGTTTTCTCTGAGTATATGCCCAGCAGTGGGGTACCTGGGTCATATGGTAATTCTATTTTTAGTTTTTTAAGGAACCTCCATACTGTTCTCCATAGTGGCTGTAGCAATTTACATTCCCACCAACAGTGCAAGAGGGTTCCCTTTTCTCCACACCCTCTCCAGCATTTGTTGTTTGTAGATTCTCTGATGATGCCCATTCTAACTGGTGTGAGGTGATACCTCATTGTAGTTTTGATTTGCATTTCTCTAATAATGAGTGATGTTGAGCAGCTTTTCATGTGCTTCTTGGCCATCTATATGTCTTCTTTGGAGAAATGTCTATTTAGGTCTTCTGCCCATTTTTGGATTGGGTTGTTTCTTTTTTTAATATTGAGCTGTATGAGCTGTTTATATATTTTGGAGATTAATCCTTTGTCCATTGATTCGTTTGCAAATATTTTCTCCCATTCTGAAGGTTGTCTTTTCGTCTTGTTTGTAGTTTCCTTTGCTTTGCAAAAGATTTTAAGTTTCATTAGGTCCCATTTGTTTATTTTTGTTTTTATTTCCATTACTCTAGGAGGTGGATCAAAAAAGATCTTGCTGTGATTTATGTCAAAGTGTGTTCTTCCTATGGTTTCCTCTAAGAGATTTATAGTGTCCAATCTTAGATTTAGGTCTCTAATCCATTTTTAGTTTATTTTTGTGTATGGTGTTAGGGAGTGTTCTAATTTCATTCTTTTACATGTAGCTGTCCAGTTTTCCCAGCATCACTTATTGAAGAGACTGTCTTTTCTCCATTGTATATCCTTGCCTCCTTTGTCATAGATTAGTTGACCACCGGTGCATGGGTTTATCTCTGGGCTTTCTATCCTATTCCATTGATCTGTGTTTCTGTTTTTGTGCCAGTACCATATTGTCTTGATTACTGTAGCTTTGTAGTAAAGTCTGAAGTCAGGGAGTCTTGATTCCTTCAGCTCCATTTTTTCACCTCAAGACTGCTTTGGCTATTCAGGGTCTTTTGTGTCTTCACACAAATTTTAAGGTTTTTTGTTCTAGTTCTGCAGAAAATGCCATTTGTAATTTGATAGGGATTGCACTGAATCTGTAGATTGCTTTTATTATCCAGCAAAATTTAAATAACCAGGAAAATCTCCCAGGTTTTCTAAATAAAGGGCATCAAATGATATTTTAGTTTCTTTGCTTCTCTTTAATTTTAATTTTCCTTTCTAGTCCTTCTTTTATCATTTTTAAACAGAAAAAGTATGTTTGTCTTCAAGGCAGAGGAGGTCCTGGTGCTTTCCTATGAGAAGTTTTATCATCATAATATGATTCGCTATTTGAGAATCAGAATGGTGGCTCACTCTGACATTTTATCAGCCAATTTATCAACAGGAATAGCTCTTTGGAGGTCTTCATTCCACCATGTAACATTATTCACGTCAGAAGGATGACATCTAGAAGAAATTGAATGTACCTTTTAAAACCACGCTGCTGAAATATTCACCACCTGTAAATGTTTTCTTGGTCTGTATGTGTAGGTGGAGGGAGGTGGAGTGGTGGTAATAAAGTGGGAGGGTCGGGAGGGGGCGCTAACTATACAGGGGAAATGACTCGGTTAATTCTCTTACGGTAAAGGTCAATGTTTTCCCAAATCCAAATTTGACATTCAGAACAAATCTAACTTCTCTCACATCTTCATGGAACAATGACGAGTCCTTTACTTCGTGATTTCTATACCTTAACCTTCTAATAGCATCTTTTGCTTCTTTGTCAGCTGTCCCTGGTAACTTGCAATGTTGAGGACTCAGCTTTGACAGTCAAGGGTCTCACATGACCAACTGCCTTTTGTGGAAGTCATATTGCATGGGAAAAAGTTGTTACACGGGCATATGAGCAGTAAGGCCCAGTAAATGTCTCTTTCATGCAGAAACTAGCATAAGCACCGACGGCAATACCTTGAATGGGGGAGTCTTAGAAATGATCCATGACGTAGTTGTAGAAGGCCAAATGTTTCCTTGGAAAAGGCTGTGTGCTTCTGACACAGGATAGGAGAACCTTGGCTCTGAATTGTCCCTACTATGTGTACACAAAGGGCAGAAGGCTTTTAAGATGTAACGTGTCTGCTAATGCAGCTTATTTGAACAGAGGTTGGGATTGGACGCACAGGCTTAGAAGAGTACTAGATTGTTTTAGAAAAAATACAAAGGTGTCAAGTTGGGTTTCGATTTTCATTTGTTAACAGTATAACATGGTGGTCTGGGAGTAGTTGTGTCTGGAAGAAAAAGACAGATGTCCATAGCTGATCCCAGTCATACCCAGGGTGGATGTCCCACTCTGTGGCATTTGTCCTGCCAGTTCTTCTCTTTTTAGCAGACAATATGGAGGAGGTGAAAAAAGTTGGATTTGACTCGGCTGAGTCTTGAGCCTGTTATTTACCAGCTATCAGTGGGACATATCTCTGCTCTGAGCCTCTGTTTCCTCATCTATTCAGTAAGAGCAACACCATCAACGACCCACTAAGTTATGATGATTAAGAGAGAGCAGTTAAAAACAACGTTGAAAACCGTAATGCTTTAAATAAATGCTGATAATAACAATGGTAATAATAATAAACATTTTTAATGGTAAACATTGATTGGACGTGTATAATGTGCCAAGGACTGCCCTGAACACTTTTTGTAGGTCTTCTCACTTGATCTTCACAGCAGCTGAATTCATTCTTCCTTTCTCTCATTCACTTATGTCCAAATTCATGCATTTTGCAAATAAAGAGTTCAAGCTCCCTGAAGGGAGAACACACATCTCTCCAATTCGCTGGATGACTGGTATAAATATCTGAATACATTTAGGTCAGCAGTTCTCAAAACAAGGGGCAATTCTGCCACGTAGGGGACTTTGGGCAACGTCCAGAGACAGTTCTACTTGTCACTCCTGGAGGGAGTTATGGCATCTAGTCCGTAGAGGCCAAGGATGCTGCTAAACACCCTACAATGCACAAGACATTCCCTCACAAGAAAGAATTATCCAGCCAAAATGCCCAGCGTGCTGAGGTTGAGAAATCCTGATTTAGATAAATGAAAAAAATAAGTCACTAAATGAACGCATGTGCCGAACAGTCTCCCAGAACATGATGTGTCGTGCAAACTCTATCTAGACATCAGAAGACTGCAAGCTCTTCATCGTTTTCTGATTCTCGCCTCACATCATTCCTTCGTGCCCCTAATTCTTCATTTTGTGTTTGATGAGACTTATCCCAGCAGAGATAACTGCTTCATTCACTTCGATGATACAACAACTAAATAAAAACCAGAGAGAAATCCAGACAATATTTTCTCCAAAGAAGATCGTCTGCCCCCCTACCTCTGCAAAAGGGGCTTTGCTAAAACAATCTTTCTGAATCCATCTGGTCAGCCAAAATGAAAACAGCAGCCAATCGGAGCAAGTTTAAAACATGATCTGTTTCTGGTTCTTTTTAACTTTCCATCTTTATTTTTCCTTTTACTCAATTTCTGACCTGCTTTTAATTTACTTTATCTTTCCCAATTATTCCTATTTTTGTGAGTGATCCTTAATTTCTGGCATAAGGCAGGGAATAAGCAAATTAAATAGCAAAGAGAGGTATTCCAATGTGACATTTTTCTCACACATTTTCATTTTTCCCACCAGTATTTCTTGGACAAGGTTAAGGAATTTTTTTTTTTTTTTCTGTTAAAGATCACTAGGGACTTCCCTGGTGGTCCAGTGGTTAAGACTTTGCCTTTCAATGCAGGGTGTGCGGGTTCGATCCCTGGTCGGGGAGCTAAGATCCCATGTGCCTCGGGGCCATAAAACCAAAACATAAAACAGAAGCAATATTGTAACAAATTCAATAAAGAGTTTAAAAATGGTCCATATCAAAAAAATCTTAAAAAAAAAAAAAAGAATCACTAACCTAGCGTATAAAGTAAGCTACCAGTAGAAGCAGCAGCCAACAACCAACCTACTGGGGGTGAGGAGGGCACGGGGAGAGAGACCAGGGTGAAAGATAAAGAAGATATTTGATCTGCTTTACTTCTTTTGAGGAAAAAAGTACAACTTTGTGATTCACAAATGCAAAAATATGCACATGCTTCAAGTATCTATTTTCCAAGGAAACGAGACAATGCATGAGAAAAAGAGGCTGCGAGAAAGAGGAAGAAGAAGGAGAAAGACTGTGTGTGTGCACAAAAGGAAGAGCAGAGCAGAGGGACAGGTGAAGGCCAACCTCTCCCAACCACCCAATTAAACAATTCTCTGCAACTTCCATCTCCTCGGCCTGCCTCCTCAAAGCTTCATTCTCCTGTCAGGCAAAGCCTCCAGAGAATATCTGTCTGTACAGATTTTATGGTGGGACTTAGGAAATGTAAAATGAAAATAATCCTTTTTACTTTTTCAATGTTTTATTAGTCTTTTATGGCCCACAGGAAGCAGGAAGGATTTATTTCTTCCTTAATTATTTGCTAAGCAGTTCCCCTCTGTTCCACCCTCCCTCCAAAGTCACCAACAATCCTCTTTCCCTTTATAGGATGAACTAGGATGACATGGGCCCTGTCCTCCCACCACTTACAGTCTCCAAAATAAATAAACAAAACAGACACACAGAGGCCAACTAAGGAGAAGTCAGAGCAACTGGCTCAAGTATAAGCAAAAAAAATTTTAATTTTTTTTTCAATTTTGTAATTGCTTTTCTGCAGTGTTCAATTCCGCAGGGGGAAATGGTTGCCAATTTTACACACACACACACACACACACACACACACACACACACACACACACACAATCCAATAATTGGCTTGTTGGCTGAGGTGACCAACATTTGAAATAATAGGTATTTTTTTTAGTCACAAATGATGCCCCTTCGATGTTAGTTATCTTGTGTAAAAATTTCTGGTAAATTAATCGCTCTGCTGTTTGACTGTTGAACATTAAATATCTGATCTTCCATAATTTCAACATTAAAGGCTTTTTCTAATTTGTTGAGTTTACATCACCAAAGCGAAATGTCTTTGCCTAACCAAAGACATGTTTAGCTCTTTCAAGATTCTGATAATAAATAACTCTAAGATAAAACACAAATTGACCCTAATACTGAGTATACAATTGGCAAAACAATTTTGTGAAGGAGAGTTACAGAAAACAGGGGATTCTTGAGGGAAAAGAATGGGATATGTATCTTATCATCACGGGATAGGAAATTCTGAAGTGCTTGGAAAGAATCATTCATTTTCCTGTGAAGGTAAAAACGGTTCATTATTCCCTTGTTCCTAACCTGCCTTGATGACCTAAGGATGAATGAACGATATCACAGGAAATCATGCAGAAATTTTATAAGCCACAATTACTATCTCATTTTCATAGCAGTTGCTGTTTGTGCCCTTGTCTCTAAAAGTGTCATTGTGTCTTAGACTGGTGGATGGTCCAAGACTTTGTTGGAAAAATGTCACCCAGGTCTTCAAAACTGATTCCAGACTCTTCTCACTGCTAACTTTCCATCAGATGATCATTATAAACCAATGCTTCAGAGAGGGCTCTTCTTCCCAAAGGTGCTGCCTATTTTCTGATTGCTAAGATATTGAAATGTTATTACTAGAAATTCATTCACACATTCCATAAATATTAAAGGCCTCCTGGACACATGAGAAGACAAATCACAATCCCTCTCCTCAAAGAGTCTGTGGATTTGGTGTTTGAACTAAGGCAGTAATGGATTCTGAAAGTCCATTAGTAGGCTACATACTGTATGATTCCATGTATATGACCTTCTGGAAAAGGCAAAACTATGGCAATAGTAAAAAAATCAGTGGTTTCCAGGGGCCGGGGGGAAGGTGGGATGAGTAAGTGGAGCATGGAGAATTTTTAGGGCAGCAAAACTACTCTGCATGATACTATAATGGTGGATACGTGTCATTATATATTTGTCCAAACTCACAGACTCTACACCAAGCATGAACCCTAATGTAAACTATGGACTTAGGGTGATTTTTATGTGTTAATGAAGGTTCATTGATTGTAACAACTGGATCACTCTGGTGGGGAATGTTGATAATGGGGGAGGCTATACATGTGTGGGAACAGGGAGTATATGAGAAATCTCTGTACCTTCCTCTCAATTTTGCTGTGAACCTAAAATTTCTCTATAAAATAAAGTTTATTAAAAAATGTCCACTAGTAAAATGTAATCTATCTTGGAAAGGGCAAAACCTTCCAGTGATCAGCTCTTCTGAATTCTAAGAACCCCTCAGTTAATTCAGTGCTTTTCCACTGCCAACAGCCAAGAGCTAGATATTGGAAGGGGATGTGAGGAAAGAAGGTTTGGGTGGGGGCACTTTTACAAAGATATGTCTGAAGAATGGGGCACTATCCAGAGAAAGAAAGTCTAAATAGACCATTGTGGGAAGGTAGTGAGCAGGCAACGTTTGTTAGAGGAGGTTGGGATATGGAGGTTGGTAGGGCAACATGAAATTAGAATTCTATAGAAGGCAGGCGTACTTCAAAAGACAGTGTGACTCAAAATGAGTCAAAGACCTAAATATGGGAGCTAAAACGATGCTCTTAAAAGAAAACAGAGGGATAAATTTTCATGACCTTGGATTTGGCAACATTTTCTTAGATTGACACCAAAAGCACAAGCAGCAAGAGAAAAAAAATATATTGGACTTTGTTAAAATGAAAAACTTTTGTGCATAAAAGGATACCACTGAGAGAGTGAAAAGCCAACCCACAGAAAGGAGAAAATATTTGCAAATCATGTATCCGTTAAGGGTCTAGTATTCAGAATGCAGAAAGAACTCTTACAAGGTAATAGACAAACAACTCAAAAAATGAGCAAAGGACTTCAATAGACATTTCTCCAAAAAAAGAGAAAAAGATACAAAAGGCCAACAAGCACATGAAAAGATGTTCAAAGTCATCAGTTACTAGGGAAATGTCAAACAAAGTCACAAAACATACCACTTTACTCTCACTAAGATGGCTATAACCAAAACCAAAACCAAATACAGACGATCTTAGTGTGTTTAATAAAGTAATAAAAATACCTTAACCCTAACCCTAACCCTAAATACTGGGATTTGGGGGCAACAGACTGACAGTTTTGTTGTTTGCATAATTACAATCTGCATTGCACATAGAAAGGATATGGCCACCTTTTGTTAAATCTGCACTTTCTAAATATCAAAAAAAAAGGGGAAATGGGGTATAAATCAATTTTTGTATAACCTGTTTGAAACATGAGTTCTATTTGCTTAATATTACAGCTTTGCCCCTTTTTCTGTAGGTCTCTTGGGATCCTGTGTAGAAACTATTCTCATTAAACACCAAACAGTTAAGTCCATTCTCTGGTACCAGCTACAAATTTGGTTTCCTATTCTACTTAACAATCTAAATAAATGGAAATATTTCTAAAAAGGAAAAAACAATGTGATTACATTTACTCTTTTGCCTGGCTTTCGACTAACAGGCGAGATATCCCAGCACTGTGGTTGCGTTGAGAGATTGGCTCGTAGGTTGTAGAATTGCCCGCTTTCTTCTTGAACTGGGTAACATACAAGTCTCCTACAGGTCCTTATTGTCAAAAGAGGAATACTGATCTTACATAAACCACAGACGGCTGTCATGGTACCTCTAGCTGGGGAAAAGTTAGGATCTCATTATAGGAGGTGGAGGAATCAGGCTGCCATATACTTTTGCCTGGTTCCTAAGCCTTTCCATTCCACCATGCTACAGTCCAAACTTCTCAGCCAGATGGTCAAAGCTCTTCACAATATGACACCACCTGTTTAAACACCTATTTCCAAACTTCATAACTTCAGTTTCCCACTGTAGTCAGGCTGATCTTCCTTTTAGCTTACAAACACGGCTTTTCATTCCTAACTTCAAGCCTTAGGTTATTTCCCCCTCCTTACTCTTACCACCTACTTTCCTGTCTCAGCACATACAATCCTTCACCATCTTCGGAATGCAATTCGGTCCCCATGTCATTCATGAAAAATTCTGGAATCACTCCAGCTCCTGTGTAATTGACGTTCATTAAAAATAAACAAATAAATAAAAATCACTTTGAGACTAATTATTTGTATAACTAATCTGGGTCCTTCACCGTTGTTGGACACAATGGTTTGGTTTAGTCAATTTCTATTTCACCCTCTTTCTATAGCAAAGTTTCTATAACCTCAGCACTATTGACATTTGGGGCCAGATAATTCTTTGTCATGAGGGGCTGTCTTGTGTATTGCAGAACGTTTAATGACATCCCTAGCTTCTACCCACTAGATGCTAGTAGCACTCACCCTTCAGCTGTGACAACCAACAAGGTCTCTGACATTGCCAAGTGTCTCCGGGGCAGGGGAGGGAGAGCAAAGTCACCCCCACTCGAGAACCCCTCCTAGGGTACCTCCCTGAAGCTCAGAGGCAAGAAAGCTGAAAACCACATTTCTCAGACTCCGTTGCATCTAGGATTCTGGACAGGAAATAGGTTCTGACGAGCAGAACTTGTGCTAGATTTGAAAGGATACAGTGAGGTGGGGACCATCTTTCTCTACCTTCAGCTGTTTTCAAATGGCAGAAAGGGTTGTGAGGATGCAAAATATCTCTGCAGCGATATTCCATGTCCGCTCTCCTGGGGGTTGAGAAAGTGCTGTGTGTATGTGTAGTGGCTGTGGGGTGGGATGAGGGATGGCTGGTCTCAGGGTTCCAGATCCCACTCAGTTTCTGAGTGTCAAGAGACAATTTCCCTAATTGCCCAGTGCTGGCTACTTGCAGATTCCAACTTCCTGATTCCTGAATAGCAGTTGTCAAAGTGAGGTCTTGAACTCAACAGAGCCTCTGGTGCCTAGCTCCCTGGTGGTCAGTTCTATAATGTTAGAGTCAGTCCCAAGGGCCATTGAAAGTGAACTGAAACCTTCCACAATTTTTTTTTTTTTTTGGCGGTACGCGGGCCTCTCACTGTTGCAGCCTCTCCCGTTGTGGAGCACAGGCTCCGGATGCACAGGCTCAGCGGCCATGGCTCACGGGCCCAGCCGCTCCGCGGCACGTGGGATCCTCCCAGACCGGGGCACGAACCCGTGTCCCCTGCATCGGCAGGCGGACTCTCAACCACTGCGCCACCAGGGAAGCCCCCTTCCACAATTTTTTATGCACCTAGTTCACGTCATCTGTCTTTCTTTTTCTGAATAAAATAAGTAGTTTCTCTTTCCTGCACTGAACCCATATAATGCCTTACCTATGATTATTTTATTCTTTCACGAACTTCCTTTCTTTCTGAGTAGTTAAGCTTTTTACAGGAAGGAATCACACTTCTTTCTCTTATCTGCCGCCCATAATTGTCATCCAGTGCTTTGCTCAGAGTGGGAACAGGAAAGCAATTCAATTCATTTGTGTATGGCATTCAACTGAAAAGCTGCTCAATGAATAAAATCCTGGAAGAAGGGATGAAAAAAAAAAGGACACCCCCCCATCCCAGTTTTCCCTCCTCCTCAGTGTGTTATAGCACCTGGATGTGCTCATCTGAACCAGGAGAGAAAAACTGCTTCTAGTGGGAAACTGTTGTGAGACTTTCTTACTAATGGGCTCGATTATATGCTCCATTCCAGGCAAAGGGCCATACAGAGTATCCAGAACACACACTCTCCCTAGAATCATATCAATCAGGCGTTTGGCTCTAAATATCTATTCGCTGATGACTCCCAGGTTTACGTCCCCAGGCCTGGCCATTCTCCTGGACCCCAAACTTGTATATGTAAATGTTGATTTGACATCTCCACTTGGATATCTGATAGTCATATTAAATGTAACATGTGCAAAACCAAACTCTTCTTCTAGCCCAGTCTGCTTCTTTCACTGTCTCTTGCTTCTTCGTTTGTAAATGCCAACATTATCCACTCATGTCAAAAATGACTAGAAATAATGACTAATTTCTCCCTTTCCCTCAACCTCCGCTGCCAGACTATCAGCAATCCTGTGTTTTAACTCAAAAATCGATCTAGGGCTTCCCTGGTGGCGCAGTGGTAGAGAGTCCGCCTGCTGATGCAGGGGACGCGGGTTCGTGCCCCGGTTCGCGCCCCGGAAGATCCCACATGCCGCGGAGTGGCTGGGTCCATAAGCCATGGCCGCTGAGCCTGCACGTCTGGAGCCCGTGCTCCACAACGGGAGAGGCCACAACAGTGAGAGGCCCACGTACCACCAAAAAAAAAAAAAAAAAAAAAAAAAAAAAAAAAAAAAAAAAAAATCGATCTAAAATCCATCCATTTCACTCCATCTCTGGTGCTATCACCTTGGTTCAAGCCACCATCACCTCACTGGTTTCAATGTTTTCTCTCTTTCTCCCACATTTTAAAACAAAACTTGGATCATGTCTCTACTCTGTTTAGATCTGGTCTGTAGCTTTTCATCAGAATAACGTCAACACCCTTTAATCCACTGAACACAGCTTTACATGGTGTAGCCAGTGCTCAGCTCTCCAAATGCATCCTGTCCCATTCTCCCCTTACTCTTCATGCTGCAGCCCCAGGTCTTTTTTGTGTTCCCTGATCTCCCAAGCTCCTTACTACCTCAGGGGCTTTGCACTCGCTTATCTTATCCCTACTCTGGCTCTTTGCATGTCTAGTTCTTTTTCTCTTTCAGATCTTGGCTCACATGTCATCTTTCCGATATGTTTTGCTTGATCAGCCCATGGTAAGTAAACCCCACCCTCGAAGTCATTCCTATCCTATCACCCTGGTAATTTCCCTTAGCCGTCATCAGCATCAAAACTACCTTGCCTACTCATCTGTTCTTTTGTTTATTGCCTGTGTCCCCCCCCACCCCGCCCACTAGAGGACTAGAACTCTCATTAGGGCAGGACCATGTTTTGTCTCACTGCTGCATCTCGGCACCTGAAACAGGCCTCAGCACATTGCAGGCCCTCAGGAAATAGTTGTTGAATGAAGAGTTGAATATGTTCTTATCCAGGTTATTTCATTGTGGCAAAATACATATAACATAAAATTTACCATCTTAACCATTTTTAAGTGTTCCGTTTAATGGCATTAAGTACATTCACAGTGTTGTGCAGTCATCACCACCATCCACCTGCAGAACTCTTTTCATTTTGCAAAATGGAAACTCTGTATCCATGAAACAATAGCTTCCTGTTCTTCCCTCCCTCCAACCCCTGGCAACCACCATTCTACTTTCTTTCTCTATGAATTTGACTACTCTAGGTACCTTATATAACTAGAATCATACAGTATTTGTCTTTTTGTGACTGGTTTCGTTCACTTAGCACAATGTTCTCAAGGATCATCTACGTTGTAGCATGTGTCAGAATTTCCTTCGTTTTAAAGGCTGAATAATGTTCCAATGTATGTATAGACCACATTTTGTTTATCCATTCATCTTTCTATAGATACGTGGGTTGCTTCCACCTTTTGGCTATTATGAATAATGCTGTTATGAACATGCGTGTGCAAATATCTCTTTGAAACCCTGCTTTCAATTCTTTTGGGTATATATATATCCAGAAACATAATTGCTGGATCATATGATAATTCTACTTTTAATTTTTTGAGGAACTGCCATACTGTTTTCCATAGAAGCTGCATCATTTTACATCCCCACCAACAGTGCACCAGGGTTCCAATTTCTCCACATTCTTGCCAACACTTGTTATTTTCAGTTGTGTTCTGTTTTTTATAGTAGCAACCCTAATGGATGTGAGGCGGTATCTCATTATAGTTTTGATTTACATTTCCCTGATGATTAGTGATGTTGAACACCTACTCACATGCTTTTTGGCCACTTGTATATCTTCTTTAGAGTAATGTCTGTTCAAGTCTTCTGCCCATTTTAAAATCAGGTTTGTTGTTGTAGGAGTTCTTTTTGTATTACAGATACTAAACCTTTACCCAATATATGGTTTGCAAATATTTTCTCTCATCCTGTGGATTTCCTTTTCATTCAGTGGATTATATCCCTTGATGCACAGAGTTTTAAATTTTGGTGTAGTCAGTGAGATCAGCTCGGTGCTTTGTGACCACCTAGAGGGGTGGGATAGGGAGGATAGAAGGGAGACGCAAGAGAGAGGAGATATGGGGATATATGTATATGTATATCTGATTCACTTTGTTATAAAGCAGAAACTAACACACCATTGTAAAGCAATTATACTCCAATAAAGATGTTAAAAAATTTTAAAAAATGAAATTAAAGAAGGTTTCATGTCTGTACACTGGAGTTTTTATGGTTATGAAATTTGTACCCACCATATGAGAACTGTAATTGCAATGCAAGGCAGTATGTGATATATGCTGTATCAATTGTAGAAGCAAAGTGTTTTATGATTTCAAAGAAAGGAGAAAGCATACCTACTGGAGTTAAAAAAATTTTTTTTTGGTGTAGTCCAATTTATCTTTTTTTTTTTTCTTTTGTTGCCTGAGCTTTTGGTGTCATATCCGAGAAATCATTGCTAAATCCAATGTCATAAAGGTTTCCCCCTATATTATCTTCTAAGAGCTTTACAGTTTTTGTTCTTGTGCTTAGATCTTTGATCTATTTTGAATTAATTTCGGCATATAATGTAAGATAAGGATCCAACTTCATTCTTTAGCATGTAGATATCTAGTTTTCCCAGCACCATTTTTTGGAATAGACTGTCCTTTGGCCAATGAATGGTCTTGACATTTACAAAAAACATTTGTCCATGTATTTGAGAGTTTATTCTGGGCTTTCTATTCTATTTCATTGGTCTATATGTCTGTCTTTATGCCAGTACAACACTGTTTTGATTACTGTGACTTTGTAGTAAGTTTGGAATCAGGAAGTGTGAGATCTCCAACACGGTCCTTTTTCAAGATTGTTTTGGCTATTCAGGGTCCCTTGAGATTCCATTTGTATTTTAGAATGGATTTTTCTATTTCTGCAACAACAACAGAAAAGTCATTGGGATTTCGATAGGAATTGCATTGAAACTGTAGACCACTTTGGGTGGTATTGACTTCTTAACAGTACTAAGTCTGCTGTTGAATCCTGTTTCATAGTATCTTGTTAAGAATTTTTTCATCAATATTCATCAGGGTCTGTGGTTTTCTTTTCTTGTAGTGTCTTTGTCTGGCTCTAGTATTAGGGTGATGCTTGTCCTCCTAAAATGAGCTTGGGAGTGTTTCCTCCTCTTCAATTTTTAGAAGAGTCTGAGGAGGCTTGATGTCATTCTTCTTCAAATGTTTGGCAGAATTTGCCAGAGAAGCCATCTGGTCTGGGCTTTTCTTTACTGGGAGGCTTTTTATTACCGATTAAATCTCCTTACTAGTTATAGGTCTGTTCAGATTTTCTACTTCTTCATGATTGAGTCTTGATAGGTTGTGTTTCTAGGAATTTGTCTATTTCATCCAGGTTATTCAAGTTCTTGGACTACAGTTGGTCACAGCACTCTCTTACAATCCTTTTTACTTCTGCAAAATTGGTAGTCATGACCTCGCTTTCATTTCTGATTTTAGTTATTTGAGTACTCTCTCTTTTTTCTCTTAGTCAATCTAGCTAAAAGTTTGCCAATATTGTTGATCTTTTCAAAGAACCGAAAAGACTGGTTCTTGGTTTTGTTCTTATCTAATTTGTTTAGAACTTTAAAGGGAGGGGGAATGAAAAGAAAATAAGTACCTTTAAGATAATTATAAACTTGACTGGAAAGGAAAGGAGAGATTGTTGAACTGAAAATGACATCATCACCACTTAGGTATGAAACTGGAAAAAATTTTTTGGCATTCTTCATTCCAGACACAGCCAAGCATGGAAAAGAGGGGCTTTATTGTGTGCTCCATGCAAAACAGATAATTTTTTAAGCTTATATTTACATATATGCTTACTATGTGCCAGACACTATTATAAGCACTTTACATGTATTAACTCATTTAGTCCTCTTAGTAACCCAGTGAGGTAGGTATTATTATTAGTCCCATTTTACAGACGAGTTGACTGAGTGAGAGAGTTTAAGTCATGACTAGTAAGTGTCAGAACTGTGATTCCCACTTAGGGACTCTAGCTTCAGAAATGCTATACTACTAATAAGCACATCCTTTTGATGGATGAAATAGACACATAAATCGGTCTTTCCTTTAAAGTTTGCCAGTAGGTAAACTGGCAAATGAATGCTATTTAGAAGCTACCAATGAGATGGCCTTGAGATATGCTATCCCAGCCCAAAAAGCTTGTTCTTAGGGCTTTGGGATCCAGGTCTTCCCTATTCCAAGCTTTCTTCCCAGTGTCCGGACATCCACTTGAATCTCTGTGATGAACATATTACTTGCCAAGCTTTACCATCACTCTGACTCAAACAGTGTCAGAATCATGGTCTGCAATGCCAAGGTGACACCGTGCTGGGCACTTGGGCATGCGTGATCAGTGTTACGATAGGCACCCACACTTTGGCCCCTCCCCTCCCCTGTGGCATCTGTCCCATTTTCAGACCTACTGTGCTTCCTTTATGTTGTTGCTTTGGGCTCATCAAGTTTCTCATATAAATCCTGACTGCTGTCTTCACTTCAAGGCTGAGCAATCTGATAGGGCCTATTTTAAAAGGTCATTCTTGTTATTCGTAGAGAACAACAGCAACCAGAGCAAAACAGAGTCGGAACGTCAGTGCCCTGGTCAGAACCTTCCTGGGAACTGGGGGAGAGGAAGGCGGATGGAAACCTACCTTGACACAACGCAGTACCACGGCCCTGACGCAATAATCTGTAAGTACATATATGCACATATGCGCAGTAGTCACGGATTTCTTCTCTCTCCTGCTGGAACACCGAGTCAGGAAAAATATTCAGAGCCTGAGCCGGGACGTTGCTAGTGAAGCAGAGATTTCAGGTGAGAAGTAAATGTGCAGAGCGGATGCAGTGACCTTTCTTATTTGCAGTGTTTTCATTCTGCAGCTTGCACGGCAGGGACCCTGACATCAGAGGCTCTGATGGCCCGAGGCTGTGTTGGAGAGGAAATAAATGAGCCTGCCCTACTTCCACAGGCGCTGGTAATGTGTGCGGCAGGGAACCTGGGCCGGGCGAGATGTGTGTAGCCGAGCGACCTCTAGTGCCTGAAAGCGGGAGCTGCATCGCCTGCTCCAATGGGCGGAGGGAGGCCGAGGGGATCCTGAGTTTGAAAGCACAGGGTTTGTTGGGAAGATCCTGTTTGTCCAGCGCCGTCCAGGGTGTTAGGGAGGATTCAAAGGAATTACAAGCAGGCAAACTTAAGGAGCTTATCCTCTGGCTTGGGGAAATCAAAAGAGCATATGGTTTCTGTATTGACATGAGGCCATAGGAGGAGTTTCTGAGAAGGGAGAGAACACCATGGATGAGTAATCCCGGCAACTGAACCTGGAAGGGCGAATGGACTTAAGATGAAAAGAGGGAGGGCATCCCGGGGATGGGAGAAAACAAGCCGGCAGGAAGAAAAACCTTGACCACGTAGAGCAGAGATTTCTAATGAAAATATCTGATAGTCTGTGGTATTGGGGTGATTGACAGCGAAGCCCAAGAATGGAGGATCCAGCCCCTCTGGGCTCTCCAGAGGACCCTGCTCAGGTCTCCGCTACGGAAAACCTCCTCGCCACCCAGCCTGCCCAGCTCTTGCAGTCAGAAGGGAGCCCAGCAATCGCTCTTTCTGTCCCAATGTATGGGGAATGATGATGGACGTTTGACAACATGATCATGGGCTGCAAACTCAAATAGTACCGGGCCAAAGAGTTAATGTGAAGGCCTGAAACAGATGGGGTGGAGGATTCTGGCACTTCAGCGATGTCCGCTTTCGTTTTACATTTTGCAGAGACATTTAGCCAGCCTAGAGTCCTCAATGCAGCAGGAAGTAGTGGAGGCTTCTTCAAGGGGCAGCGGTGATTCAGCCCCGGCCAACTGTTAGGGTCAGGAATGCAGGTCTGAGTGCCAAGTATTCCACGCCTGCACAGGAAACACATTATCTAAAATTTTAGGTGACGCCTCTCCATGTTTAAGTGATGGGTCTTTTTATTTTTTAATTTAATTTTTATTTGATATTGGAGTATAGTTGATTTACAATGTTGTGTTAGTTTCAGGTGTACAGCAAAGTGATTCAGTTATAGGTATACATATATCCATTCTTTTTCAGATTCTTTTCCCATATAGGTTATTACAGAATATTGAGTAGAAAACATTGTGCGGATCAAACAATGCATGCTGTCCCTTTACGAATCGGGGTTCAGTTTAATCACATTTATTATGAAAAATGTTTCAAGATGCTGAATTAAATAGACAAGTTTTACTATAAATCTTATGACTTGGGGGAAAGGTACTGACTTTGGGGGCTGCCTTAATTTCTTTTTGGTGAGAGTGGGAAGTGTTTTTTCTCTGATGGTGGCCTTGAAAAGAGCTTGGGCTAAGTTCCTGAAGCCCTTTGCTCCTGTCTCTCTGCCCCTCACTTGCAAGTCCGGTCACCTTCCTGAGCCACCGTTTTCTTTTTTTAAAAACTGATGTATAATTGACATATAACATTATACATATTAATTTCAGGTGTACAACATAATGATTAGATATTTGTTTGTAGTGCAAAATGATCACCACAGTAAGTCTAATTAACATTCCTTACCACACATAGTTACAATTTTTGTTTCTTGTGATGAGAACTTTTAAGATTTACTTCCTCAGAAGCTTTCAAAGATACAGTGCAGCATCATTAACTATGGTCACCCTGCTGTACATTACATCGTCACGCCTTATTTATTTTGTAACTGAAAGTTTGTATGTTTTGACCACCTTCATCCATTTTGCCCACCCCTAACCCCCATCTCTGGCAATCACTAATCTGTTCTCTGTATCTGTGAACTCAAGTTTTGGGATTTCTTTTAGACTCCACATATAAATGAGATCATACGATATTTGAGCCCCTGTTTTCTCATTAGTAAAATTGGCAATCTAATTAGAGGTCATTTTAGCACAACAATCTATGATTCCTAAGGCACCATCTAGATCTAAAATTCTGTGATTCTTGCTCCAGTCTGAAAGAGGGTGTGTTTTCCAGCTGACCTCACCTTACAGAAGGCTCAGAGAGAGTTTCATTTTGTGTGCTGGATTTCTGTCATCCTTCAAGGGAGGCAGTGCAGAGTGGCAAAATCACTGTCAACCTTGGCCACACATTAGAATGAACTGGAGGGTTTGGCAACAAACCCAATGCCAAGCCCCATTCGGAACCACACAGGCAAACTGAAGGGACTCTGGGGATGGGTTCCAGGCATGGGGATGTTGCGATGGCTCCTCAGGTGATTTGAATGTGCAGCCAAGATTCAGAGGCACAGGCATAGGCAGAAGTAGACTTTCAACCCAGCATCTGGAATCTGACAAACCTGGGCAGTGGCAAGCCACATTTGCAGCCTGAGGCAAAAGGAAAAAATTTGACCTCTGTACACACTTATCAAAACACCCTCCCCTAGTTCAAACAAAATGAGAAAAGTTTATAAAATCTCTACAATTAGAAATCAAGACTGTATATAAAGTCTGTGTTGTCCAATCTGTTCTTGAACTATGGTCAACCTTGGCCATCAACGCATTGGGGACGCAAGGTCCTGCAGTGCTGGGAACCATGAGTTGACTGGAAACAACCGTTCCTGCTGCACAATAATGCAGGGTCGTAAAACAAATCAACAGTCTGTCTTTATTTAAAATTACAGGGACCTCCCTGGTGGTCCAGTGGTTGAGAATCTGCCTTCCAATGAAGGGGACGCTGGTTCGATCCCTGGTCGGGGAACTAAGATCCCACATGCCACGGGGCAAGTAAGCCTGCGCACCACAACTAGAGAGAAGCCCGCGCACCACAACAAAGAGCCCACGCACTGCAATAAAAGATCCCATGTGCCACAACTAAGACCCAACACGGCCAAGGAAATAAATAAATAATAAAAATAAAATTATGAGAATTTGTTCATTATGGATATTTTTGCATTTACTTAGACTTTTAAAAAATATTGAATTTAAATATGATTTACCTTGATTACTGAGTTTTTTGCAGCCCCCCCCCCCTCACAGTGTGCACCTGAGGAGAGTGTTTCACTCATCCCATCCTAATCCCAATTCTGAACCTGGCTGTAAATCCTGCTTCTGCTTGGGTAAGTTACTTAACCAATCTAAGCCTCACTTACTTGTGTGTAAGATGTCGTTTATGCCAGCCCCTCCTTTACAGTGCTGTGAAGTTTAAATGAGGTGACGTGGTGAAGTGCCCAGCCCAAAGTGGGAAGCCTCTACTATGCCCTAATGTGGGTTGGCTAATATCATGTACAAAGGTTGCACAATACCATGGTTCTAATTTGCTTATTCCAAGAAAGTTGGCTTACCTGGGGTTTGCCGGTTCTTGGGTATAGGACTGGGGTTGTCTCAACATTGCAAACTGTCTCCAACCAAGTAATTCTAGATGAAAGGTGTTCAAGCTCTTCCATAAAATCCTAGGGATCCCCAAATAACCAGATGTTATTGACAGCTGAACACTGACTCTATAAATTGCCTGATAGGCATAATTATTTTAATCTATTTTATATTTTTGGATCTGTGCAAATTTTATTTTAATCAATTTAAAGAAAGAGTTTGTAGATTTAAAATAAGTTTGAGAATTACGCTTCTAGATCTTAGTTCTCAAAGTTTAATGTCCATAAGAGCCAGCTGGGCATCTTGTTCAAGTTCTCAAAGTTTAATGTCCATAAGAGTCAGCTGGGCGTCTTGTTCAAATTCACGTTCTGATTCAGCAGGTGTAACTGCTGAGGTTCTGCATTTGTAACAAGCTCCCAAGTGGGAGCGGCTACATAATTCGTGGGGCTTGGTGGGAATGAAAATTCAGGATGTCTTGTTCAAAAATTAACGATTTCAAAATGGCGACAACAAAGTATAAAACCACATGCAGATTCCTAAGCACGAGTCCCTGGGCTACTCCACAGGCCACACGCCCAGGAAGGCAACCCTGCTCCCAGGTGACACCAGTGCTGTTGGCCCATGGCCATGCTTTGAGTAGCAAAGGTCTAATCAGCGGTGTCCAGTAGAACTCCCTGTGATAATGGAAATGTTCTATATGTGTGCTATTCAATACAGCAGCCACTTAGCCACATGGGGTTGTTGAGCACTTGGAATGTGGCTAGAGTGACTAAAACCGGTTTTATTGAATTTTAATTAAATTTAAATGGCCCCATGTGTCTGGTGGCTGCTGCATTGGACAGCACAATTTGGTTGTCAGCTTTCTCCAGCAGGAAATGTCCTATTCATAAGCACATTTTCAGTCTTCAGGTTGCCTAAAGAACATTATAGTCAAGGGAAGTCAGACCAGATCTTTTTCTTTATGTTTTAATAGATTTATTATTATTATTACTTAATCTGACAGGGAATGCTGCTCCAAATAGTCTCATGGAAAAGACCTGGCCTTTTGGTCTGGGAAATAATCATTTTTTTACATTAAAATTTTTTTTGTACTTACTGTGGAAAAATATTGGCAATTCAGATGTTAAAAGTTTCTTGTCTCCCGTCGTAGGACGTGATTGACAGCCTTTAAGTGCTTGTCTGCGTCTTTTAAAATGAAAGTGACTGACACTCTTCAAGAAGAGCACACTTTCCTGCAGCCTGGAAATGTGACTTGATCGCCCTGATGTGAAGATGGTTTTCAGGTGTCTGAGCAGCTCCTCAGGCTTTTTTGCGGTACGCGGGCCTCTCACTGTTGTGGCCTCTCCCGTTGCGGAGCACAGGCTCCGGACGCGCAGGCTCAGTGGCCATGGCTCGCGGGCCCAGGCGCTCCGCGGCATGTGAAATCTTCCTGGACCGGGGCACGAACCCGTGTCCCCTGCATCGGCAGGCGGACTCTCAACCACTGCGCCACCAGGGAAGCCCCTCCTCAGGCTTTTAACCCTCTGTGGTCAGACATCTTGTTTCCGGTCATTGGACTGAGCCTGTGCAGGGAAGACAGACAGAACTCGCGGGAGTGCCACCAGGCTTGCTATTATGAACCAAAGAGGCACTTCAATTCTGAAGGGCTTTTTTTTTTAGTTTGGTCTGTGTGAAATCTTCAAGTTGCTAAATTGCTAATCTCCAGAGAGGTTTTCTGGTTTCCAAACTCTGCTCAAGACTTTAAGCTTTCTTTTTGAAACAGGATGAATTGGGCACTCAATGAGAGACAGAGAGATTTAAAATCTAACTTCTTGAGTCAAAGAAATGGAAGTAAGAAGATGCCACGAGAAGTTTGGGAGACCAGGAAGGAAGGAAGGAATGTGAGAAGGGGCTCATTTAAGAATAACAGCCAGAAACCAAAGCTCCATCCAACAGGAATTTATAAGTATCAGGAAAAAACAGCCCTTGGTTTCTGTGACTGCTTTTTCTTTGGATCTTAGTTGGTTCTTGACATCAAAGCACAAAGCACAGGAGGGATTAAACATTCTCCAAATGGGTCACTGCTTGGCAGCCCCGAGATACACTATTTAGAAACCTAACATCTGGAAACAGACCCAGGAATCTATAAGAAGTTAGTAAATGATAGAGTGACAGTAGAGGAAAAGGTAGTGTTATCCAAAAGTGTTAAGTCAACTGGCCAAATATTTGGGGAAAATAAATATTGCTCAATACTTATACTCTACAACAAAACAAATCCCATATGGATTAAATATTTATATGCTAAAAATAAACAAACCCCCAAACTATAAAAGTGCTGGTGGAAGAGTGGAATTTCGGGGTCAGGGGTGTGTGTGTACTTAATTTGACCACAGTTTACTCTCCCACTGGCAGTGCAAGGGTCCTATGTCTGCAAATCCACACCAATACCTGATATTATCTAGTTTCTAGTTTTTGCCATTTAATAAGGCATAAGTTTATTTCAAAATGCATTTCTTATATTATTAATGAATTTGAACATCTCTTCAAATTCTTTTTAGTTTTTTGGATTTCCATTTTCATAAAATGCCTGCTTATACCCTTTGCCCAATTTCTACTGGGGTTTCTGTATTTTTCTTCCTGATTTGAGAAGTTTCCTTGTGTATTCTAGATATTAATCCCTTGTTAATTTGCACATTGCAAATACCATTTTCCTCTTTGTCACTCTAAAAAGACCAATGTTAGTAATGTTAGTCTTTGCTGAACAGAAGTCCTTCATTTTGATGCAACAAAATCTGTCTCACAGGATCCATAAGTGGATGCAGGATTGTTTGTGATGGGAAGTTGGAGGCAGTTGGAATGCCCATTGCTGGGAGAGCAGATTGGTGAAATGTTAGAGGCACACCAAGGAGGGCTGACTAGAAGTTAGAAGCAAGGCATCAAATGCACACAGAACATCAAGCATGGATCTTAAAAATGCAATGCTGAGTGAAACAAGTAAGAAGCCTAGTGAGATATATAACACAATATCATTTATGTATGTCAATTAAAATGCATCAACATCATACAATATGTATTTAGCAAAAACATATGCAAATGAAAAAGATACATATTCAACACCTTAGAATGGTTTTATGAAGGGGAGGACTGGAATAGGAAATGGGGATTACAGGGAATAAATAAATAAGAGAGGAGCCTAAGAAGGATCAATCACTGATAATATCTTAGGAAATGGATCAACTGCGCCTGAGTATTCCACACTCAACCACAGAAGATAAAAGTACAGGTAAATATTTCTATCATGTGGAGGTAAGAAAAGACTTTCTCAGCATGATGCTAAAGACAAAAACTATAAAGGAAAAGGATGTTCAAGCTAATGAAATAAAATATTTTTGAATTATAGTAAATATACATAGCATAAAATGTACCATTTTAACCATTTTTAAGTGTGCAGTTTGGTAGTGTTAAGTACCTTCACATTGCTTCCCAACCAATCTCCAGAACTCTTTTCATCTGACAAAACTGAAACTCTGCACCCAGTAAACTAATCCCCATTTCCCCCTCCTCCCAACCCCTGGCAACCATTGTTCGATGTTCTGTCTCTGTTCATTTGACTCCTCTAGGTACCTCACACAAGTGGAATCATACAGTATTTGTCCTTTTGTAACTGGCTTATTTCCCTTAGCATAATGTCCTCAAGGTTCATCCATGTTGTAGCAAGTGTTAGATTTTCCTTCCTTTTTAAGACTGAATAATATTCCATTGTACAGCATTTGATTTATCCATTCATCTGCTGATGGGCAAGTGGGTTAGTCCCACATTTTGGCTATTGTGAATAATGCTGCTATAAACATGAATGTACAAATATCTCTTCAAGACCTTGCTTTCATTTTTTTTTGAATATATATCAAGTGGAATTGCTGAATCATATGGTCATTCTATTTTTTCAAAGTGGCTTTGAAGAGCCACTTACTCCTAATATGAAGGGTCTACATTCAGCCACAGAGTGGCCATGGAAAATTCCCATTATGTGGAGGTCAGCAGGGAGAGTCACACATCTCTAAGGGGACCCCTGACCCTCTGAAGATGGCATAGGTTGCCTGAAACAAATATTACAATAAAAATGTATTATTAAAATTTTATAAGATGTAACAAGTATAATAGAAATTTACATAATTTAACTTTCCAGTGGTGTGATTTTGAAAGATTTTAGCAAATATACTTCTGAGGTTATTAAAGCTGCACTGAGACTTGTGGAAACCCTCGTGCGACAGGCAATGCTTCCTTTGTAGTTTCACTTTAGCTACTTGTGCACATGTGCAGGTGATATACTTTCCATCTCCTTTCAGAGCCTTTCTTCCTCTTTTTATGTGGTGCTCTGTATATGTAGATCTGCTAATGTGAACTCACTCCCCGCTCCCCAAAGCCGTGCTGTGTCCAGGAAGTTACAAACTGGAAGTAGTTGCATTGAAGTGAAGGCATGGGGACAAGTTTTAAAATGGGGAAACTGGATTTCTTTGGCCTGGAGAGGAAGAAACTCAGTACAGGATAGTGGTCTTTAAATACCCGAGCTGCTCAAGAAGCAGAGATTACAAAAGACAGTGCTTTCTAGGAAAGAAAGCTGTCCATCAAAGAACTGGGCTCCCTTGAGAAGTAGTGAGTTCCCCATCCCTGGAAATGTTTCTCCTGTAGAGAACATTGCTCCAGGGGGCTGAACCAGATGAAGGTCCGATGAAACACTGGGGTTTTGTGACTGACTGAGCACACAACTGCCTTATGAAAAGATGAGAAGAAGACCTCAGTGGGAATTGTGTGTCTGAGGAGGAGGCTTTGTGGCACATGCCTGGCAGCACGTGGAGAACGAGATTGGGATATAAGCTTGATGTCCTTAGTGCCCTTTTTTCCAGTTAACTATCAGCCCCCACTGGGCCGCCCCACCCACTGTCTCCCAGTCTCTCTCCACCACCTAAACCTCCTTCCTCTTTGCCTACTCAACCCTAACCATTTTCTGAAGCCTCTCTTCCTCCACAGAACCTTCTATTAAAACTTCCTCCTACTCACTGCCGCATTTAATGGAGATGTGATTCAAAGTTACTGATAGAGATCATGGGGCTCTACCCACCTGCCCACTCACCACAGAGCAGTAAGATGTCAAAGTTAAGAGAATGGCCTTTGCAGTCACACCAACGTTAGAATTTGAGTCTTACCAAAACTACCTATTACTTCCCACCCCTCAGCTTCGGTTTCCTCATCCGTCAGTTGGGGAAGATGATGCAAATGACAGCTCATGTTTGCACCAGGTGCTAACTAAATGCATCATACACACAACCTCTCCTGAGAGGTACGTACTCTTCGTTCTCTGCACTTGACCACCCATAGGATTGCAGTGAGGCACGGAAGCGCTTCACCCAACCTTGCCCCACCCCCACTCCCAGTGCACACTTGGTGCTGCATAAATGCTGCCTGTTATTGTGATAAGTCAGGTCGTGGGATCTGGTGCTATAGCAATGGTAGACGTAACTCCACTCTTTTCTCCCCACAGATCATGACAACCTTGAGAACAGCTGGTCTCTACAGCAGTTTGGCATTTATTCATCTTGGACTGTTACTGGGTTGCTCACGAATCTATTTGTGTCTTGTCTCTGGAGGATAAGAACTATTGGTGACACTCAGGACATCTCCCCCAGAGAGTGATGAGCCTCTCAAGCCCACGGGGTCGTGGTGGCTGGAGAATGCGTGTTGGATTAGGTGGATCCCAGCTGGGCAGTTCCTCTAAGGCTGGGGAACGGCGCTTTCCCAGATGCCAGACAGATGCCTTGCAGAGAAATGACAGGCTGTGGGTGGGACCTCAGATAATGGAGAACTCTGGGGCCTCACAGCCACCAAGCTTGCCTTGGCAACAGCTCTTTTCCCTGTTCTCGTTTGAAAGGGAATTATGTGACTGCTGGCACTAGGCAATTATCATTTGTGAACATTTTTTCTCTTGTGTCATGTCAGAGAAAGGCACACACAAACCTTGCCTGTGAATAGTACATTCAGGAATTATAGGCATAAGCCAATCTAGTTTTAAAAATGATGTTGCCATCTAAATTCTATTAAGCCTACAATGCAATCTCCCTTAGACCAAAATATTCTCTTTTCACTTTCTTTTTCTCCAATTTAATTTGATTTTTGCTCTCTTCAGAGGATACACAGAAATCGGGTTAGGGCTTCGTCTATTCAGTATTGCCCGTAGAGAGCTTCTTCCCTTTCTATTTCAGCCCATTCTCTACTTCTTCCTTAATCCACTTTCTGCCCAGCGAATATCCCAAGAAGAACTGGACAGAGATAAATCATTTTGCCTTGGAAATTTATCAGGTTGAAAAAAAATAAACAATCTGCTGCCCTCCGAAACTCAGAAAATCACGTTAGCCTCAGGTACCAAGTCTGTTTATTTTCCTTTATCCTAAGGGATAGATTTCATTATGAAAGCTGGGCCCAACTGAATGTCCAAAGCAGTCCCTCATACCCAAGGAGTGCCAGAAATAATAAATGAATGTGTTTGCTATTGAAATGGTCCAATCGCGAATTCAGAAGGGATTATATTTGGTTTTTTGGAGGGGTTGAATCATATAGGTTTTAAATAATAATTCTGCAAGTTCAGCTCTTTTTGAGGGCATGCAGAATCACTTGAATCACAGGAATCACAACTCCTGAAAACCCAGAGAGTAATTGTTATAACAAGACTGAAGCAATATTGCTTTTTATGCAGCTTAAGGTGTAAGCAAATATTTCCTCTTAACACATTTCTAATGTTTGGTACAGTAACGTTCATCAGATTTGACGAAAAGAGACATACCTTTTTAAAAATCCAGGCTTCTCTCACTCCTTCCCTTTCTGTATCCAAGAAAATGAAGAAGAAAATACATAAATTAGAATAAGGCAAGTAATGGAGTCTAAGTGGCGTGTTTCTTTCTTTCTTATAAATTTTAGTTACGTGTTGACTTGTAAAGAAGGAAAAGGACTCTCTGTCTACAAGATCTGGTAAAAAGTGCCTTTCTGTTCTGTAGGAAAGGAAAATGACGGAGTAATAACAATATGATAATATTTCCATCCTGGCAGGCAAAGCAACCTCATGGATGTTTAGTGCAGCTAAGGAGAGCGCTATGATCTAGAATCATTTGAAGGCGCATCTCTGACAATTGGGAAGCCCCAGTGAAACTCCACATAAAAACTCAGACACCCTGGCCTGTGCACTACCTCCCATATTCTGGTCAGCTTTGCTACCACCCTTGGTCTGGCTTCACACACTGGCATTCTAGCCCCCTGGGATCCTGCCACCCTTTGACATGATGGACTTGATGTTGCAATGACCTTAAAAGACATCTTTCTGGTAACAAGACTACTAGGTTACAGACATCCTTGGTTACAGCCCAAGCAATGTGGCTTGGAACATTCTCCAACCAGGAAGGCTGGGCATGAATCAGTGGGCATTTCTCATAGTCAAAAGTAGAGTCCATGTTCTTCCAAAGAAGAATACAAGTCATTCAATCTACAGGGGCAAGAAAGGATATATAAAGGCCCATGAGCAAAATCTTGATCTCTTTGTCAAACTTAAAATTAGATTCATCAGCATGGGGACCTTCAAGATGGTAGAGGAGTCATACGTGAAGATCACCTTTCTCCCCACAAATACATAAAAAATACATCTACATGTGGAACAACTCCTACAGAACACCTACTGAACGCTGGCAGAAGACCTGAGACCTCCCAAAAGGCAAGAAAATCCCCACATACCTGGATAGGGCAAAAGAAAAAGGAAAAAACAGAGACAAAAGAATAAGGATGGGACCTGCACCTCTGGGAGGGAGCTGTGAAGGATTCCACACACTAGGAAGCCCCTTCACTAGCAGAGACGGGGGATGGCCCAGGGGGAAGCTTCAGAGCCACAGAGGAGAGCGCAGCAACAGGGGTGCGGAGGGCAAAGCGGAGAGATTCCCGCACAGAGGATCGGTGCCGACCGGCACTCACCAGCCTGAGAGGCTTGTCTGCTCACACGCCTCGGGCTTCGGAGGTCAGATCCTAGGGAGAGGACTGGGGTTGGCTGCATGAACACAGCCTGAAGGGGCCAGTGCACCACAGCTAGCCGGGAGGGAGTCCGGGAAAATCTCTGGATCTGCCAGAGGCAAGAGACCATTGTTTATGGTTGCACAAAGAGAGGGGATTCAAAGCACCACCTAACCGAGCTCAAGAGACAGGCACAAGCTGTGGCTATCAGCGCAGATCCCAGAGACAGGCACGAGATGCTAAGGCTGCTGCTGCAGCCACCAAGAAGCCTGTGTGCGAGCACAGGTCATGCCAATGGAAACCAAAAGAAAGCTGGAGTAGCAATTCTCATATCAGACAGAATAGACTTTAAAATAAAGACTATTACAAGAGACAAAGAAGGACACTACATAATGATCAAGTGATTGATCCAAGAAGAAGATATAACAATTGTAAATATTTATGCACCCAACATAGGAGCACCTCAATACATAAGGAAAATGTTAACAGCCATAAAAGGGGAAATTGACAGTAACACAATAATAGTAGGGGACTTTAACACCCCACTTTCACCAATTGACAGATCATCCAAAATGAAATTAAATAAGGAAACACGGGCTTCCCTGGTGGCGCAGTGGTTAAGAGTCTGCCTGCCGATGCAGGGGACACGGGTTCTAGCCCCGGTCCGGGAGGATCCCACATGCCGTGGAGCAGCTAGGCCCATGAGCCATGGCTGCTGAGCCTGCGCATCCGGAGCCTGTGCTCTGCAACGGGAGAGGCCACAACAGTGAGAGGCCCGCATACCGAAAAAAAAAAAATAAATAAGGAAACACAACCCTTAAATGACACATTAAACAAGATGGATTTAATTGATATTTATAGGACATTCCATCCAAAAACAACAGAATACACTTTCTTCTCAAGTATTCATGAAACATTCTCCAGGATAGATCATATCTTGGGTCACAAATCAAGCCTTGGTAATTTTAAGAAAATTGAAATCATATCGAGTATCTTTTCCGACCACAGTGCTATGAGACTAGATATTAATTACAGGAAGAAAACTGTAAAAAATACAAACACATGGAGGCTAAACAATACACTACTAAATAACCAAGAGATTACTGAAGAAATCAAAGAGGAAATCAAAAATTGCCTAGAAACAAATGACAATAAAAACACGACAACCCCAAACCTATGGGACGAAGCAAAAGCAGTTCTAAGAGGGAAGTTTATAGCAATACAATCCTACCTCAAGAAACAAGAAACATCTCAAATAAACAACCTAACATTACACCTAAAGAAATTAGATAAAGAAGAACAAAAACACCCCAAAGTTAGCAGAAGGAAGGAAATCATAAAGATCAGATCAGAAATAAATAAAAAAGAAATGAAGGAAACAATAGCAAACATCAATAAAACTAAAAGCTGGTTCTTTGAGAAGATAAACAAAATTGATAAACCATTAGCGAGACCCATCAAGAAAAAAAGAGAGAAGACTCAAATCAACAGAATTAGAAATGAAAAAGGAGAAGTAACAAGTGACACTGCAGAAATACAAAGGATCATGAGAGATTCCTAAAAGCAACTATATACCAATAAAATGGACAACCTGGAAGAAATGGACAAATTCTTAGAAATGCACAACCTTTCCAGACTGAACCGGGAAGAAATAGAAAATATACACAGACCAATCACAAGCACTGAAATTGAAACTGTGATTAAAACTCTTCCAACAAACGAAAGTCCAGGACCAGATGGCTTCACAGGTGAATTCTATCAAACATTTAGAGAAGAGCTACCACCTATCTTTCTCAAACTCTTCCAAAATACAGCAGAGGGAGGAACACTCCCAAATTCATTCTATGAGGCCACCATCACCCTGATACAAAAACCAGACAAAGATGTCACAAAGAAAGAAAACTACAGGCCAATATCACTGATGAACATAGATGCAGATATCCACAAAAAAATACTAGCAAACAGAATCCAACAGTACATTAAAAGGATCATACACTATGATCAAGTGGGGTTTATCCCAGGAATACAAGGATTCTTCAATATATGCAAATCAATCAATGTGATAGAGCATATTAACAAACTGAAGGATAAAAACCATAGGATCATCTCAATATCTGCAGAAAAACCTTTCGACAAAATTCAACACCATTTATGATAAAAACTCTCCAGAAAGTAGGCATAGAGGGAACCTACCCCAACATAATAAAGGCCATATATGACAAACCCACAGCCAACAAAGTTCTCAATGGTGGAGAACTGAAACCATATCCTCTAAGATCAGGAACAAGACAAGGTTGCCCACTCTCACCACTATTATTCAACATAGTTTTGGAAGTTTTAGCCACAGCAATCGGAGAAGAAAAAGAAATAAAAGGAATCCAAATCGGAAAAGAAGAAGAAAAGCTGTCACTGTTTGCAGATGACATGATATTCTACATAGAGAATCCTAAAGATGGTACCAGAAAGCTATTAGAGCTAATCAATGAATTTGGTAAAGTAGCAGGATACCAAATTAATGCACAGAAACCTCTTGCATACCTATACACTAAAGATGAAAAATCCGAAAGAGATTTTAAGGAAACACTCCCTTTTACCATTGCAACAAAAAGAATAAAATACCTAGGAATAAACCTACCTATGAAGACAAAAGACCTGTATGCAGAAAACTATAAGACACTGATGAAAGAAATTAAAAATGATACAAACAGATGGAGAGATATACCATGTTCTTGGATTGGAAGAATCAACATTGTGACAATGACTCTACTACCCGAAGCAATCTACAGATTCAGTGCAATCCCTATGAAACTACCAATGGCATTTTTCACAGAACTAGTACAAAAAATTTTACAATTTGTATGGAAACACAAAAGACCCCAAATAGCCAAAGCAATCTTAAGAAAGAAAAATGGACCTGGAGGAATTAGGCTCCCTGACTTCAGACTATACTACAAAACTACAGTAATCAAGACAGTATGGTACTGGCACAAAAACAGCAATATAGATCAATGGAACAGGATAGAAAACCCAGAGAGAAACTCACGTAATATGGTCACCTTATTTTTGAAAAAGGAGGCAAGAATATACTGTAGAGAAAAGACAGCCTCTTCAGTAAGTGGTGCTGGGAAAACTGGACAGCTACATGTAGAAGAATGAAATTAGAACACTCCTAACACCATACACAAAAATAAACTCAAAATGGATTAAAGACCTAAATGTAAGGCCAGACACTATAAATCTCTTAGAGGAAAACATAGGCAGAACACTCTATGACATAAATCACAGCAAGATCCTTTTTGAGTTACCTTCTGGAGAAATGGAAATAAAAACCAAAATAAACAAATGGGACCTAATGAAACTAAAAACATTTGCACAGCAAAAGAAACCATAAACAAGACAAAAAGACCACCCTCGGAATGGGAGAAAATATTTGCAAATGAAGCAACTGACAAAGGATTAATCTCAAAAATATACAAGAAGCTCATGCAGCTCAATATCAAAAAAACAAACAACCCAAACCAAAAATGGGCAGAAGATCTAAACAGACATTTCTCCAAAGAAGATATAAACCATGAAAGGATGCTCAACATCACTAATCATTAGAGAAATGCAAATCAAAACTACAATGAGGTATCACCTCACACTGGTCAGAATGGCCATCATCAAAAAATCTACAAACAATAAATTCTGGAGAGGGTGTGGAGAAAAGCAAACCCTCTTGCACTCTTGGTGGGAATGTAAATTGATACAGCCACTATGGAGAACAGTATGGAGGTTCCTTATAAAACTAAAAATAGAACTACCATACGAACCAGAAATCCCACTACTGTACATATACCCTGAAAAAACCATAATGCAAGAAGAGACATGTACCACAATGTTCATTGCAGCACTATTTACAATAGCCAGGACATGGAAGCAACCTAAGTGTCCACTGACAGATGAATGGATAAACAAGACGTGACACATATATACAATGGAATATTACTCAGCCATAAAAAGAAATAAAACTGAGTTATTTGTAGTGATGTAGATGGCCCTAGAGTCTGTCATACAGAGTGAAGTAAGTCATAAAGAGAAAAACAAATACCGTAGGCTAACACATGTATATGGAATCTAAAAAAAAAAAAATTGGTTCTGAAGAACCTAGGGGCAGGACAGGAATAGAGATGCAGACGTAGAGAATGGACTTGAGGACACAGGGATGGGGAAGGTAAGCTGGGACGAAGTGAGAGAGTGGCATTGACATATATACACTACCAAATGTAAAATAGATAGCTAGTGGGAAGCAGCCGCATAGCACAGGGAGATCAGCTTGGTGCTTTGTGACCACCTAGAGGGGTGGGATAGGGAAGGTGGGATGGAGATGCAAGAGGGAGGAGATATGGAGATATATGTATATGTATAGCTGATTCACTTTGTTATAAAGCAGAAACTAACACAACATTGTAATGCAATTATACTCCAATAAAGATGTTAAAAATAAATTATATTCGTCACTGTTGGAGATGAATGAATCTGTCTAGATATCAATAAACATAAACCAATATGAGTATGTCTATCTGTCATCTATCTATGTATTTATCTATCTATCTTTCTATATCTATCTTTTTGTCTCTTTATCGTGACATGAACATAGTTCCAGGTAATACGTTTTGCTAGTACTTACTAGACTCTATGCAACTTAACTTGGCACAATAAGGTCATGATGTTTACTCTCTCTTTTTTAAATGAGCAAAAGTAAAGTAGCTCCTCCTTAGGCAATGCAGCAGGCAAAAGTGTGTTATCAAATCACTGTCAGTGACTCTAAGCAAGCTGTAGAGAAAACCCTCAAAAATGAAAATTGACTGGAAAAGAAGGCTTGTACCCTTTGTGAAGCAGACATGAACACAATTACAATTTGTCTCAAACTTTGCAGGCAAATCTACCTTTGGATTGATGTCAAATAGGGAGAATTTCAGCCTGAGGACACTTTTTTAAAAAAAAATTAATTTATTTTATTTTATTTATTTTTGTCTGCGTTGGGTCTTCATTGCTGGTCGTGGGCTTTCTCTAGTTGTGGCAAGCGGGGGCCACTCTTCATTGCAGTGCACAGGCTTCTCATTGCGATGGCTTCCCTTGTTGCAGAGCATGGGACCTAGGTACACAGGCTTCAGTACTTGTGGCAAAAGAGCTCAGTAGTTGTGGCATGTGGGCTCTAGAGCACAGGCTCAGTAGTTGTGGTGCATGGGCTTAGTTGCTCTGCGGCATGTGGGATCTTCCCGGACCAGGGCTTGAACCCGTGTCACCTGCACTGGCAGGAGGATTGTTAACCGCTGCGCCACCAGGGAAGCCCCTGAGGACGCTTTTTAAGGAACTGATCAGTACTGGAGAACAGAGGAAACAGAGAGAACTAGAATGGGCGTGTTAATGGAAACTCCATCTCTGTCATGCCTGTAGTGTCAATGAGAGCACAACCATGGAATGGGTACCACAGAAGCAGATAATCCCTGTTCCTATTTCCCCACCTTCAGCCTCCCAATCTGTCATTCTCCTAAAGTAGGAATTGTTTTCCTCCTTTCTGTTTTTAGTTGGCAATTATATCTGAGCACTGAGGTGCTGCCATCATGTTCTTGTAAAACATCCTGGAAGGGAAGCCAAGGTCCACGACCACAAAGAACGCTTGAGGATCTTCAGCATAGCCATAGAGGCACAGCAGAAAACGACCTCAGTCAAATCATCATGCTGCACGCCTGAAACTCATGTACTGCCGTATGACAATTTCACCTTAATAAAACTGGACGAAAAAACAATTAAATTTAATTAAATTAAAAAAAGAAAACACACCTCAAGGCAACTTTACCGTGATGGACCATCTTTATTTATCAAGTGTCTAACTTATCATTGGCTACTTTTGTTTAATAAGTGTCCGCCTATTTACTTGTTCACATGGAAATGATGTGTCGTTAACATTATCTGAAGCCAATGTAATTCATTCAAAGGGTCCCTGCTGAGTGTTCTCTCCGTTCTCCATCTCCATTGTCTGGGGAGGGTCTAGGGCATGATGCCATCTGCTGTTTCAACAAACAAGCAAAGGGAAGGGCCTGGGGTTAGGTGATATGATATGGCGCTTTAACTCATGCCTTGGAACCAGAGCTGAGCCTCTGTCTCTTTAGCGACTGGAGCGAGTAGAAGCACAGTGTATGGGCACACACTGAAGGCATCACACCCTTACTTCCTTTTTTAAAGGGCAAAGTCACGTTGAGTGGAAGGTGCTGTTGGAAAAAGAAAATGAAGGTCCAGGGGATTGGACTGTGGGATTCTATGTGTTGTTCTCATCAATTCTATCTCCATTCTAGGGGCTGTTTGTGCAATAGTGGGTGGATAGCTTTCTCTCTGGCTTTCAATTCATTCTAGTCCATTCTAATCCAATTTAATTTCTCAAAACACACACACACACACACACACACACACACACACACACACACACGCCTTCATCTCCACGTGGGAAGGAAAGGGAAGAATAACCGAGGTGACAGCAGAAGTCATGAGTTCGGCAATGAGTGGGCTAAGAGGACAGCAAAGGATGTAGACAAGGCAGCAAGGAGATGCTCTGGACCGATGGCCATGAGAAGTGCCAGTCGCGGGTAAAGCATGGAGGACTCAGGAGGTGAAATCATATCAAAGCTCTTTTATCGGCCCCATCTGTGGTCTGACCCTGTTCCCCAGGTTTTGTTTTTCTCCCTTGGTGAGACTTTGTACCTATGTGCTGGGGTAGAGAGGAGTGGAAGCTGGGTTTGGCAGAAGGGAAATAGAAGAAGAAGAATGAAACAAAGGTGAGAACTGAAGGCCGGCTAACAATTCCCTTGATTCCCCAGTTTCTGGATGTTGCCTCTATGTTTGTCCTGCAGCGTATGTGATGACGAGACCCAGTCCTGCAGATTCAGCAGCTGAGGCGTGAAAATTGGAATTGAATACTTTTGGAGAAGGACACATTTGTGATGGGATAAATGAATGACTATGTTCATTCATCAGAAGCTACGATGCAATGAATTTCCAACTGGTTAACTTCTAAATAACAAGACTTGCTATAATGAAGGCTGAAGGGTACTTGATTTTGGTTCTTATACTATAAAAGACATCAGAATTTGCACTTATTTTAAGTGTGGTAGGAAGCTCTTGATATAAAGAAATAGCAAATTCTGACCAGTGGGTCTTCATCTGCGTGGGCAGATATCTGAGAAACGAAAATGATTCCGAAAATGAAAAGACTATGGTGCAAAGAGAAAGAAAAGTTGTAGAGATAAGGTTGGCAACGCCTATCCAAGCACCGCTGAGTGGGGAAGACGCTCTCAGGCTGATGGGAGTTATGTTCCCATCTTAGCGAGGGATGTATCCAACTATCAGATTCTATGCCATTAAACATTCCAATCCAGTTCTGATGCCATATTCACCAATCCCCCTATGGTGATCTAGCTTCCCAGAGAGCTTGCGTAGGGGGAGAAGACATTGTTCAGGTCAGTGCAAATTTCTGAGCTATCCAGAGTTACATTTTCTATCATCAGTTAATACACTTAAGTGTTATGCATCTATTTTAATATTCTAAGTGCAACGCTCTGGTTTTCAAACTGAGTCAAAAATGACATCTTACAAAGCTCACTTCTTTCAGGGCCATAGGGAATAGTCATTATCCAAATCAGCAGTTGTTTCCAAATACACAGCTCCTGAAATCAAGGGAAGCCGACACCGACAAGGTTGTATTGTATACACCGACAGATTGTATAAGATTAGTCAATTTTGAAGGCAACTTAAGTGAGTCATTTCACACTGTTGACTCAACTGGTTTTGTATTGGTTTTGAATTTACATACCACACGCTTCACTTTCCATTACTAATTTCATCTTGCTCTTTAGCCTGCATTTATGCTGATGGCACAAAACTCGTGAGCTTTTCATCCTTTCTAGCTTAAAGATGCTCCTTGAGGTAATTATCCAGTCTTTTGGGATTTCTCCTCCTGTTTCATTGATGGGGCCATTCTCTGGGTCTTCCCAGAATCTGCAGTGGTGTTGCCTGACCTACCTGACCTTTTGGGCATCAAGTTAGCTCCAAATCCATTGCCTCTGGAGCTTAGGTCCCTACCCTCTGTGGAGGGAGTAGAGACATCCTGCTCAATGTGGCTTTTATTCCAAATCATGGTCAGAGTGATCTTTTAAAAACTCAGATTTTTTCCATCACTCTTTCCCCCCAAGTATTTAAAGGCTAACCATTGCTCTGACAAAGTTTCTTTCTTTTTTTTTTTTTTTCAATCCCCATCTCCCAATTCATCCCATCCCCCCTTTTCCCCCTTGGTATCCGTATGTTTGCTCTCTACATCTGTGGACAAATTTTCTTAACAAGGTCAATGGAGCTCCACACAGACTGCTCCTGCCCCGTCCAGACCCTCATCAGGCTCTATATTCTCTCTGACCCCTGACCCTGCTCCAGCCCCACCAGCTCTCCTTCCTTTTATACGACACATTGTGCAGCTGCCCACCACAGGGCCTTAGCACATGCTGCTTCCTCTACCTCGAATGATCTTTCTCCCCTCTTGCCTGTTTAACTCCTATTTGTTCTTCAAATCTCAGTTCAACCATTAAAAATTCAATGGATGAATATGCTGTTAAGGTATTTGGATGTATCCTTTTCATGGCAAGGTTTTCAAAACTGTTGTTTGGTTCTGGTGTACTCCAAAAAATTCTGTTTTCTGAAGCAGTGAAGCATACCATTAAGGTTTAAACCCTCACTGCTCTAAACACTCAAATGATAAATATCTATGCATTTATTTGTCCACTAATCTCAGACCAATGAACTTTATTTCTACTTAGAGTAACTGTGAAGATGTTAACAAACAGATCTTGAACTGATAGGCCAAACCCTTAGTAGTAGCTCAGTGACTATTAAAACACAGCAAGATTTCTCAGTTACTTTTGACCAACAGAATAACTGCTTTTAGCTACCTGTGCCACATCAGATATTGATGAATATACAGATTTTTTTAATGACATTTCAAGATGAATTTGGTTGATTAATATATATTTGGTCATATTTTTCTTCCAGGCTCACGTTATAGTCACAAAATCATAGTGACTGCATGCTGGTTGGAATAAGTGAGGGGCAGTATATGGCTTTTGATTTTCTAAAAATACTGAATTGTAATAACTTTGCATACCTGAGGCCTTTAGTATAGATCCAATTGAAAAATAAACTTTTAGCAAACCTTGGAGAAGGTTCCAAGCAGCAGGATGTACTAACCTAGGAAATAGTCACTCTGGTCAGTTACCTACTTAGGCTGCCGCTGTTGGTTGGGTAAGTAGTTTTGTGCGTTGGTTGGCCAAGTGCTGTGAAAGCAGATAAGAAACTCTTGTACACACACACACACACACACACACACACACACACACACTATGCACACATACAAAGTTGCAATAACTGAACCTCAAAGAAGAGACACAGATTTTCTTATGAGTTGAAACTGAATGAAGCTATGCATCTCAGTACCTGTTATTGGAATCCAAAGGGTATTCAGGCATCAACTGGGGCATTTGTTAACTACTCGACTTCTGAAATTAACTCAACAATAATAATCGGGAATAGAAATGTAGTAAATGACAGAGTACCCAAGAGGAAAATGCAGGCTCAAGGTCTGGGTTCCCTAGCAGAGAACGTCCATCCCCCAGCACCCTTGCTTGAACACAAAAAGTTTTAAGGAAGTGATGTGACCCTGGCCTCCTTTTGCAACCATAACTAGTGGGCAAACTCCACTCTTCCAGTAGACAACACTCCAGCAACTTTGGGTGGCTGTTCTAACAGAACGGCATCATTGTCAATAGGGCAATGAAATATACACCCTCAGCCCCAAAGACTCTGTTTCTCGATGCACATAGATGTATGTTTGGATGCATTGTCCTGGTGTGCATGTTAGCTCACTTCTCGTTCTTTCTCTTTTCTCACTTGTTAAAACGCAAACTTCAATATCTTAGTAAGAAAGCTTTTCTTGGAAATAGATTTAGAACACGTGGCGTTAAGTCTATACAAGGGAAAAGGATATTAATGTTAATCTAGTAACGTGGGAAATACCCTCACAACAAGCTCCCTCTAAGAACTCCTTTGTATCTCTCCCACAATGATACAAACGTCTTGCTGTAAGTCAGGGCTGTTACTGCTGAGTTTTTCGCAGTTAGTAATGGATGCTTCTAATCTGCTTGCATAGACAACAGGAAATGAGTGACTTTAGGGCCTTGGAAATAAATTATTGGGCTTACGGAGCCCAAGGAGGCAATGTTTTGGGGTCACAATTTTTCATCTACAAAATTACTTCCCACTTATTCCATCTGTGAGTCTCTTAACCTTTGTTTTTTCTATACACCATTGCCAGATCGGTTTTTCTGAGGATAGCCCTGCTCAGCCCTGCCTTGTTCAGAGGCTGCTGTTCATCTTTAGACTGATGTAGAAATTTTCATCCTGTACAGTTGAGACCTGCCCATATAAAATTCTAGCCAATAGTTTAGTCGTGTCCATCCCCATACCCCACCCCCATCACCCTACTTCCGCTCTGTACTTGAGCCCAAGTGGATGGCTTTCTGTTCTCTGTATGTCTTTCCCCAGCCTGTCTTTTAACATCTTTCTTGTCCCCTAAAATCCATCTCAAGTCTCATCTCTCTGATGAAACTTTTTCCCGGGTCTCCCAGCTACATAAGAGGCCCTACCCTCTTAACTACAATAGATCTGTATTCCTCCTAGAAGTGTGTGCACTTATGTCAATGCCCATCCTCCAGTCAGAGCTCCCCCAGGGCAGCTAATGCATCCTAACCTCATCTCTGTGTCATAGTTCAACCTCTGCAGCACAGTCCCTTGCTCAAAATGGATATCTGTGGAAAGGAACTGAATCAATGTATTTTCCAATTATTTATAAACAAGCAAAAAAGTGTCGGGTATTAGATGGGGCTAGGGAAGAGAACTATCAGATAAGAAAGGTCCACAGACAAGTGGTTGTCTTTCTTCCCTTTAGAGAAGAAAGAATATCTATCCATCCAGTTCTCGTACTAACCTGTTACTATCTCATGCTATAAATATCCCAGGGAGATCCAGAAATAGCAAAAGAGAAAAATGGGGCTTCTGATATCATGGGGCCTTGGGAGTGGAGGGGTCTTTACTTATCCCCAGACCCATCTTAGAGAGTCTGTGAATGGTGGGGAAAATGCAGAGAGAGGGGGGCGGGATTTGGGAAGCAGCTGACCACTAACAAGAAAGCAGGTTAAACAAAGAATGAAGTAATGCCATTTGCAGCAACATGGATGGACTTAGAGATTATCATCCTGAGAGAAGTAAGTCAGACAGAGAAAGACAAATATCATATGGTATCACTTTTATGTGGAATCTAAAAGAATGATATAAATGAACTTATTTACAAAACAGAAACAGACTCACAGACTTCAAAAACAAACTTATGGTTACCAAAGGGGAAAGGTGAGGGGGGCGCAGATAAATTAGGAGTTTGGGATTAACATACACACACTACTATATATAAAATAATCAACAAGGACCTCCTATACAGCGCAGGGAACTCTACTCAATACTCTGCAATAACCTATATGGGAAAAGAATCTGAAAAAGAACTGATGTATGTATAAGTATAACTGAACCACCTTGCTATATACCTGAAACTAATACAACATTGTAAATCAACTATACTCCAATATAAAATAAAAATTAAATTAGAAAAAAAGCAAGCAGGAGGGGGTGCTGAGTGGGGGGATGGGAAGAGAGAAGGAAAATGGGTCGCTAAAATGGAGATAGAAGACATTCCAGCTGGTTGACGCCAGGGCTGCTGAGAAGCCACCACACAGCTCTGCCCTTCTTGTAACTTAATCTCCACCCTTGCCTCTTCGTCTGTAAAATGCCCCAGAGGTGATGTGGGTCCAAAGCGCTGGAAGATTCTTGAATTAAAAGGCACTATGGAAAGGCCAAAGCATTACCATTATTATTATAAGGAACGTGTCATAGCAGAAACAGACACCACAACGCAGAATTAAAAAAAAAAAAAAAATACCATGCTGTCAAATTCGAGAGTGACTGGGTGTGAGATAATCTGGCAACCACAGTGGAGCAAGTGTTCAGGAGAGGTGAGTATTTTTCCACTCTTCCAGAAGGCCGGGAGCATAAACAGCAACAATTTTTGCCTCAATCTTTCAGGCGTGTCCATCACATGAAGCTTTCAAGTTGAATGCTGAATAAAATACCCTAAACACAGCAGAGAGCAAGCCCAGACTGAACATCTTGAAAGTGGTAAGCTGAGAGAGAAAGCATGCCCATTCCACGTGAATGTTTCGGCAGTGTCAGAAAATGCAGCACGTTGAAAAAAATCAGGCTGTGGCTTTCTTCAGCGAGTTCCGTTTTAACAGTCCAAGGGGAATTCGCGTTTTAACACAGCAATTTAGGCATCGTTAGCATCAGAGCGGGGAGCAGTTAGCTGGACACCACGTGCTCTGTGACAAATTAGGACGCCCTGAAAGCAGAGAAAACTTACACAATAGGTGTGTCCCTAGCACAGGCCAGCGCTTCGCGCCAACCACGTGCATGAGGTGAAGCGAGATCAGCTGTGTCTGTGTGGATTCAGGACCAAGGGCACGGTGAGAAGAGTGGGATGCTGGAGCGACAGACTTGCCCACCAGCAAAGAGATTGGCTAATAATAGTCGTGTTTGTACCAGAGAGAATTGAAGCCACAGCAGAAGGGGAAACTAAAGACATTAGATTTTAGTAGAGCTAATTTTGGAAGAAGGGGGAAAGTGCTGAGGGAAATGAAACAGGATAAAGCTGTAGAAGAGAAAGCCACGAAGGAAATAGAAAGTGTGCAGAGAGAAATGAATGTCTTTCCCAAATCACTACAAGCTACCCAGTCATAAATATTCCAACAGCGTGTTAAAAAAAAAAAGGAAAGTCAAGGTGGATTAAAAGTGAGAATCAATAGCAAGAGAAACAAATGCTGTGTGAGAAGAATTTGGGGAAGGATAAGAAATCAAGGATTGGCTAAAAGACAATGATTGAATGAAAATAAAATGTGGAGAGGTCATTCTTTGGTTGAACAAACACCTCTGATCGCTCCTCTCTATACATTGTCCTCCCAGCTCCCTTTCTCTCATCCTATAAATAATCCTATTTGTACTTTTCTGTCTGGCATCTGCTTCCATCCACATCCATTGTGATTCAGGTCGTGTTTACTCCCATATGTTTTTTTTTAATTGCTAAGATCATTTTATTTATTTGCTTATTGACTTATTTATTTTTGGCTGCATTGGGTCTTCATTGCTGCACGCGGGCTTTCTCTAGTCACGGTGAGCTGGAGCTGCTCTTCATTGCGGTGCGTGGGCTTCTCGTTGTGGTGGCTTCTTTTGTTGCAGAGCATGGGCTCTAGGCGCTCAGGCTCAGTAGTTGTGGCTCGTGGGCTCTAGAACGCAGGCTCAGTAGCTGTGGCACATGGGCTTAGTTGCTCCACAGCATGTGGGATCTTCCCGGACCAGGGCTCGAACCTGTGTCCCCTGTGTTGGCAGGTGGCTTCTCAACCACTGTGCCACCAGGGAAGTCCCTCCCATATGTTTTTGACTGAAGGTAGGGAGGTGGGTTATCTGAAGTTGGGGTGATGGGGGGACCCACCTTGGGGAAAATACTAAGGCTTTAGGCGATGGCTACCCTGCCTGTTAAGAATGCTTCCCTCAACATCAGAACAAGACGTGACTGAAAAACTTCTGAGGTACACACCGAATAAGTCAAGATGTTGGCAAGGGATATTTAGAACATCATCACGACATGGAGAACACGGTCACTGAGGGAGGCACAGGCGAGCATCTCTGCCCCACTGTTCCCTTGGGGACATGGGAAGAAGGCACACATCTCTGGGTGGCTTTGCACAGGGTGTGAAAGGCACTGGAGACTGACAGCTTTTAAGCCTTAACTCCCTAATAAGTAGGTCAAGTGGAAGTCTGCAAATGAAAAATGAAAAATCAGGAAGGGGCAAAAATTATACCTCATGGCTAAATTACCAGCAAATGACTCCAATTCAGCATGTTGAAAAGGGGAAAAAAAAATGATAAAAAGAAGCATCTGGTCTGTGGAAATTCAATACATTTATCAGCAAGCACACATACTCTGAAATCCAAACTAGCATGAGTTTTCATACTTCGTTTTCACAGATTTTTTTTTGGGGGGGGTGTCTCAGTTTGGTGGGTAGCTTTTATTTGGTACAAAGAGTCCAGAAAAAAATTCTAGGCGCTACGAATTACTACCTACAGGTGAGCCCTTGTGACCCCCGTCTCAGGGCCCTGCTGGGAGCTGGCCACAGGTCAGGAATCCCCAGCCTGCTCCACCTCTGTGTGCGTTACACTTAGAGGAGAGGGACAAGGCTAGGCTTTCTTCATATACCTTTTACAGTAGAGACAGTAACACTTCCTCACTAGGAAATCTGGGGGCTATAGCCAGCTTGGCAACAGAGGGCTCAGGTTGACTCTGGGGAAGAGGAGGCGATGCTTGGTTATACTGATGTCTGAGCTCGTAGTATGTGAACAATGGGAAATTGGAAGAGGGCTGTACTGGGTTAAATAGTATCGCCCCCAAAATACACGTCCATCCAAAATCTCAGACAAATGTAATTCGTTAAAATGAGGTTATACTGAATGAGGACGGGTCCTAGATCCAATGACTGGTGTCCATATAAGACACAGATACAGACAGACCACACACACACACACACACACACACACACACACACACACACACACGGAGGAAAGATGACCATAGGCAGATAAAAGCAGAGTCGAGTGATGGAGCTACAAGCCAAGGAATGCCGAGGATTGCCAGCCACGACCAGAAGCTAGAAAGAGGTGAGAAAGAATTCTTCTCCATCCTTTAGAGAGAGTACAGCCCTGCTGACACCTTGATTTTGGACTTCTAGCCTCCAGAATATGTGAGCGAATAAATTTTTGTTGTTTTAAACCATCCAATTTGTGCTGCTTTGTTATGACAGCCCTAGGAAACTAGTATATGTGAGGACAGTCACAGGCAGGGAGTCTGACAATAAGTTACAAAAGGAGTGAGGAAACAGTCAGAATAACTACAAAAAGCTGACCTGAGGACAATAAAAGCACAGCCTCTCAGGGCCTTTTACCATAGAGTAAATAACCCGATGTAGCCCACACACACAGTTGGGGATGGAGGGGAAAGCGAGAGGACATTTTAAAAATCAAGTCTCAGACAATTTTGATGTGCATGAAAGTAACACTTAAATCCTCATTGGCCAGATACTGCAAAGGGAACCGTGGGCAGGGGCAGAAAAGAAAGCACCTTTTGTTTCCAAGGGGCAGTGTTTTTAGCCGCACCCTGCTGGAAGCTATTTCTTCCCATTCAAAAGCACGGGGGAAAGATAAATCGCTCCTCCTAACAGGTTGCAAGGAGAGATCAGAGGGTTTGCTAGAGTCAGTACAGTAGAAGATTCAGGGACCTAGAATAAACTGTAGAAGTCGGGCTGGGAAGACGTGTGGGGCAATTTCTTCTCAGGTATTCTACATGCCCAAGGCCAGTTCCTTCTTCCATTCTCCAACGTGTGGTTCCAAGCCTTCAAGACTTTCCCTGAAGCCCCAGACCTCTCCTTCTGTTTTCTTCTTTCTTGGTTTAGTGCATCCTTGCATTTCTCTACACAGAGAAAGTTCAGGCCATCCACTATGCATGCATTCAACCTCTTGCCCCCTTTTCCGTAAGTACCCATTGTATGTCTTTCCCGCCTATCCTGGAAGAACAGGATTCTCCCTCGTGTTCAAAGTCAACTCTTCCACCTGCACTCTGTATCTTCTCATCTTCTTAGAGACCTTGCTCCTTCAGCTATCTTCTCCTTCATGTCCCTCAGTATAAAATATATTCAACCCTTCTCAATTGAGGAAACCTCTCTCTGGCTTCTGGGATAGCTCCCATCAACCTCAATAATTACCCATTTCTAGTCCTTCCCTTCTTGAGACTCCTTGGAAGAACAGACTGTATTCAACAGGTGCATTTTTGCACCATCCTGCTGTAAGTCAGGCTATTGGCCCTATCATTGCACTGAAACCATCCTAGCCAAGGTGACTGCCAAATAAGACGGCATTTCCTACTCTTATCATAGGTGATATCTCTGTGGTATTTGGCATTGCCCTCTTTGAAATTCTATTCTGTGACTTAAATGACACTACTCTCTTCTTGTTTTTCTCCTACTTCTCTGGAAACTCTTTTTTATCTTTTTAAGGTTTTTTTGATGTGGACCATTTTTAAAGTCTTTGGTGAATTTGTTACAATATTGCTTCTGTTTTATGTTTTTTGGTGTTTTGGCTGCAAAGCACGTGGGATCTTAGCTCCCCGACCAGGGATCAAATTTGCACCCCCTGCATTGGAAGGCAAAGTCTTAACCACTGAACTGCCAGAGAAACTCATTTTTAAATCCCCTTCCCTTGATCTCCTTTTGTTTTGGGACTATCCCATGGTCTTCCAATAGCCCCCCTTTTAAATTTCTGAGCCCTCTCTTTTTCACTCTGAGAGGAAGATGCCTGGAAAGCCTCTGCCCAAAGAATGTCATCCACACCCATATTTTAATACATGCTGATGAATCCAAAATACGTATCTAAAGCTTTGCTCTTTCTCCTTACTCATACTCCACAGCCTCTCCCAATTCAACACGTTCAAAGTTCAACTCATCGTCTTTGTCTGCTACTCCTTTACCCACCCCAACCCCCAATCAAAAACCCTTGCTCTCCCCCTAAGCTTCTTTCCTTCACTACCGATAATTCAGCTAAGGTTTCTTGAAGTACCGGATATATCTAAGTGCCTGGTCCTGAGCTTGTAGAGATAAATGAGACCTCAGAGAACAGAAGGAAAGAAAGACAAGCAAACACATAAGTTATAGTTTAACAACAGAAGCAAAACTAGAAAGATGTACAAGATATAGAGCTAGCGTGGAAGAGAAGATGGTTATCTGGATCGGAGTAGGAGGGAGATTAGGTCAGCAGTGCCAGGGAATGCTCCCACAAAGAGCTGCTGGTCTGTCACTCTCAATGCTCACCGCTACTAATCTCCACCCCAGCCTGAATCCTGGGAATTTTCCTGGAGTCATCTCCTATACCTATATCAATTTCTATCAGTTCTACATGCAAAAATCTCTCAAAACCTGTCTCTTAGACAAATTTAGTTTATCTCCTAATGGGCTTAACTCTTATTTCACTCCCAATTCTATCTCAGTGAGAGCAAGGAGTTCACCCACTTTGGTCACTTATCTATCGTGCATGAATAGATTAATTTCTGTACAAAGTGGATGCTTAATTTTGTTGAATGCAGAAATGGTCCAGAATGAGATTCCTAAAACTTTTATCTGATCATGCCACTTTACTCTCTACAAATCTTCAAGGCCCACTCACTGTGATCAAAGTAAAATTGAAAATTGCCTTGGCAAACAAAGCCATCTTTACATTCCGGGCTCTGCAGATTTTATCAGCAGACATATCACTCGTTCCAGCTTCTGTGTTTTCTTTTCTTTGCTCTCCCTTAGAATCCATTTACCTTTCTGGTCCTCCAGATGGATTTTTCATCATTTAAAATTCAGGCATCTTCTTTTTATCCCTCCTATTCATCCTTTCTGTTCCAATAAGACTATGACTTGTCCTTGACTGTCTGTGTTCTTAGGCTTTCACAACATTTATCACTAATTATCTCTTTGACATATTCACTTCCCCCATAAAATTGTGAGATCCTTGAAGACAGAGCATGGGAGTCAGAACAACAACAACAACAAGTCAACCTAATTAGCATGTGATGGTGTCACTCTTGGGTCAAAGAGAAAACCACAAATAGAGACAAATACAGGCCGATTTGAGATTCTCCTTCTACTATACACATATTGCTATCTCTCAGGGTAAAATTATATTACATTTATATAAGAAGGCAATCAAGCGTGTAATATATTTAGAAAGATTTCTATCAAAACGGTTGAGATTTTTTAAAATATTTGGGAGCTTACAGAGGATAAGCTTTAATTATCTAAAGACTCATTGGTATGGAACACCTCATTGCCTTCTAAAACTAGATAAATGGATATATGACAAAGGTTACGAAACATGCAGCAATACCTTCAGAACAAATGCGAGATGACAAACTCTACTGGTGTGATCTGTAGCATTAAGCCCCAAAGGAAAAACTAGAAAGACCATGGATAAAAGCCACAAAACTGGGGGGACTATAAAACATTCAGCAGGAGAAGGGAAGGGAGGGACAGAGTTCTAGATGCCTGAAAGAGGTCTTTCTTCTTTTAGACGTAAAGGGTAACTGCTGCTTATAAAGTGTTTTCAAAATCATGATATTTAGCGTGCCTTTGACACTCTTGATTTACAAAGCATGATTGTGAATATCAACTAATCGATCAACCTGCAAAACAGTCTTTAGAATTCAGTAATACTGGATCCCAGTTAAAGAGGAGCAAACATGCCTGGAGAAGCCACGGAAAATCCCATGGTTGGGTCAGAATCTTCAGGAGCAATGAGGTCAGCCATTGCAGATGTAAACTGCAATCTTAGTCTTGGGTCAGTGTCTCCCAAGTTCTGGAAGCTTCATAAGATGATAAATTAGTAAAGGACATATTTTTTTTTCCCCAGCTTTATTGAGAAGGACAGATATTTTTACTTTTAATAGTTGATTATTTTAATGAGACTTTGGATAATTTATAAATATAGCACCTTATTCATGATTTTATAACGCTTAAGATGAGTAAAAAATATTAAAAAGGAAATCTATTCAGAGAAAAATAGTGATGATACTGACATTATGTGCCTATGGAAGAAGCCACCAGGGTGATAGGTTTTGGCAAATTCTAAGTAAGAACAAGTCTGACTCTTATTATTTCAAATTTGTGCCTGTTTAGTCTTCATGTCTGAATGAAATGATTCTAAATTTGTGAGATTTTTATTTCTGATGTGGAGTTAAAGAGAAAAGGATAGAAAAGGGGGATGATCTGAGGAAAAGGAGGCAGGGAAAATAGGGAAAGCTTTATATGTAAGTTCTAAACGCCAGTTAAAGAAACCCAGCAGAAACAAGTCCTCTGAATACAGTGTACAAAACAGTCTTCATGAAGCTTCAGCTCTATTTTATTTAGAATTTGGCTCTCTTGAGTGCCCTGGGGAGATAGGCATCTCATTTTTCAGAGGGGCCGAGAGAAATAGCAATCGCTCGCCATTCTTCTTGCCAACGTCTTGCACAAACAGCACACAGCAGTGGCTCAATCTAACAGACAACACAGAGCACTCAGAGCCCAGTTCTCTTGGTAGAGACGAGGCTCCTAGATGGGTTGACCCAAAAATAGGATATTTTTGAAGTTCTTTTTTTCCCCCCTTTTCTCAAACTACTGCTTCTAATTGCATACTTGCAGTTGATAGGAATTTAATAGGAAAAGCTAGACCAAGAAATGTCAGAGGTGACACAGAGACATGTCAGGTCCACTCTGCAGAGGTCACAGAAACAGGAGCCAGTCACCAGATTTGCCAGAAGAAAGGCCTGGAACATCACATTTCAGCCACTAAGGGATGTTCTGTGGTCTCCTGCAGAAGGGCCCAGCCTCTGCCGTAGGACATCTCTCAGCCTCATCTCTCAGCCTCGTCTCTGACCACTCCAGCTCAAACAGTCCATTCTCTCAGCCTAGTGGAAATCTCTTTGTTTTTCAAGACTCAGCTTGACCTCACTTCTTTTAGAAGATCCCTGGTTCTTGTGTCCTGAGTTAGAGCCAATGCTCTGGGCTCCTGTAGTGCCCTCTCCCTTCTCCTTTTGCCTCTCTCCCTCCCTCCCTCCCTCCCTCCTTCTCTTCCTCCTTCCCTCCCTCCCTTATTAGATCCTTCAGCAGATATTTACCGAGCACCTACTATGTTCTATGATTGTTCTAAGCACTAGAGCTATAAAAGCAGCACCTGTTTTCATGGAGGGTACATGGTGGGTACAGCCTCCCGAAACCCCTCCAAACTTTAAACAACATACTTTTGGGTTTTTGTTTTTTTGTTTTTATTGAAGTACAGTCGATTTCCAATGTTGTGTTAGTTTCAGGTGTCCGGCAAAGTGATTCAGTTATAAATATACATATTTTCTTTTTCAGATTCTTTTCCATTATAGGCTATTACAAGATATTGAATACAGTTCCCTGTGCTATACAGTAAGACCTTGTTGTTTATCTATTTTATACATAGCAGTGTGTATCTGTTAATCCCAAGCTCCTTATTTATCCCTCTCTCACCCCCTTTCCCCTTTGGTAGCCATAAGTTTGTTTTCTATGTCTGTGAGAACAACATACTTTTTGATAATAAAAGTTCTGTGATGACAACAAAAAGGGTCACATGTGGTGACCGGAGGAGGGAGGGTGGTTTACTTTAGGCTGGATAGACAAAAAGGTCCTTTCTGAAGAGAGAATTTTAAGCTGAGACCTTGATGACACAAAAACGCTGTAAAAGGAAAGATCTGGGAGGTCAGTGTCAACAATGTAAGAAATGGTTCTAAGACCAGGAAGAGCTCTTGGGAGTTTTCAGAACAGAAACAAGGCCGGGGGGCTCGCGTGGATGAGTGAAAGGGGGATCAAGATGAGGTCAAAGAAGGAGGTAGGGGCCAGGAACCACGCGCCTTTTTAGGCCATGGACAGGCATGTGGATTTTATTCTGAGGGCAGTTGGAAGCCACCTTAGGTGGCTTTCAACCAGGGGGAGGTGGGAGGATCTTCTCGAAATCACCTGATGAGTTATTTTAAAGACGTGCTTGTTTGCCAGACATTCTGATTCCTCAGGTCTGGGGCAGGCTGGGCGTCGCATATAGTGAACCATTGACCAAGATGCTCTGTAGACACATCTGACTTGACATGTTCAAAGTCAGAGTCATCATCTTCCCCTCATTCATCCTTCCTTCCCCTATGTTTGACCAAAGCTGCTTCTCTTGTATCCTATTCCAACATTGGCAGTTCACAGCCACCTAAGTTGGAAATCAGAGTCCTGCTTTATTTCTCCTTCACTGTCACAATGAAATCTAACCAGACTGAATCCTGTTCATTTTATCATCAAAATATCTCTTCATTTGGTCTTTCCTTGCCACTGCCAACTGCAGTAATTCAGACTTTCACTACCTCTCATCTGACATTCGTAATACTCTCCTAAACTCGCCCACGGTCTCCATGAACAAAGTTATCTTCCACACCTCAGTCAGTGTTCTCTTTCTAAAACAAAAAATGTGATAACAGTGGGCGAATCTCTGTCTATGAGAGAGTCTACTGACATTTCCTTCCCAGATATCGCGGACTCTCTTGCCTGTTAAATATCACTAATAACTCCATGCACTTACAGAATAAATTTCAAGTCTTTACTATGGTTTATCAGACCCTTTTGAATCTGCCCTAAAAGTATGTCCCTCACACCACTCTAACTCTATTTCCTACAATTACTTCTTGCTTCTAGACTATGCCCTGCCTTTTCATGCCTCTGTCTTCTCACAAGCTCTTTCCTCTGCCTAGAATGTCCTTCTTCTCAAGCAAACTTCACTTGTTTTTCAAGTTCCAGCTCAAATGAATCCTCTAAAAGTGTAGGTGCTGCGTTCTTAGTGCCCGCACATACAGCATTTAGCACTTTATATTTTCAGGACTTCTGGTTTCAGTTATAAATATCTGAATCCCCATGAGCCTCTCAGGAGCAGAGCCTGGGTCTTATTTATCACTTTATTTCTAGCACCTAGTGTAGTATCTGGCACAGAGAGCTGAAAAAGATATTCATTAAATGGATAAACCAATGAATTATCTTCATCTCCCACCCCCATTTGCTATGTATTTTGATATACACCCCCTCTTTGCGAGCAAACACAAAGAACAAACAAGATCCAAAATTTCAAGCCAGTTCTGTTCAATGGCCCCCATGGATTCTTCCTCAGTCACAGCTTTAAATAATGTAAGGTGATGCTACATTGGAATTATCGTGGCACAGCAACGGCATCTGAGATTTAACTGAGTTTAGGCCAAAAGATTTCATTTTTCAAGTGGTTTTTGCCAAAGTGGCTAAAACAGAAACAAGCAGGCACTGCTTTAAATATAGTTTGCTTCTTCTTCTGTTCAGGGAGTTACTGGCCCACTTTGAAACTGGTGAAAGCTCTCCAGGGGACAAAAGCAATGATCATTCCTTTCAGTTTAACTACAGGTAGGACAGCCACTCAGAGACACTGAAGGGTTTGAACTATTTGTCCTGGCACTTTCATTTGGGTTTACCTGATATAGTGCTCTGCTAAGAACTTACTAATGAAAAAGCAACGTTATTAATGGTTGGCTGTGCTTAGAAGTTTAGGCAAGGAGGTCAGCAAGCTCTAGAAAGAAGGTGTCCGTATATCTCCCTTAGACAGAGTTTTACCCACTGTAATCACAAAGCAGAACACAGGTAGCAAAGGCAGCTGTAGGGCTGAGCTGGGAGACTTTTGACGCATAAACATGTAGAGATACAGCTGGAGCCTGGGAAGAAGGGGACTACCATTGCACAGGGAGGACCTCTGTGTTGGTTCCCTTCAACTGTTCACCTGTGTCCCTCTTTGTCTGGACAACGGGAAGGGACTTCACTGAGCTGTGCTCTCACTCTATAGAATGCCTGTTGCCCAACTTCAGGGTGAAGCCAGTCCCACACTGGCCGTTTTCCATCTCTTCACTGTAAAATAGGGGAATTCAGGTCTAGGAGAGTGAGAGTGAGTTCAGAGGAATGAAAGATGGCTGACAAAGGGGTACGGCACACACCAGGGAAGCCTGCATAGAAGTTCTGGTCTTTGAGCATAGAAGAAAACACAAGATTTAGAGGTTAAGAGAGGAGGAGAGTGCTGCCCTGAAGGGAATGTAGATGTGCAGAGGGCAGAGACAGAGCAGGGGGAAGTTTGTTCCAAGAACAGTGAACCTAACTGGTAGCAGAACTGAGTCCCACCACATCTGTCATTTAAATCTTTAATCTGCTAATGTTAATTGAGTTCCTTCTATAGGCTGAGTACTGTACTACAGGCCTGAGGAGGTAGGAAAAAAAAAAGACATAGTTTCTGAACTCAAATAACTCAGAGTCTAATGGAGGAATCAGCCTCCATTAGAGCAATATGATCGATGCTATGGTAAGAGGTATCAATAAGTGTCTTGGAAGCACACAGAGAGGACAGCCTAATTGCCTGGGGGATCACAGAAACCTCCACGGAGGTAATGACATTTGGAGTGGCTTTTCAAGATAAGCAGGAACTTGCTAGGTCTGCAGAAGAGAGCGCCAGCAAAAAGAGACTCTCCTAAACCTTCCCTGCATAACTGCTCTCCATGAACCCTCCAGTACTTCCAGTTTCCTTAATGGTTCTCATCTACACCAGACTCATCTTCAGCCCACTCTTTCTGCTTGTTACCTGTCGTGTGTGCCAAGCTCTGGATGCCCTTTCCTGAATGCGGCGGCCCAACACCTCCCTGAAGCTTTCCACGTGGTCTCTATAACTCTCGTTCTTTGGGGAAATGACATTACTGCTGATACATCTGAGATGTCCAGTGATCAGGCAAGACAGTGTACAGCAGTGTAAGGGCTGGCATAAACGCCTACAAAAGAACCACTCACGGCGATCCTTCTACGCCTGTTCCCAAAAAACATCTCAGGAAAATGTGATGCCAAGTTAGCAAATGGCTGCCACTACTCCAGCCCACGATGTTCTCTCCCCGCTTGGAAATTCTAAAACGCTCTTAGTTTGTACTGCCAACTTTAGAATATATAAATGCATCATTTTAAAAATAAATTCATCATTTTAATTGTTTCTTATGTGCCACTAACTAGACAAGAGTTGATGGTATAGTCAGCTGTATCTCCCTAACTTGACAGTAAGGTCCCTCATGACAAGAACCAACTCTCAAATTCTTCTATAAGGAGCATGACCCTGCGCCCTGGGACACCGCTAGCAGTCCCAGTCATACCCATTACGTGATGACCCTACTTAGAAGCCTACCACTAACCAGCCCTGTACTGGAAACATCCATCCACTCAATGGAAGGTACCCAGAAAATATTCGATTAATTGATTTTCTCCAAATTTTCACCAACCATCTGGTCCTAAAGACAAAATGTCTCAGAGCTTTGCCTCGGCTGTGACAGCAGTGCTAAAGTATTCACTGGATCTGATACCATTTCTTTTATGCAGATGATGCCTAAAGCTACATCTCTGGCCCTGACACATCATGAGATCTTCAAGAATCCCACTGTCCTCTAACTCCAGTCACTTAAACTCAATATGTCCGGAATTTAGACTCATCACCTCATCCTCAGGCCTTCTCTTACTCCTTCCTTCCCTGTCTCGGTGAATGGCATCCATTCTGTGGCTCAAACCAAAACCCTGTGAGACACCTGTCATTTCTAACAGGAGGAACCATAAAATTTACCATTTAAAGCAGTGTGTTCTTGAGAGTGAAGGGAGGTGCTAATCGTAATTACTGTGGCATAACCAGAACTGTTCTGGACAAACGAGGACCCATGGCGACTCTCTGCTTACTTTCTCTTACCACTTGATGATCAATCAATCAATCATCACGTCCTGTCAGTTCCATCTCCTAAAGACCTCTCAGGCTCTGGTGCCCCCCCTTTCTGTGGCCATCATCTCTTGCTCTCAGTTTTGCAAGTTTCCAATCCATTTTCTACCTAATGGAGGGATCTTTCTGAAATATACATTTAATCATTTCACCCCGTGCTCAAAAACTCTTCAGTGGTCTTGCATTTTTTTTAAGAAACAAGTTCAAGCTCCTCAATCTGGTCCCCATTTACCACTTCAACATCTTCCCTCATCGCCCTTGTCTCTTATTACCCTTGCAATTTATGCTACAGCTTGAGTGCAGTACTTCAGATTCCCTGCAAATGCTGTACTCTCTCATCATGCAGCCTTTACACACACTCTGCCCAGAGCCCCGAACCCTTCTGTCTCCTCACATATATCACATGGTGAACTCTTCTTCATCCTTCAGTACCCCTGCAATCTTACCACCAAGGTTTACAACTAGCCTCCATCCAGCAATTGGAATGCCTTAGCTAAAATACAAATCTAACTATGTCACTTCTTTGATTAAGCAATTCAGTGATTTCTGATCTCCTGCAGCAGAAAATTCAACCTCCTTAGTAGATCTCTGGAAACATTGATTTACACTCTGCCTTTGCTCTTACCATTCCTTGTGCCTGGAATGCCCCTCCATATCTGGGGTGGTGCTGGGCTTGAATCTTGGTTCTAACACTCATTAGTGGATGATCTTGGGCAAATTTTTTTTTTTTTACATCTTTATTGGAGTATAATTGCTTTACAATGGTGTGTTAGTTTCTGCTTTATAACAAAGTGAATCAGTTATACATATACATATGTTCCCATATTTCTTCCCTCTTGCGTCTCCCTCCCTCCCACCCTCCCTATACCACCCCTCCAGGCGGTCACAAAGCACCGAGCTGATCTCCCTGTGCTATGCGGCTGCTTCCCACTAGCTATCTAGCTTACGTTTGGTAGTGTATATATGTCCATGCCTCTCCCTTGCTTTGTCACAGCTTACCCTTCCCTCTCCCCATATCCTCAAGTCCATTCTCTAGTAGGTTTGTGCCTTTATTCCTGTCTTACCCCTAGGTTCTTCATGACATTTTCCCCCCTTAAATTCCATATATATGTGTTAGCATACGGTATTTGTCTCTCTATTTCTGACTTACTTCACTCTGTATGACAGACTCTAGGTCTAGCCACCTCATTACAGATAGCTCAATTTCGTTTCTTTTTATGGCTGAGTAATATTCCATTGTATATATGTGCCACATCTTCTTTATCCATTCATCTGTGGGTGGACACTTAGGTTGTTTCTATCTCCAGGCTATTGTAAATAGAGCTGCAATGAACATTTTGGTACATGACTCTTTGAATTATGGTTTTCTCAGGGTATATGCCCAGTAATGGGATTGCTGGGTCATATGTTAGTTCTAGTTTTAGTTTTTTAAGGAACCTCCATACTGTTCTCCACAGTGGCTGTATCAATTTACATTCCCACCAGCAGTGCAAGAGGCTTCCCTTTTCTCCACACCCTCTCCGGCATTTTTTGTTTCTAGATTTTTTGATGATGGCCATTCTGAGATGATATCGCATTGTAGTTTTGATTTGCATTTCTCTAATGATTAATGATGTTGAGCATTCTTTCATGTGTTTGTTGCCAGTCTGTATATCTTCTTTGGAGAAATGTCTATTTAGGTCTTCTGCCCATTTTTGGATTGGGTTGTTTGGTTTTTTGTTATTGAGCTGCAGGAGCTGCTTGTAAATTTTGGAGATTAATCCTTTGTCAGTTGCTTCATTTGCAAATATTTTCTCTCATTCTGAGGGTTGTCTTTTGGTCTTGTTTATGGTTTCCTTTGCTGTGCAAAAGCTTTGAAGTTTCATTAGGTCCCATTTGTTTATTTTGGTTTTTATTTCCATTTCTCTAGGAGGTGGGTCAAAAAGGATCTTGCTGTGATTTATGTCATAGAGTGTTCTGCCTATGTTTCCCTCTAAGAGTTTGATACTGTCTGGCCTTACATTTAGGTCTTTAATCCATTTTGAGTTTATTTTTGTGTATGGTGTTAGGGAGTGATCTAATCTCATACTTTTACATGTACCTGTCCAGTTTTCCCAGCACCACTTATTGAAGAGGCTGTACATTCCTGCCTCGTTTATCAAAGATAAGGTGGCCATATGTGCTTGGGTTTATCTCTTGGCTTTCTATCCTGTTCCATTGATCTATATTTCTGTTTTTGTGCTAGTACCATACTGTCTTGATTACTGTAGCTTTGTAGTATAGTCTGAAGTCTGGGAGCCTGATTCCTCCAGCTCTGTTTTTTGTTCTCAAGATTGCTTTGGCTATTCAGGGTCTTTTGTGTTTCCATACAAATTGTGAAATTTTTTGTTCTAGTTCTGTGAAAAATACCAGTGGTAGCTTCATTGGGATTGCATTGAATCTGTACATTGCTTTGGGTAGTAGAGTCATTTTCACAATGTTGATTCTTCTAATCCAAGAACATGGTATATCTCTCCATCTATTTGTATCATCTTTAATTTCTTTCATCAGTGTCTTATAATTTTCTGCATACAGGTGTTTTGTCTCCTTACGTAGGTTTATTCCTAGATATTTTATTTGTTTTGTTGCAATGGTAAATGGGAATGTTTTCTTGATTTCACTTTCAGATTTTTCATCATTAGTGTATAGGAATGCCAGAGATTTCTGTGCATTAATTTTGTATCCTGCTACTTTACCAAATTCATTGATTAGCTTTAGTAGTTTTCTGGTAGCATCTTTAGGATTCTCTATGTATAGTATCCTGTCATCTGCAAACAGTGACAGCTTTACTTCCTCTTCTCTGATTTGGATTCCTTTTATTCCCTTTTCTTCTCTGATTGCCGTGGCTAAAACTTCCAAAACTATGATGAATAAGAGTGGTGAGAGTGGGCAACCTTGTCTTGTTCCTGATCTTAGTGGAAATGGTTTCAGTTTTTCACCATTGAGGACGATGTTGCCTGTGGGTTTGTCATATATGGCCTTTATTATGTTGAGGAAAGTTTCCTCTATGCCTACATTCTGCAGGGTTTTTATCATAAATGGTGTTAAATTTTGTCGAAAGCTTTCTCTGCATCTATTGAGATGATCATATGGTTTTTCTCCTTCAACTTGTTAATATGGTGTATCACATTGATTGATATGCGTATATTGAAGAATCCTTGCATTTCTGTGATAAACCCCACTTTATCACAGTGTGTGATCTTTTTAGTATGCTGTTGGATTCTGTTTGCTAGTATTTTGTTGAGGATTTTTGCATCTATGTTCATCAGTGATATTGGCCTGTAGTTTTCTTTCTTTGTGACATCCTTGTCTGGTTTTGGTATCAAGGTGATAGTGGCCTCGTAGAATGAGTTTGGGAGTGTTCCTCCCTCTGCTATATTTTGGAAGAGTTTGAGAAGGATAGGTGTTAGCTCTTCTCTAAATGTTTGATAGAATTCGCCTGTGAAGCCATCTGGTCCTGGGCTTTGGTTTGTTGGAAGAGTTTTAATCACAGTTTCAATTTCAGTGCTTGTGATTGGTCTGTTCATATTTTTTATTTCTTCTGGATTCAGTCTTGGCAGGTTGTGTATTTCTAAGAATTTGTCCATTTCTTCCAGGTTGTCCATTTTATTGGCGTAGAGTTGCTTGTAGTAATGTCTCATGACCTTTTGTATTTCTGCAGTGTCAGTTGTTACTTCTCCTTTTTCATTTCTAATTCTATTGATTTGAATCTTCTCCCTTTTTTTCTTGATGAGTCTGGCTAATGGTTTATCAATTTTGTTTATCTTCTCAAAGAACCAGCTTTTAGTTTTATTGATCTTTCCTATTGTTTCCTTCATTTCTTTTTCATTTATTTCTGATCTGATTTTCATGATTTCTTTCCTTCTGCTAACTTTGGGGTTTCTTTGTTCTTCTTTCTCTAATTGCTTTAGGTGCAAGGTTAGGTTGTTTATTCGAGATGTTTCCTGTTTCTTAAGGTAGGATTGTATTGCTATAAGCTTCCCTCTTAGAACTGCTTTTGCTGCATCCCATAGATTTTGGGTCGTCGTGTCTCCATTGTCATTTGTTTCTACGTATTTTTTTATTTCCTCTTTGATTTCTTCAGTGATCACTTCGTTATTAAGTAGTGTATTGTTTAGCCTCCATGTGTTTGTATTTTTTACAGATCTTTTCCTGTAATTGATATCTAGTCTCATAGCGTTGTGGTCAGAAAAGATACTTGATACAATTTCAATTTTCTTCAATTTACCATGGCTTGATTTGTGACCCAAGATATGATCTATCCTGGAGAATGCTCCATGAGCACTTGAGAAAAATGTGTATTCTGTTGTTTTTGGATGGAATGTCCTATAAATATCAATTAAGTCCATCTTGTTTAATGTATCTTGTTTAATGTATCTTGTTTAATGTATCATTTAAAGCTTGTGTCTCCTTATTTATTTTCATTTTGGATGATCTGTTCATTGGTGAAAGTGGGGTGTTAAAGTCCCCTACTATGAATGTGTTACCGTTGATTTCCCCTTTTATGGCTGTTAGTATTTGCCTTATGTATTGAGGTGCTCCTGTGTTGGGTGCATAAATATTTACAATTGTTATATCTTCTTCTTGGATTGATCCCTTGATCATTATGTACTGTCCTTCTTTGTCTCTTCTAATAGTCTTTATTTTAAAGTCTATTTTGTCTGATATGAGAATTGCTACTCCAGCTTTCTTTTGCTTTCCATTGGCATGAAATATCTTTTTCCATCCCCTCACTTTCAGTCTGTATGTGTCTCTAGGTCTGAAGTGGGTCTCTTGTAGACAGCAAATATATGGGTCTTGTTTTTGTATCCATTCAGCCAATCTGTGTCTTTTGGTGGGAGCATTTAGTCCACTTACATTTAAGGTAATTATCGCTATGTATGTTCCTATTCCCATTTTCTTAATTGTTTTGGTTTCGTTATTATAGGTCTTTTCCTTCTCTTGTGTTTCTTTCCTAGAGAAGTTCCTTTAGCATTTGTTGTAAAGCTGGTTTGGTGGTGCTGAACTCGCTCAGCTTTTGCTTGTCTGTTAAGGTTTTAATTTCTCCATCAAATCTGAATGCGATCCTTGCTGGGTAGAGTAATCTTGGTTGCAGGTTTTTCTCCTTCATCACTTTAAATATGTCCTGCCAGTCCCTTCTGGCTTGCAGAGTTTCTGCTGAAAGATCAGCTGTTATCCTTATGGGGATTCCCTTGTGTGTTATTTGTTGTTTTTCCCTTGCTGCTTTTAATATGTTTTCTTTGTATTTAATTTTTGACAGTTTGATTAATATGTGTCTTGGCGTATTTCTCCTTGGATTTATTCTGTATGGGACTCTCTGTGCTTCCTAGACTTGATTAACTATTTCCTTTCCCATATTAGGGAAGTTTTCAACTATAATCTCTTCAAATATTTTCTCAGTCCCTTTCTTTTTCTCTTCTTCTTCTGGAACCCCTATAATTCGAATGTTGGTGCATTTGGTGTTGTCCCAGAGGTCTCTGAGACTGTCCTCAGTTCTTTTCATTCTTTTTTCTTTATTCTGCTCTGCAGTAGTTATTTCCACTATTTTATCTTCCAGGTCACTTATCTGTTCTTCTGCCTCAGTTATTCTGCTATTGATCCCATCTAGAGTATTTTTAATTTCATTTATTGTGTTGTTCATCGTTGTTTGGTTCCTCTTTAGTTCTTCTAGGTCCTTGTTAAATGTTTCTTGCATTTTGTCTATCCTATTCCCAAGATTTTGGATCATCTTTACTATCATTACTCTGAACTCTTTTTTAGGTAGACTGCCTATTTCCTCTTCATTTGTTAGGTCTGGTGGGTTTTTATCTTGCTCCTTCATGTGCTGTGTGTTTTTCTGTCTTCTCATTTTCCTTATCTTACTGTGTTTGGGGTCTCCTTTTTGCAGGCTGCAGGTTCGTAGTTCCCAATTGTTTTTGGTCTGTGCCCCAGGGGCGAAGGTTGGTTCAGTGGGTTGTGTAGGCTTCCTGGTGGATGGGACTGGTGCCTGTGTTCTTTTGAATGGGGCTGGTTCTAGTCTTTCTGGTGGGCAGGACCACGTCTGGTGGTGTGTTTTGGGGTGTCTGGGAAGTTATTATGATTTTAGGCAGCCTCTCTGCTAATGGGTGGGGTTGTGTTCCTGTCTTGCTAGTTGTTTGGCATAGGGTGTCCAGCACTGTAGCTTGCTGGTCATTGAGTGAAGCTGGTTGCCGTGTTGAGATGGAGATCTCTGGGAGTTTTTCACCATCTGATATTATGTGGAGCTGGGAGGTCTCTTGTGGACCAGTGTCCTGAAGTTGGCTCTCCCACCTCAGAGGCACAGCACTGACTCCTGACTGCAGCACCAAGAGCCCTTCATCCACACGGCTCAGAATAAAAGGGAGAAAAAGTAGAAGGAAAGAATTAGTAGAAGCAGAAAGAAAGAAAGAAAGAAAGGAGGGAGGGAGGAAGGAAGGAAGGAGGGAAGCAAGGAAAAAAAGAAAGGAGATAAAGTAAAATAAAATTAAGATAAAATATAAAGTTATTAAAATAAAAAAAATAATTATTAAGAGAAAAAATAAAACGGACGGATAGAACCCTAGGACAAATGGTGGAAGCAAAGCTATACAGACAAAATCTCACAGAGAAGCATACACATACACACTCACAAAAAGAGGAAGAGGGGAAAAAATCATAAATCTTGCTCTCAAAGTCCACCTCCTTAATTTGGGATGGTTCCTTGTCTATTCAGGTATTCCACAGATGCAGGGTACATCTAGTTGATTGTGGAGCTTTAATCCGCTGCTTCTGAGGCTGCTGGGAGAGATTTCCCTTTCTCTTCTTTGTTCTCACAGCTCCCAGGGCTCAGCTTTGGATTTGGCCCCGCCTCTGCGTGTAGGTCGCTGGAGGGCGTCTGTTCTTCACTCAGACAGGACGGGGTTAAAGGAGCCGCTGATTCGGGGGCTCTGGCTCACTCAGGCCGGGGGGGGGGGGGGGGGGGGGAGGGAGGGGCACGGAGTGCGGGGCGGGCCTGCGGCGGCAGAGGCCGGCGTGACGTTGCACCAGCCTGAGGCGCGCCGTGCGTTCTCCCGGAGGAGTTGACCCTGGATCCTGTGAGCCTGGCAGTGGCGGGCTGCACAGGCTCCCCGGAAGGGAGGTGTGGAGAGTAACCTGTGCTCGCACACAGGCATCTTGGTGGCAGCAGCAGCAGCCTTAGCGTCTCATGCCCTTCTCTGAGGTCCGCGCTTTTAGCCGCGTCTCGCACCAGTCTCTGGAGCTCCTTTAAGCAGCCCTCTCCTCGCGCACCAGGAAACAAAGAGGTAAGAAAAAGTCTCTGACCTCTTCGGCAGGTCCAGACTTTTCCCCGGACTCCCTCCTGACTAGCCGAGGCGCACTAACCCCCGGCAGTCTGTGTTCACGCCGCCAACCCCAGTCCTCTCCCTGCCTCCGACCGAAACCCGAGCCTCAGCTCCCAGCCCCGCCCGCCCCGGCGGGTGAGCCGACAAGCCTCTGGGGCTGGTGAGTGCCGGTCGGCCCTGATCCTCTGTGCGGGAATCTCCCCAATTTGCCCTCCGCACCCCTGTGGCTGTGCTCTCCACCGCGGCTCCGAAGCTTTCCCCCTCCGCCACCCGCAGTCTCTGCCCGCGAAGGGGCTTCCTAGTGTGTGTAAACCTTTCCTCCTTCACGGCTCCCTCCCACTGGTGCAGGTCCCGTCCCTATTATTTTGTCTCTGTTTATTCTTTTTTCTTTTGCCCTACCCAGGTACGTGGGGGGTTTCTTACCTTTTGGGTGGTCTGAGGTCTTCTGCCAGCGTTCAGTAGGTGTTCTGTAGGAGTTGTTCCACGTGTAGATGTATTTCTGGTGTATCTGTGGGGAGGAAGGTGATTTCCGCGTCTTACTCTTCCGCCATCTTCCCAGAAGCCTCCTTGGGAAAATTTTTAACCTATCTTTGTGTGTTAGCTTTATCCTCAGTTCAGTACAATAGGGATAATCATAGTATGTATCTCAGAGAGTTTTTGTGAAGATGACACAAATGAGAATTTTAAACAATGCACATAATCAACTTTCAGCAAATATTCGCCATCATCATTAGTATCCTTATTGTTACTGATGTTCTAGACATTATCTCCTTCAAGAAATTTCTGTTCAATTTCCAGGTTTCATTCATTCATTCAGTAATACTTTTTATTTTATTATAATTTAACTTTTTATTTTATTATATTTTAACTTTTTATTGTATATTGGAGTATAGTTGATTAACAGTGTTGTGAGAGTATCTAGTGTACAGCAAAGTGATTCAGTTATACATATATATGTATCTATTCTTTTTCAAATTCTTGTCCCATTAGGTTGTTACATAATATTGAGCAGAGTTCCCTGTGTTATACATTAGGTCCTTGTTGGCTATCCATTTTAAATATAGCAGTGTGCACATGTCAATCCCACACTCCCTAACTATATTCAGTAATACTTTTTAAACCCATACAGTCTTCCAGAGACTCTCTAGACACTAAGAAATAAAGATGAATCAGGTGGTCCCTGCTTTCAAGAATACCATAGTCTAATTCTTCTCCCAGATCCCTTGTGGTAATTTCACCATAATATCCCAACATCATCTGTTCATATGTGGTACCTTCTCCATGAGGTTGTTGACTCTATGGTCCTCAGAGTCAGAAATGGATGTATTCACTCTTGATCCCCCAGGGCCTAGTACACTTCCTGGCACATAGTAGGTTCTCAGCTAATATTTGTCTGACTGAACAAATACACATTTCATCATTCTAGTCTTAACACAACTCTTATCAAATATTATGCAAGCAAGTCTCAAATTTATAGAAACCAGTTTATACCAGTTCTAAAAACTGTCCTTGTTTCTGCTGTGCCGGAGAAAATAAAAGTGCTACTGTACTCTTTGTCTATTACTGCTGATGATTTCAGAAGTCTGCAAACCTTAGAGACAAAATATGCAATAGCCTGTTATAAGTTATGGATGGAAGTGAAACAATATCTATTTTGGTTAAGTTTTCTTAGTAAGCTCCATAACAGTCATCATTGTATATTTCTCTGAAGCAGTCCTGAAATTTGTACTGCGGACAAATTTCAGCAAGGAGCATCCAAACTTAAAGCCATCTGTCTGTCCCTCTTTCCATCCCTCCATCCACCTATCCACCCATCCATTCACCAGTTAATGTCAGTTAAGGTTAAACTCTATCACAAAATGGTGTCAAGACACTAGAGTCTTAACGCATTTCAGTATTTCTTTCTTTGTTTTTTTTTTTTTTTTTTTTGCGGTACACGGGCCCCTCACCGCCGTGGCCTCTCCCACCGCGGAGCACAGGCTCCGTATGCGCAGGCCCAGCGGCCACGGCCCATGGGCCCAGCCGCTCCGAGGCACGCAGGATCCTCTCGGACCGGGGCACGAACCCGTGTCCCCTTGATCGGCAGGCCGACTCTCAACCACTGCGCCACCAGGGAAGCCCTTTCTTTCTTTTTTAATATTTTAATTTTATTGGAGTATAGCTGGTTTACAATGTTGTGTTAGTTTCAGGTGTACAGCAAAGTGTTTCAGTTATACATGTACATATATTCATTTTTTAAAGATCCTTTTCTCGTATAGGTTATCACAGAATATTGGGTAGAGTTCCCTGTGCTGTCCAACAGGTCCTTGTTGGTTACCTATCTTATGTATAGTAGTGTGCATGTGTTCAACCCAAGCTCCTGATTTATCCCCCTCTCCACATTTCCCCTTTGGCAACCATAAGTTTGTTTTCAATATCTGTAAGTCTGCTTCTATTTTGTAGATATGTTCATTTGTATCTTTTAAAAATTAGATTCCACATATAAGTGATATCATATGATATTTGTAGTATTTCTTATAGAATTTTCAGCATTAAAAGTAGGAGAAAAGAAGACTATATGGATGTGTCATTTCTCCTTAACACGTTTATTATCGGTATTTTTATCTGATCATAAGCACTTTTATCAGCGTTGATGATAAATATGCCATGTTTTGGGAAAAGTTACCTTTTTAAAAAAGATTTACTTATTTTTATTCTTTTTTATTTTTGGCTGCGTCATCTTAGTTGCTGCATGTGGGATCTTAGTTGAGGCCTGCGAGATCTTTCGTTGTGGTGCGTGGGCTCTGTAGTTTGTGGCACGTGGGTTCTCTTGTTGAGGCACGTGAACCCAGTAGTTGTGGCGCCAGGGTTTAGTTGTCCCACAGCATGTGGGATCTTAGTTCCCTGACCAGGGATCAAACCTGCGTCCCCTGCATTGTAAGGCAGATTCTTTATCACTGGACCACCAGGGAAGTCCAGAAAGTTACCTTTTGAAGAAAGCAAAATAATTTTTTTACATTGCTTTGGGAAAGCAAACCTGAGTAAATAGGTAAAAGTCCTGAGGATTTAGTAGAGCTGGGACTTCAAGGCCTAATGAGCAAATGGAGAGAGATGATCATATGGTTCTAAGTTAAACAGTAACCCCCCCAGCGCGCACTTGGCAAACTGTAATCATTACCAGTGCTGAGTGTGCTGATAACACTAATAAATCTAATCCTCCAAACCAAACTTAATTGACCTGGAATAACTACAAAGAATACCAGTCATAGTAGAAGAGAACATGCTTATCATGGACTCTATAGCTGCACACTCTCAGAAGCAATGCGTCAAGAAACACTTTCTTTGAAGAAGATCCCACAAGAACAAATGTGTCACCATAGTCCATGGTATTCCACCTTCTCCAAAAAGTCTGATCTCTATTGAATCAAAGAAGAAAAATCTCCAGGCTTAGACACGTCATTCCCTGCATAGTTATAGAGCTCCACCTGCTGCACGAGGCATGGGCAGCACACCCTAAAGCCAGGAAATCTCAGAGGGGATAAAAAGATGGGATCAAACCTGTGCTGACAAGGAAACAATCATGCACGTAGTCTCACGAGAGCTCCTTTTCAGAAGCCCTGAGCATGCCACCCTTCAGCCGAGCTCAGTTAACTTCATTAAACATCAACAAGCAAAGGTTGTATTGTTACTCGGTAGAGTCTATCCCTAAGGGATACTCAGGAAGTTGGGGGAATGTAGGACAATTTCCAAGCTCACCTATCTTCCTTCTGATGAACGTGGGGGAACTTTAGCTCCTAATCCTATACAGAACCAATACAAATATATCCAACTGTGAATAGCTGATGATAACATCACAGAAGAGTTGCTTTCTCTCTCTGTTCCGAAACCATGGCCACATTTTCCAGGTGTTTCCCTTGAGAACGGACCATCAGCATCTCATAGTGTGTGCTGCCCACCTGCTGTTCCGGAAGCAGCAACCCACGAGCCCAGAGGAAATATCTGAGTCATTTTCTTCTCTGGAGTGCTTTTTTATAGCATGCCTCTTGTCTCGGAATCTGAAGAGGCTGGCAGGTAGGACTTCCGCCATGGAGGACCTTGGGGAGACATTCCACCAAAGAACAACTCTCAAGCCTTCTGGTCTCTCTCATCTGAAAGATCCTAATTCCTCATTAGTAATTAGTCACTGTTTTCTAGGATTCCCAAAGGCTTTCTGGTTACCTCAGAAAACATAAATACTGTCGTTTATGTTTAATCTGTGGATTTTGCTCTGTCTCTTTGAATTCTATTTTGCTGGTTACTTACTTATTCTAGAATCATCTAATGGAATCATCAGCTCAATAGTTGGATGCCTCCTGTCCTCTCCTGCTGTCCAGAAGCAGCTCTCTGCCTGTTGGCAATCATCTACAAGGGGACAGCCTCACAGACAGGGACCACAGGAGCCTCTGAGAGACCATGCAAATTAGGCCAGCCTTTCCAAGTGCTGAAATGAACTTGCAGGAGTCTTGCAGGCAAAGGTATATTTTGGGACGTCAGCACTGCATATTGAAAGTTAAATCCCCTGTTTCACATTAGTATTTCTCTCTCTCTCTCTCTCTCTCTCTCTCTCTCACACACACACACACACACACACACGCACACACACACACATACACACTGAGACACACAGATACAGTCTTTCATTTCTCATTGTGTCTGATTGTCTCTTTCTGTATCAGTCTGTCTTCTTCATGACTTTCCACTCTTTCTGTTTCAGTCTCTGTGACTCTGTGTCTATCTTTATCTGTCTAGTTCTCCCATGTTACTTTTCCCAGTGTAGTCCTTTCATTAAAATAAGAAAATCCTATTGTTAAATGGCTGCCACTAGTTGGTCACATGAGTCAGTGTGACCTACCCCATTTATAGGTTATTCTTGTACTATAGAGACCTGATTGGATAAGGGTTTTCCAGGTAAGAAGAAACTGATGATTTTGTATTCCCAAGATTTGGATGCTTAAGAATGGACTAGCATGGGAATTCCCTGGCGGTCCAGTGGTTAGGACTCTGAGCTTTCACTGCCAAGGTTTCAATCCCTGGTTGGGAAAGTAAGATCAAAAAAAAAAAAAAAAAAAAAAAAGAATGGTCTAGCAGTCTGCCAAAAGACATATAGAGAAGAGGAAGAGGCATGCCATGCCTCTGGAAATATGGAGTGCCCCGTCTTCTAACCACACCCAGGCAATAATCAGGAATTCGATAACTTCACGAGGAGTGTCATGGAGCTGAAGCCCAAGTCACATGACGCCATCAGAATTCAGATGAAGGCTCTTCTGAAGATTTTAGAAAATTGATTGTATTCAATCCTTGCTATAAGAATGTTTCAAATCAGCCTTCCACGAGTTTCTGATGAATAGAAATACAGGCAATCTCTTGTATCCATCCCTCCCCCACATTCCTATCCAGTGGCCACATCAACATCTGGTGGACATTCTGAGTGAAATCTTAACCAATTTTCATAATTGGGAGGAGGAAAGTGGAGCGTAAGAAAGAATAGGAACGATGATCAGAGTGTACAAAAACACTGGAGGAAAGTGCTTTTTTAAAACTTGGAATAAATATATTCCAAGTTGGGAAAGGGTGACTAAAATAAGTGAAAATTAACTAAAGTTACTCATTTCTAAAGTAGATTCAAAGAGAGTGTTTTTCACATACTAAATTGGCATAGATTCTAAACTGAGAATAACTAGTGCTGTTAAAGATACAGTGGAAAAGGGACTTTTAGGGACTCATAAAAGGACACAGAGGTTTTGGAAATCAGTCTGATGGAACATTAAGATCCTTAACATTTTTTTTCATATCCATTGACATAGTAACATAGAATTCTGGGTAGGATTCTAAGCATATATTCTGAAATGATTTTAAAAATAATAAACAGAGATGTTCATTACAGTATTATTCATCATTGCATAAAGAAAGAAAAATTGGAAAGAATTTGAATATCTACCATTAGGGAAATAGTTAAGGAAAATGATTTGCAGATAATTTTAAATATAGAGAAATGTTTATAATACAGTGTTAGGAGAAAAGGAGCAAGATATTATCTAAACTATGATGATAGGAGTAAGAAAAACTGAATGTGGATTTATAAGTACTTTTCTCCTTTTGAGTTTCTGAGGTCTTGCAAAGTCTCTACAATATACCAATGTTACTTTAACAATCATTCTCAGAAACCTGTAGACCCCAAGACAGAAATTCGAACACTTATATAAACCTTGTGACTCGACCCACCAACCAATTCTCTGATGTCTGACTCCCTGAGAAAAGAAACTGTATAAATGTTTCCTTCTGAGATTCTTAGACTCTCTGATAACTTTCTATATTTATCCTTTATTGAATTAAAATTACCACAGCCCTGATTACCAAACCACATGCAAGATTTTCAGAAATATTTTGGAGCAGCTTCCCATATCCTCCAGGGTTTTTCTGTAGTTGCAAATTTCAGAGGGTTTAGGTAAACTGAATATTACATGAAAATATAGTGTTATAAGTTGACTTACAAAAGTTCTTTGGTAAGATTTTAGTAACCATATTTTCGTGAATAAATGGAACTAGGAGAGTGAATCATGTCCTGAGATGTGTGTGTCTGGGAAAGCCTTTCTTAATTAGAAATCTCTCCCCTGGGGCCTTAGGGCCAGGTTCAGGGTGCCACAGGACTGTCAACCGTACCCACTTCCGTTTAATTTTAGTAGGCTCTCACAGAAGCTGTTGGTCTGATAATTCAACCTTGTTCTTAATTTGTATATTCTGGATAGTTGTAGTTGTCAGATATACGTACAGGGAATATTTTCTTAACAATGACATTTTTTATAGGTAATCTTTTTTTTAACTTTTTATTTTATATTTGAGTACAGTTGATTAACAATGTTGTGTTAGTTTCAGGTGTACAGCAAAGTGATTCAGTTATACATACACAAGACTTTAAAATTTTTTCATGAAATACAAGTTGTTGGCTTTTTTCCTGTTAGTTTTAGTGTTTTTATGTCCTTTCTGAGAAACGTTTGCCTACCCCAAGTCACAAAGATAGTCTTCTATGTTTTCTTCTAGAATCTTTATAGTTTTAGCTTTTAAGTACAGGTCTACGATTTAGCCTGAATTAAGTTTTATGAGGCATAAGGTAGGGTTCAAAGTTGATTTTCCTCATGCATTTGTTCAACTGTTCCAGAACTATTTTGTTAATAAAACTTTACTTTCCTTATTGAATTCTCTTGACACATTTGTTGAAAATCAACTGACCATATATATGTGAGCTTATGACTAGACTCTGTTGTATTCCACTGCTCCGTTTGTATATTCTAACACCAATTATCACACTGTTTTGTTTACTGAAATGTATACTGAGTCTTTAAGTCGTACACTGTAGGCCTCCCAACTTGGTTCTTTCTTCCCTTCCTCCCTCCCTCTCTTTCTTTCCTTCTTTCCTTTCTCTTCCTTCCTTCCTTCTTTTCTTTCTTTCCCTCCCTCCCTTCCTTCCTTCCTCCCTTCCTTCCTCTCTCTCTCTCTTTCTCTCTTTCTTTTCCAATATTGTATGCTATTCTAGGTCTTTTACATTTCCAGATACATTTTAGAATGAACTCTTCAGTTGTGATTTTGACTGAGAGTACAGTTGGCCCTTGAACAACATGGAAGTTAGGGGCACTGACCCTCTTCAGAGTTGAAAATCCACATATGACTTATAGCTGACCCTTAGTATATGTCGTTCCTCTAGATTTGCAGTTCCGCATCAGTGGATTCAACCAACTGTTGACAGTGTAGTGCTGTAGTGTTTACCACTGGAAAAAAGCCATATAAGTGGACCCATGCAGTTCAAACCCATGTTCTTCAAGGGTCAACTGTATATTAAATCTACAGATAAATATGTGGACAATTGACGTATTGAGAATATTGAATTGCCCTATCCATGAAGATGGTATTTTCTTCCATTTATTTGCATTTTCTTTAATTTTTCTCAGGAATATTTTATAGTTCTCAACATGTCTTGTGTGTTCTTTCATTAAATTCATTCCTTAGTATTTTATTATTTTTTTAAGTTCTGTTTTAAAGGAATTAAAAATTTACTCTCCTATTCTTTACTGTTTGTTTATAGAAATGTAAATGATTTATGCATATTGATCATGCATCCTGTGACTTTGCTAAATTTACTTATTCTAGTAGTTACTCTTTAAAATATTTAGTATTCTCTATAAAATATCACATTATCTGCAAGACCACTTTACTTCTTAATTTCCAATCTGTATGCCTTCTTTTCTTACAGCTTTAAGATAAAAATCATCATAGAAGAAACTGAACATACTTAATTATTACAGTTTGATATGTTTTGACACATGTATAGCCCCATAAAACCATCACTGTAATTAAGATAGTGAATATATCCATTACACTCAAGTTTTTTTGTGCCTTCATGTACTCCCTCTTTTCTACCCCTCCCCATCTAAATTTCTTTATTTCTTTTACTCGTCTTATTGCCTTGACTAGCGCTCCAAATTACAAATATCAAAAATGAAAAAGGGAACATCACTGCAGATTTCACAGATATTAAAAGGATAATAAGAAAATATTATGACTACCAATACTTGACAACTTAGATGAAATGGACAAATTTCTTGATAAATATAACTTAGACTGAAACTAAAAGAAATGGAAAATCTAAATTATTCTATATCTATTAAAGAAGTTGACTGCATTTTGTTCCCTCATTTCCAAAAAATTCTCCCAGACATTCCCAGTCATTCCTTTTGTTTCAATGATTGTCTCTACCCTGATGAATTCCAAATCTCTATTTCCAGACCAAACTTTTCTCTTGAGCCCCAGATCTTATATCCAACTGTCTATTTAACTTTTCCACTTGAGTGTCCAAACTCCACATGCCTCAAGCTGAACTCACTACATTGTCTCCCCACCTCCACCCGACCTTGTCCTTCAGTGTTCCTAATCTCACAGGAATGGGACGTACAGGTGCTCCCATCAGAATCCTGGGTGTCATCCTTGACTCCTCTTTTTCCTCAGTCCTTCACATTCAGTCAGTCATTATGTTGCCAGTTGAACCTCCTCAAAATCTCACAAGCCCATCCAATCCCTTCCAACCCCACTGTATTATACTAGTACAATCTACCTTCAGTTCTCACTTCGATTCTACATTTGTATTTTAACTGTTCTCCTCTTACTCAATCTTTTCTCCCTATAGTCTGTTCTCCAAATTGCCGCCAAACTGGTATTCTAAAACTGAGATTTAATCGTGACATCCCCCTGCTTAAGATCATTATTGGCTCTGCAATGAAGTCCAACTCTCTTAACATTCTTATGGGCCCTGTGTAATCTGATTGGTGGTTGGCTCGTCAGCATTCTGAACTTTCCCTGCCATAACACTAATTACATGATAATATCTTGAAACGTCTGTCTTTGTGCTTTTCTTTTCCCAGTATCCATATAGTTGCGTGACTTTTCTGTTTGTCAGAGGCATTTACTTTGCTTGGAGGAAAAGTAGAGTTAAATTAGGAATTTAAAAAGCAGGAAACAGTCAATGTTCAGAATTTCTTTTTTTTTTTTAAACCTCTAAACAAACTTTTGAATATCTGAAGAGAAGTCCTGAGGGAATCAGAGAACAGAGTTTAGACCATAAAAATAGAAGTAGGAAGAGGATAAAAGGAAAGTGGAGCATTGCCTCCCCACCACTACATATAAATAGAGGGTCTGTTGGGCTGAGAATCGGGAGTGTGGAGTAGAAGATGGGCATGACCTTAGAAAAGGTGGGGGCTGGGAATGAGAGGCCTGACTGGGCAGGACAGATACAGAGAAGCAGGGTGAGCAACAGAAGAATTGCTAACCAGACTGAACAGCACTAGGAATTCCTGTTGAAGCTGAACCAGTGCCTGCAGACCATCTGTTGCCATTCTAGGGCATATGACACTCTACCCAAATGGTGAAGTGTTAGCTCTTCATCTTGTCCTTGGCTGCTTCCATTATAACAGTTCAATTGTTTGTTGCTTTCCATCTGAAATGTATGGGTAGTCACTGCTCTCCTCCATTTTTTAAAAGCTTAGGATACTCATAAATTCTTCTCCCAACAGATAGGGTTGGGGCCCTGACACCCAGAGATGAGATAGTAGACAGTCCCTGCACTAAGACTTAGGTGTAACTGGACAATAGTGAAAAACATTTCTATCACACACTTACTATATAGTATTAAAATCACTTCTTTACTTTTCCTATCTTCCATTAGACTGTAGGCTTAGGAAGGCAAAGACCTTGTCAATCTTGGTCAACATTAGGCCCCAGTGCAGAGCCTGGTATGTTGCAGGTGCTCAGTAAGCACTGTTTGGTTAAATCAATGAGTTAATAAAGAATGAGTGATTTTAAATATGTTGACTTTAACTAGGGAGAATATCAAGATGGCAATGCTTTTTTATCCTACACATGTAAGGTTGAACACTTTTAGAAATTAAGTTAGGGAACTAAATTATTAATAATTTTAAAGTATTTCCTGTTTTGTTTTTAAGACTTCCCAACCTTGGAGGCCTGTTTGCAGTCTCCTATATGCATTCTTTGGAGTCCTGTATATATTTGGCGTTTCAAATGATAAAGCCGTTGAAAGCATGGCACCAAGAGGGTTGGAGCCCTGCTCCATACGTGTCATCATGAGGAAACTCCATTCCTTCCTTTTGCAAGAAATAGTTTGACGGACATAAAATTATTACATTAAACTTTTTCTTTTCTACGTGTGGTAGAGTGAATAAGAGTCCTCCAAAAATGTCCATGTCCTAATCCTCGGAACCTGTTATCTTACAGAGCAAAAGGGATTTTGCAAATGTGATTAATTTCAGGATTTTGAAATGAAGAGATTACCCTGGATTCTCCAAGTGGGCCCAATGTAATCACAGGGGTCCTTATAAGAGAGGCAGGAAGGTCAAAAGTCAGAGGAGATGTGATGATGGAAACAAAGTCAGAGGGAGATTTGAAGTTACTCTGTTGCTGGTTTTGAAGATGGAAGAAGCAGCCATGGACAAAAGAATGCAGGCAGCTGCTAGAAGCTGGAAAAATCAAGGAAACAGATTCTCCCCTAAAGCTTCCAGAAGGAACATAGTCCTGCTGACATTTTGATTTTTAAGGCTTCTGATCTCCAGTATTGAAAGATAGTAAATTTGCATTGTCTGAAGCTACTAAGTTTTGGGTCAATTATTATACAACCATAGAAAACTAATGCAGTTCTATAAACTTTATCAGTTGCATTAGGCATATTCAGAATGCTAGCTGAGAGGGGTTTGGAAAGAGCTTAATGAGGTGACACTCAACTGGGACAGAACAGGAATTCTATAAACAGATCAGGTGATGCTAAGGAATTTAAATTATTCAGTTATGTATAAATTGCCTAATGAATATTTATAAGCATATGTCTGAATATTATAAACATATCCAGATGATATATATACACACACACGCACACACATATCACACCCAAATACACACATATACACTATCTTGAGAGAGGTGTAAACAGAAGAGTGTGATAAGACTCTTTTGGGATAAGAGTACCTAATCCATTTTTAATTACATGTGACTTACCCAGATTTTCCCCATATAGTACTTTACTTGAAAAACTATTGTCAGAGTTAGTCTGACCAGTGTTTCATGGTAAACCAATGATTGATTTCACTGGGTTTTTCCTAAGAATATGAAAAATCCTGATCTTTGAGCAAAGCTGAAAAAATATTTTGTCTGCTTTATATAATACTAGGGTCAAGGTTAAATGTATAAATAGAAGCCATGAGTGGTGCCAAGTTCCAAACCTGAACTCTGCCCCAATTACAATGTTTTGAGAGATACCAACGAGACCCTCTCAGCCAAAATGTACTCTCCACTTTCATCTTAATGTCTGAAATTCCATTAGTAGCCATTTGTTCAATTATGTTAGTAAGAGCTTGTGCGTTAGTCTTCTCTTAAAATGCCAACATCCATAGGATAGGGAAACTCTCCACGTCGTTACCACCAGCTACTTTAGCAGGAATAATTCATATAGATTCCTTTTGAGGAGAGTAGGAGATGGGGAAGGAGGGGAATATTAAAAAAAGAAGAAAAGAGGACACCAGAATCTGCCTAAGGCTGGCCATAGCGAAGTTTAAGAACTCTGTACTCAAGCTGTTATCAAACTCAGCTGTGAGCAAAATCACAAAATAATAATTGCTAAATGCACTAACTGCTATCTCATCTATGCCTACAACAGCCTGGTTTATTAGGTGGTAATATGATTCCAAATTTAAGGAGGTACAAAGTGACGTATAGAGCTGGAGGTGAACAAGTCACTAAATAAGTGCCTGGTCTGTGGGACTCATTATGCTGCCCCAGTTCCTCTCGCGAACCTTATCTTTGGTACCAGCCTCTTCCTCCACTGCCTCCCTGACTTTGCATCTCAGATGCTCTGTGCTTTCCTGTCACGCTGTCACCCAAAGCCTCTCATTCTAGAGCCCCCATTTGATTGGCTTCAGACTTCTATTTCTTCCCTCAGTGGCAGAGCTGGGGTTCATTTAACTCAAGGAGGGTTGCAGAGGGTTGCAGAGGGCACAGAGATGCTCCTGAGAGGACTCCCATGGGCTTAGCTGGAAGTTCAAGAGGGCAAAAAGTTAGCACCCTATTGATTCAGTAACAAGCAGCAAACAATGACCATACCTGTATTTATTCAATGGCCAATGAAGGCCACTTTTGCAGGGTGCTATGGTAGCTGCTAGACAATTGAAGTCAGTGTTGGGGAAATCTGAGAGCGTGCAGTGGAAACACAACCACATGAGCGAGAAGACTTCAGTGTAAGAAGAATAAATCACAAAGAGGGTCTTGTGCTGGAGCCCCAAACAGTGATCCCGGATTGGAATTGGAGCACAAGAAACAAAGCAAGAGCCTGATTGCTAGAATAGGTGAAAGTCAGCTGAGCAGCAAGTGTGCCTCGACCTTGATCTACTCAGCTGAGGAGGTTTCTGCTGACTTACTAGAGCTCAGCCTGCAGCTGACGGTTGTATAGGCTGAGCCAGTGTTTTTCAAGCTGCGGGTCATGACCCATCCGTGGTCATGAAATTGGTTTAGTGGGTAGTAAAGAACACTCTTGAAAATAAATAAAATAGACTGGAATGGAAGAGAAAAGAAGGTAATGAAGGGCACTGCACATAGTAATGGTTTCAGTTGAGGTACAGGTATCTAGTGATGTAAAATACATTTCTCAATGTCACAGCCAAAAGAAGTTTGAAAACTTCTGACTTGAAACTAGAAGATACAGGCCAGGAAGCCAGACTAATGATTATGTTTAAAATATTTTCTGCTTTTTCCAAATGACTGTGAGCTAAGATAATATACCAATCCAGATAGTGGTGTGGCTGCATATGAAGGAATTAAATAATACAGCCTTCTTCATGGAGATATTCCACATATAGCCCCACTTGAGAAGAAAATTGGGAAATAAGGACGGAGAGTTTTTAAAGCTCAATGAACTATTAGTTGTTTCCATACCGAGTTACTTTACACGTTGACGAAGGTATCACATGGATCCTTAGCTCAGGCGTCGTTGAGCTGCTCTGCCTTCATGAGACCATGAACTAGGACCAGCTCTGAGGAACTCCCTCTAGCCAGCATGGCAGTGCCCTTGTGCGGTTCAGTCATGAGGTTGTTGACAGCTAGTGTCAACGAATCCAAAATCTGGATCTGAAACCTCCCTTCGCCTTTGTTCCACATCTTCAATTACTCACTAGATATTTTCACTTCAGATCTCCTTCCACATCCAATCCTTTCCAAAAATTGTATCTTCTTTCCCTAAATACACTTCAGCTGCTATCTTTTCTGTCTTTGTTATTGGTACCAACACCCTTTCAATCACTCATGATTTAAAGTTTGGAATCATGTTTAATTTTCCTCTTTTCTTCATTCCCCATAGGCATGTACATATACTCCCAGAACAGAATAAATATGTATTGAGGTGTGGTCTTTTTGGTCCCAGGTTCCCCATTTCCAATGTCTGCCTCTTATCACTGCCAAAAAACAAAAAACAAAAAACTCTCCTAAAGTAATCTCTAATCACACTATTTCTCCTCACTGAACAAGTGGCTCTCATTTCCTGCTATGAGGCATTTCATTTTCTGACTGTTTCCACTTTTTAACCTCAAACTCCTTCCCTCTGCCTCCTCAAATATAGACCCATCTCCACCAATCTATTTAACAAACCCTTAAATTGTATTTTCCCCAGAACTTTTCTAAATGCCTTATACATATTAAAACTTTAACTGACAGAAAAGCCCTGTGCACAGTAGGTAATATCACCTCGCATTTTTACATAGGAGAAAACAGAAGCACAGAGAGGTGTATGAACCCAAAGGATACCCATGTTCATGTATCTCATCTCCCTGTATCCCGGGAAGGTCGTATTTCTTTTACCTGCAGTGTTCCCCTCTCCTGAAATGCCACTGATCTACCTGTTAGTTATAAAGATCCTACTTATGCTTCAAAGCCCAATTGCCAGCTTTATCCTTTCTCCTTGACAACTTATCTTTCTTGAAAACTCCAGGTCTCAATATTTATCGCCGTTGATTCCTACAATACTCACCCTCTTCCACACGTAAGTTGGCGCTTGATGACATAGCTGTCTATATCCCCCTAACGGTTCCTGTGCAGGAGTCTTACCCTGGGGGCAAGGACCATGGCTTATCATGGTTCTGCGTCCTTCCCCCTCATTCTTTCCTTCTTTGCCATTTTTACGCCTCCTTCCCCTACCCCCAGCCAGGCCTTGCAAATATTGAGTACATGAAAGATACTCCCCAAATAATGAATTGACATTGAATTCCTTTCATAGGTAGAGTGGGGTAGCCTGGCATGTTCATTCAGGTCCTCTGAGAAGTAAATAACGAGACAGAATGAGACTTACTGGGAGTCTCACTTATGTAAGAGATTTCTTGGGCTAAAAATGCTGTGAGGGAAAAAGAGGAGAGAGTCAGTGGAGGTGGGAACAGTCTTTAGAACATGATGCCGGGCTAACCCCTATGAAAGAGAAGGAAAGGAAGGAGGGTTGGCTAGGGAGACTCTCAGACTGCAGCACAGTTCTAAGACAATCTTGGTCTAACAGCTATGGAGTTCCTAAGCTGAAGTCCCCGGTGGGAGGAGTCTCACAGCAACAGGCTGCGTTAGGACTCTGCCGAGCCAGATCCTTGCCCCGAGCAGACTCCGGGTAACTGCGGCCTGGGCGTGGACACAGAGGTGGATTTGGAGCACAGCAGTTTTGACCGTCATTCAATTTTGCTTCCTGCAGCAGAAGATCTGAGTGGCATGTTTTCTTGGCCATTACTCCTGGGATACTACAAAGAACACTGGATTCAAAATCAGAAATCTTACCTTTGCATCTCAAATGTATCCATCACTAACTCTGCACCTTCATTAAAACTCATCTTCGTCCCTTCATTTGTAAAATGGAAATGGTCAATAACTCAGAGACCTATTGTGAAGACCACACATTGGCAAGAATACACAGCACTCTGTCTACACTGCGTGTGATTTCATCGGCTCTATCTAATTGTAGTAACACCTGACATTTGTGAAACATCTCATGGGTCACAGCAAGTTTTGTTCCAGCCAGTGATCCTGTGAGGAAGGCAAGACCAGGATTCTTTCCTACCTCCACTGCCCTCCTGGCTCTCTGAGAGATAGAATGGCTCTGGAGAGGAAGTTGGTGTGCTGAATTCAGATGGGGACAGGATGCAGAGCCCACTTGCACGTAGGGCCTGGTTAAAACCATGGCAGGTGAGGAATCAAATTACTGAGGGAAGGGCTTCCCTGGTGGCGCAGTGGTTGAGAGTCCACCTGCTGATGCAGGGGACACGGGTTCATGCCCCGGTCCGGGAAGATCCCACGTGCCGCAGAGCAGCTGGACCCGTGAGACATGGCCACTGAGCCTGCGCGTCCGGAGCCTGTGCTCCGCAGCGGGAGAGCCCACAGCAGCGAGAGGCCCGCGTACTGCAAAAACAAAACAAAACAAAAAAAAATTACTGAGGGAAAAACATATGTAAAGGATCACATGGGCCCTGGTGATCCAGGTAGATGTGCACTGGTCCAGAGCATCCTCTCAACCTGAAGGCAGCCTGGCCAGGTCCAGAGTCTAGCAGGTCACAGAAAGTGAGTTCTGATCCTGGCATAGACACTGACTGGCTGACTGACTCCCCCATCCTCCTCGTGCAGGTGGAAAGGGGCACACATGTGTATCTGGCAGATCTGGGGAGAACTTACCTCTGTCTATGTAGGAGCAGAGGGCTCATCCCCTTCCCTTAATGGTTCTGGCCCTCAAGAGTAGTATCAAGTAAACAGTCATAGAACTGGCTCTTCTCTGCCTGGAGAAGCATGGGAAAGTCAAAGCCAGGGGCAAGGAAAACTTCTTACTCTTCTATGTAATATCAAGTTCAAAGAATGCCAAAAGCATCTGCAAAATCCCTGCAGGAACAGCAGTAGCGAATTTGGAAGGAGCTGGCCCATGCGCTGGAGGTTGCACATACACAGGGAGTAGAATTAGAAAAGAAAGTAAACAGGGTTTCTGCTATGGGTTGACATATGTCCCCCAGAGAGATATGTTGAGGTCCTAACCTCTAGGACCTCAGAATGTGACCTGATTTGGAAAGGGGGTCTTTACAGAGGTAATCAAGTTAAAATGAGGTCATCTGGGTGGGCTATCATCCAATGACTGGTATCCTTATAAAAATGGGAGACTTGGGCACAGACACACACACATAGGGAGAACACCACATGAAGGTGAACGCAGAGATTGGGTTGATGTTTCTGTAAGCCAAGGAAGGCCAAAGATAGCCAGCAAGACACCAGAAGCTAGAAGAGGGGAATGGAACAGAACCTTCCTCAAGCCCTCACAAGGAAGCAACCCCACTGGCACCTCATCGTGGACTTCCAGCCTCCAGAACCGTGAGGCAATACGTTTCTGCTGTTTAAGGCACCCACTCTGTGGTACTTTGTTACACACCAAGCAAACTAAGGTTCTCCAGGAGCTCACCGAAAGTGTCATCTGTGCTGAAGGAGAATGGAACTTGTCCTAAGGCCACTTCTTTACTTCTAGATGAGGTCAAGTTCACCTCCTCTTCCTCTGCCTCCACACCACTGCCCCCCACCCGTCAGCTCCTAAGGTTTATCCTGGAGGCGTCTGGGGGATGTGGTGACGTTGTGGGGGGAATCAGTGTAGGTAAGTTGGGGGAGGGGGAGGGATGGTTAGTGCGGGTCCCTTTTTCCTACTTCACCTCTTGCCGGGCGTTTGAACGGAACAAAATAAGACCAAACGCCATCGATCCGATTTACCTCTGGGTCAGAAGACCAGCTAGCTCTACGACTAGGCAGAGCACCGGGGCTCACGCGACTCGGCGTCTCTGAGCAGCAGAGTCCCTGGGCAGCACCCTCTCACTCTTCCATCACCCAGTGAGTTTCACCTGTTTTCGCACAAACGCAGGCCCCCTTTGGGTAATCAGAGAAGGAAAAAGCAGCTCTGTGGAAGGCAAGGTAAGGAAATCCATGCTGGGCTGTCCAAAATTAGACCGGAATCCTCACCACCTAGGAAAGCAAAGCACTACCCTTCTCTGCGAGCCTGGATCACACGCCTGTGTTGGGAGTGGGATTTGCGGCGTAGACCTGAATTGTTCCAGCCTCCAACACTGCACCCAGACCTGAAACGGAATCTCTGTCTGTGGGAACTTTTGACAAGAGCTGGCAAGCTGAGGTTTTCTTTGAAATGTGGACGAGGGCGTAGCACTTGCTCTCTCGTGAGGGGCAGGGCTCTCCAGCCTGTGTGAGCTGCAGGGTTTGCCGTCATCAGCAGGAGGGGAAATTGCCCTGGTAAATTACCAAGTGGGGGAGATAGGAGTCAGGATCGCCATAGCGGAATTTACTGTGAAGTTCCAAGATTCTGTGAGAAGAAACCATTCTGATGTGTCATGTCGTGCATGCTATGGCTCTGTTCAACAAGAAAAGCTTTCATTTTAAATCATGAGAAAGCCGTGACACATGATTTGAAAATATTCTGCTCTGCTTTGCCTTCCCTTATGGCAAATAAAAGTCTTGAAATAAAAATGTTTCCACTGGGGCTTCCCTGGTGGTGCAGTGGTTGAGGGTCCGCCTGCCAATGCAGGGGACGCGGGTTCGTGCCACGGTCTGGGAGGATCCCACATGCCGCAGAGCGGCTGGGCCCGTGAGCCATGGCCGCTGAGCCTGCGCGTCCGGAGCCTGTGCTCCGCAAAGCGAGAGGCCACAACAGTGAGAGGCCCACGTATAGCAAAAACAAAAACAAAAAATGTTTCCACTGATTTTCAGATCTTTGCATGGGTTGCACCTTTCGTCACACATTCTCTCTGATATTACTCACCGGCAGCTTTAATGGAAGTTATTAGCATGAATGAACACTCTTTCTTAATGGCTGAATCCTGGGTGAAATCGTTTGTAAAGCCCAAACAGTCAGACAGAGAAAAGCAATTAATAGAATTCTCCTTCATCTGAAAGAAACTTGGATTGTTCGTGCAGTTATGTGCTGAGGGAAATGAATATGGTAGTTGATTATCAGGAAAAGTAGACTGAATCTTGCCCTCGGGTCAATTCACAAATGTGCTCCAAGTGGAAAACCCAAGTCTGCGACCTCGAGGAATTGCACAAATGTATCACAAGACAAGATCTGGCCCAATGCCAGAAGCGGATGAGGTCAAACTCATGACTCAGAAAATACGCAGTGGACCAGGCTCTCATTCTTTTGCTCTCCACTGTTGAACGGAGATCTCTTCCACTTTTCTCCTGCCCCCATCTCCTGTCATTAGAAGTAAAAATGGGATTCCCAGGTGTTTAACTTATGTAATCTTGCAAAGATGCGACATGTACTCTCTCATCCCATAGCCTGATTTTTGTTGTGGCCCTTCTTGCTCTGTCTGGAGGCATTTCAGCAGTTAATGGGAGTGATTCAAATGATCCTACTCCAATTCTGGCTATTTTAAGATCCTTAGCTTTTCTTAGCCATGGATTTCTTCTGTCTAAATCTGCCCGACGGAATTGGAAGCTGCCCAGAATCATCTTCTTTGGAAATTACATTTGTGCATCTAGGGTATATTTGTCGTTCCACCCACGCTCAAGCCACTTTTTGAGAAGTGCAGAGCAAGTCATGTGACAGTCATCAGTGTATTTGCACCCTTTTTTGTTTAAAAACATAATCTGCATTACAAATTGCACCAATTCCTGTATGTAGTAAGTCATCATTCAATAAAAAGCCCAAATGTATGCCTGTCACATCCAACATAATAAACTGCAAGTAAATACATCTTTTCTTAGTCCAAATCAGTCAGTAAATGATGTCTTTATTTTCTCTGTTATGCACCAAGTTTGCAATCAGCTTTATTCTTGATTCTCTCAGGCCAAGCCCGCACAGCTTAAGAGCAGTGGAAAGAGCGTGCTTTTGTCAGAAGCATTTGGACAGCTGAGGACAGGAACGTGGCCAAAGCCATCCATTTCTCCAGTTCACTTTGTTTTACCTCATCTTCGTCCGTCCAACATGATCATCATCTTCATCATAACTTCCATCTAAAAAAGATTTATTACGTCTGTATCTGAGACGATGCTGTAATACAGCAAGACATTGCTCCCTGCCTGCTGTAGATGAGTTTGCTGTTTACAAAGGAGTATGGTGTAGAAGAAACACTTGTGATTTGAAGACAAAACTGGGTTAGGACTGCAGTCTTGTCACATACATTAGGTACTTGTCTTTGGAAATATTATTTAACCTCTGAGATCCTCTGTTTTCTCATCTACAAGATGAAGATAACAGGTACCTCCCAAAATAGATGTGATGACTTTAAAATACATGTGTGTTGTGCTAGGTACACAGGACCTGCTCAATTAAGCTTTAACAAGTAACACAGATGCGATTTTACGGAAAAAGGCAAGCTACCCTGGCTATATCTACTGTGGACATATTATTAATAACAGTGATTTATCATACTGGCTACCACGATCTCCTTTAATTCTGTAACAGGTAAGGTCGACTCGTCATTTCCTTTTTATAAGTGAAGAAAGTGAGACTCAAATAGTAAGCCAGATTTTTCTGCCTTAAATCTGGATTCCCTTTTCACGAAGATCATAACCACTTCAGTGCCCTCTCTTTGTCCTTCAAACAATTCAAGCTTGTTTCTGCCTTTGGATCCTTATATTAGCTGACTTCTCTGCCTAGAAAGTTCTACCTTCAGTATTTTACATATCTGGCTACTTCTCATTATTTAGGTTTCAACTCAAATGCCGCCTCCTCAGAGAAGTCTTCCTTGACTACCCTATTTAACGCAGGCTCCTCACCCAGCCATAGCTTTAAGTCTCCCTTTGCACTTTATACCCTTCCACTGACCCATGGCCCTCCTAGCAGTAGAGGAGTCAAGTGACATAATGGCTAAGACTGTGGGCTCAAGAATTAGGTGGTCTGAATTTAAATTTTACTTTCACCACTTACTGGCAGGGTGACCTTGGAAAGTGGCTTAATCTTGCTTTCTATGCCTCAGTTTCCTCCTCTATAAAATGGGGTTGATAATAATGTCAGTGGCAGCATAGAAGCGTTGGTGGGATTAAATGAATTAACACATGTGAATCAGTGTCTGATGGAGAGTAAACACTCAATAAATATTGATTAAGCTTTTAGGGTTATGTGACACACCTCATTCTCTGACATTATCTCAACTGTTTGTGTTTGTTTATTGTCGTCCTCACCACGACAAAGGCATGGAGTCCCCTGTCTTGTTCACCACTCTGTCCCCAGCATTCTAGAATGGTGCTTAGTAGGCACCCAATAAATATGTGTTGTTAGTGAATGAAAGAACATTAGATGTATGTATATTAGAGACCAACGAGCAAAGGTGTGATGAAAAAGAGGTGAGGACACAGTAGCTGCATATTTAGGTGAGATGGTTTCTGGGGAATTCCTGCTTTTGTTTCACTATATATCAAGGATTTATTCTCTCAGTGCATTCCAAAGCCCTCTGTCCCCTCTGATCTTGTCTCTGGGCACTCAAGCAAAGATCTCATCTAACCAGCACCTCCACACATGTGCTTATGACCCACAGGTGTAACTTCATAAGCTGCTACGACTCAGGAAGAAAAAGGCACGCTGAACCCTCTAGAAATAATAGCAGATTTTATGGCTACTCAAGTAAGGCAAGGCGTGGGCTGACTCTATAAAAGATCTCTATCCTTATAAAAATAGAGCAGGATCCAGAAAGTGAGCAAAAGGTGGGGGGAGAGGGAAAGACCTTGACAAAAGCCACTTCTGCCACACACACTTCACACACATACACACTCTCACACCATGAAACACTCTCACACACATGCAACACACATTCACAGCCTTGATGCTTCTGTGCTTTTCCTTCTGTGATAGGAACCTGTACCGACTCATAGAGGTTGTCCAATTACTCATCCAAAGCATGAAGCCGGGCCAGGTGGTCATCGCACCTTTGCCTCCATCTCTTTACCTGGTCATTGCACCTTTGCCTCCATCTCTTTACCTGGCCAAACATCCACAGTTTGGCCTCATCCATCACCGTTTCGGTTACCAGTGCCCTCCTGGCCGCTCTCTTCTGTACCTTACAGCTTGGTTACACCCAGGGTGACCTATGTCCCTGTTTGTCCAGGATAGCCCTAGTTTACACACATTATCCTCAAGTAATTACCAGTGGACATTAAATTATATGGTCCCCTAATCATGCTCAGCTTCATGTGTGAGGCTCAGAAGAAGATGCCGAAATCCCAATGGGAGTCACTTCTAGTTTCCCCCAAAAGAGCTCCCGAGAACAGCCATCCACTGACTTCTAAGTCAACAGTAAGCTAATAATCTTAGGCTGTCCCATTTCTAAAAGGATGGCAAAGAGATGGAAGAACGTTAAGGTATTGAGGTTATGGGGGAAAGTCGGAATGCAGGTGAACTATAATAAAGTGTAATGAATTACAACAAAATAGAAAAATCAAAATCTTACTTCTTCCTTCAGCTTCCTAATGCTAAATATGTAAGTAGGTGTATTTTGCCATTTGGAATAAGTACCACTCTGCCTGTAAGAAAAGCTGCCTGTAAAATAAATTTCTGTTTATGATAGCTTACGTTCCTGTTGAATTTCAACTTAAAATATGTCGTTCAGTGTTTGTACATTCTCCTGGAACAAGTGGACTTAAAAGTCTAATAAACTTTCACTTCTGTATGACTGGGATGAATGCCCACGCAGGTTGAGATTCAACTACTTGCAGCAACGCTTCCCCAAAATGCACATCCTCAACACACTGTATACTCATTTACACAGTCACCACTCATAGCAGGAGGTCCAGAAGATCGGTCTAACAATTCTCCAAGACTATCATTCGTGTTCTCATCTCCTGAATAAGATTCTAATTCTTTGAAGCAGGAAATAAGCTTTGTAGTTTTCTTACTTTTAATTCTACTGATCTTTTTACAGGAATAAAACATGAATACATTCTCCATGTAAAATATTCAAGTAATGCTTTGTACTTTTCTTGTCTACCTGAAAAGATCTTGCACATACTAGGCATAAAATAAGTGTTTAGGAAAATGTCAGCTTTATAAATAGAATACTGTCATTTGGCATATTGGAAAATGCTCCAAGTGTTCAGTTAAAAGGATTTTACTGTGAAATAGATCACACACACAAAAGAGTGTATAAAACATATGTGTATGGTGTAAACTATACTAATAATATGTGTAATGTTTAAACTATACTAATGATATGAATGCTCAAAAATTTATCATCCCGCTTAAGAGACAGAACATTATCAGTACTTAAGAATTGCTCTTCTTGTCAAGTTCCATATAAAACCATACTGGAATTTTTGTTAAAATTTTATTGATTCAATAGCTATATACCTTTCTATTGTTAAATAAAATAGAGATAGAGAAGACCACACTATACCCTATACCTATACCCTAATTATTCATTAGGGTATAGCCTAATGAATAATTATAAGGTAAAGAAACAGAAATTTACCAACCATTGTAAAATCTCCTCCGTGTTCTCTATCCAGAAAAAAGTCAACCACCATCTTAAATTTTATAGTAACCAATTTCTTGAAATTCTTTATGATACAAGTATAGTCTTATCCATCTTTTCAGTATTTATATACTGTAAAATTAACTTTGGGGCTGTACAGTTCATTGACTTTTAGCACATGCATAAATTTATGTAACCACCATCACAACTGGGACACAGAACAGTTCCATTGGCCTCCAGATTCCTTCATGCTATGCCTTTGTATTCAAATCTTCCTCCACCCCTAACCTCTGTCAACCATTGATCTCTCTCTCTAGAATTTTGCCTTTTCCAGCATGTAATATACATGGAACAATATGGCATGTAACCATGAGACTGGCTTCTTTTATTCAGCATAATGCATTTGAGATTCATCCATGTAATTGCTATCTTTTTATTGCTTAGTATTCCACTGAATGGGCTACCACAGTTTTGTTCATCCATTCACCCACTGAAGGACCTTTGGGTTGTTTCCTGGTTTGAGTGATTATGAAGAATGCTTCCATAAACATTAATGTGCAGGTTTTTTGATGAACTTAAGTTTTCATTTGTCTAGGTTAAATATGTAAGAGTGAGATTGTTGGGTCAGACTGTAAGGGTATGTTTTACTTGGTAAGAAACTGTCAAACTCTTTCCTAAAATGGCTGCACCATTTCACAGTCCCACCAGCCTTGTTTCTTTGCCATCACAAGAATTGCAAGTTTTATACTTTTATTTTTGTTTTAGCCATTCTAACAGATGTATAGTAGTGTATCATTGTTGTTTTAATCCGCCTTTCCTTAATGAGTGATGGTGTTGAGTATCTTTTTATGCACCTGTTTGACATCCCTATATCCTACTTAGAGAAGTGTCTACTCAGATCCCAGTCCCACTTTTAAATTGGGTTATTTATTGAATTTTGAGAGTTCTTTATATATGCTGGATACAAGTCCTTTGATGCATATGAGATTTGCAAATAGTTTATCTCTGTGGCTTCTTTTCATTCTCTTAACCTTGCCGTTCATATTTTAATTTTTAAATTTTGATGATGTCCACTTTATCATTTTTTCTTTTATGGATCACGGTTTTGGTGTCATATCAAAGAACTCTGCCTTACCTAATAAGATTGTAAAGATTTTTTTCCCATTTTCTTCTAAAAGTTTTGTAATTTAAAAGAATTCTTGACTTAAATATAAAGTCTTTTAAGTTGAATTTTGTATACAATGTGAGGTATATAGGTGTCCAATTGTTCCAGGACCATTTGTTGAAAAGACTATCTTTTCTCCATTGAATGACCTTTGTTAAATAAATTGGCCGTATTTGTGTTGGTCTACTTCTAGATTTATTTTCTATATGATTCTTATGCAAGAATCATACTACCCTTAATAAGTGTAAGTCATAGAAATCCAGTAATGTGATTTCTCTATTCTTTCATGAAACTGTTTTGGTTATTTTAATTCTTTTGATGTCTGTGCAAATTTTAGAATCAGTTTGTCTATTTCTACAAAAAATTCTGCTATTTTCTTATTAAAATTACATTGAATCTGCAGATTAATTTGGGAGGTATTAACATCTTAACTATACTGAGTCTTCTAATATATTAGCAAAGCATGTCCATTTATTTGCATCTTTGACTTCTTTAAATGATGTTTTGTGTTTTTAGCGTATAGATCCTACAAGTCTTTTGTCATATTTATACTTAAATATTTAATTTTTGGAGCTATTATAAATGGTAATTTTTTTAAATTACAGTTTCCAATTGTTTATTGCTAGTATCTAGAAATAAGATTGATTTTTGTACGGTGACCTTGTATCCTGCAACCTTGCTAAATTGACCTACTAGTTCTAGAGGCTGGTTTTGTAAACCCCTTGGTATTTTCTATACAGATAATCATACTGTCTCTGAAGGGAGATAGTTTTATTTCTTCCTCTCCCGTATGTATGCCTCTTTTTTTCTTGCCTAATTGCGCGAACTAAGTCTTCCATTGTGATGTGGAATAGAAGCGATAGAAATGGATATCCTTGTCTTGCTCCTGATCTCAAGGGGGAAGCATTCAGTCTTTTCCCATTAACTCTGGTGTTAGCTGCAGGTTGTTGATGTTCATCAGGTTGAGGAAGTTCCTTATTGTTACTGGTTTGCTGAGTGTTTTTATCATGAAGTTGTTTTGGATTTTGTCAAATGCTTTTTCTTTGCTTCTTTGGAGACAATCATGTGGTTTTTGTTTTTTAGTCTGCTAATATGGTGAAGTACACTGATTCTCAAATGGTGAACCAGACTTGCATCCTGAGATAAAATCCATGTAGATGTGATTTTTTGGGTACATATTGTGGGATTTCATTTGCTAATATTTTGTTGAGAATTTTGGCATCTACTTTCATGGAGGATATTGTTTTTTGTTGTACTGTCATTGTCCCATTTTAAGATCGAGGTAATGCTGATCTTCTACGTGAGTTGGGAAGTGTTCTCTCCTTTATTTTCTGTTTCACATCAGCCACACGCATGTACAGGTTGGGGCTTCACGGAGAGTTTTATGGGATTCTTTCCTCAAGCTCCTTCTCGTCATGACTTCCTCCATTCTCTTCAGCTCCCAGAGTCCCATTGTCCTAGTTCCTGGGTCCAAAATATAGGATTTTATCTTTCACCTTCTGTTTCACACTTCCCATGGTTGGTTCCACTTCCAGAGCGAAGCAGTAAAAGAAAAGAAACCATGGCAGGACTTCCCCTCCTCTATCAGGTAAAGTAACTCCCTTTACCCCCATTTCTTTCCACAGAGGGAAGGAATTTTTTTCTCTCCAGGAGTTTTAGGTGCCTGTGCACTGCTGCAGCAGTGTTAGCAGCCGTGACTCATTTTCAGGACTAGGTCTTGCCTCATGGAATGGCCAGGAGAGAAGAAAACAGGTGGTTTCTCCTACTCTCCATCCTCCTTCCCATCCCCACCATCTTCCTCCTCTGCTTAGAAAGAAGGATTTTCTCCTGGAGCTTGTTCTGACCATTGCCTATAGCACAGTTCCCGAGTTCAGGCTACAGTGGGACTAATCCAGGAGATACAGGAAGAGAAAAAAAGAGGCAAGTTGTTACCCTATGCACCATTCTTCAACTTTTTAATTCCTTCTCCAATCTACCTCCTATTATTTATTTTCAGGGTCCTCAAATAGTTGCTTTGTATATTCTGTCCAGGGTTTTTAGTGCTAGGCTGTAGGAGAGATAGCGTATAGTGTGCTTACTCCATCAACTGAGACTGGAAGTCTGGTCTTTCCCATTTAAAGAAAATTTAGTATCTATATTAGACCTCTTTTAATGTTCCCGTTCATCCTTTTCTTTTCCTTATGATTCATTTGCTAAAGGACTTGGGCCATTTGAGCTGTAATACATTTCCCATACTCTAGATTTTGTGGATTAAGACTCAGGTTTGATCACTTTTGCAAAACTATAGGTGACAGGGTATTCTTTCAATGGGAGGCAGATAATGTCTTGCCTATTTTTCTATAATCTTTATAGCCATTATATTCAACCTCTAGATCCATTAATTCATTAGTGGGTGCAATGAATGGTAAAAATGACGTTATTAACTTCCATGATTTCTTTTTTATTGATTTATTGGAATACGTATAAAGAGAGACACATCCCTCTATCTGTTATTTGGTTACTCAAGGGTATAGTTATAATAGGGAGGTCAGGATAATGTTTCTCTTTCCTTGCAATTATTATCTTTAGCGAAGCTCAGATTCTTCCATCTTCGATGAGTGTGATCCTCTTCAAGTTGGCTACTGAATTTTTTTTGATATGACTCTAGTCATCTTTGATAACTTCCTTGCTACCTGATATAGCAAGATATTCCAGGGACTTTTTGTGTATTTCCTACTCCAAATCTAGAATCAGCCATTTCCCCAAGAATCATTGATATCATTCAGTGGGAAGTCAGTTGTGTTTCAATACCATCATCTAAATGCTAGGGGTGATTATTGCTACTGCGTTGGTCATTGTTTTTAAGGAAGTTTTAGTGTATAGACCTAGAAAAAATATATATGAGATAAAATATCTAACGAGCTCAACTGACATTTTCTATTTAAATTCAAGATTACAGATTTTTTACTCGAACTTTTCTGTATTACATTCGTATCTCCTTTCTTCCACACTAAGAATCCTAGTTCCAAAGAATACTGAGGACAATAGATTAGAATACACCATAATTATTTGTTTAAACCACAAAGCATATACAGCAGTCTCATAAAAGCAAGCTAATTCTACCACCACCCATGTAATTACTGAAAATATTTTTTAAAGTTTTCACACTCTCCCCATTTTTCACAATTGTCCAGTATCTACACTGTCAGAGCATATATCCATTACATACTATATCCTCTTCCTTTTGAGCCTCTTTTAGTCTTGGTTCTAAAAGTAACAGTACACTTGATGTTTGCCAATATTAACAAATGTCAGTATCTCTCCAGTTATTTTGGTTGTCTGAAGAGCATTCTTTAATAGATGCTGCAGGAGGAAGTCATATGAATAATATTCCCTGCATTTATGCATGTTTACTAGTTTGTCCTAGTTATGTTTGAAAGTCAGTTTTGCTGGATATAAAATCCTTAGCTCACATTTTTCTTTCTTTAATATTATATATATATATATATAATTTATTTTCTGTTGTTATTAGAAGGTCTGACAATAATCCAATTTAATTTCCTGTATAAATTGAGTGTTCTTTTTAGCTAGATGCCCAATGGATTTTTTTCCCTTTTCTTTAAGGTCCAGTAATTTTATTGGAGTAAGCCTGGGTGTTAGTCATTCTAGGTTGATGTTCTCAGGTGTACGGGGTGGCTTTTCCATATATAGTTTCAAAACATTACTATTTCAGCCCTGGCTAACAGCTTGACTGCAGCCTTGCAGTGGACCCAGCTAAGCTGTGCCTAGACTCCTGACCCAAAGAAAACCTTGAAATTCTTTAAGCAGTATAGTTTGTGGTTATTTGTTATAGCCACAATTCAGTTATCCTGAAGTATAGGATTTGAGCGGATTAATGAAATCATGTAAAGTGCTTGACACATTGCCTTACATATATGAGAACTCAATTAGTATTAGCTATAATGTAAGTAACAAAATTCAGAATCCCCCCCCCTCAAATAAGATGAAGGAACATTTTTAGCTTCAGATTTCTAAGAATCTGAATACAATGTTTGATAGAAGAATGATATTGCTGAGGTGGTTATATTCACCAGAGGCTCTCATAAGCTAATGTCCCCATGCAGACACTGTGTAGCAAGCAGGACTCTGTAAAGATGTGATATGATTTTTTAGTTTGAAGAGCCAGAAACCGCCTTTTTTTTTTTTTTTTTTTTTGCGGTATGCGGGCCTCTCATTGCTGTGGCCTCTCCCGTTGCGGAGCACAGGCTCCGGACGCGCAGGCTCAGCGGCCATGGCTCACGGGCCCAGCCGCTCCGCGGCATGTGGGATCTTCCCGGACCGGGGCACGAACCTGCGTCCCCTGCATCGGCAGGCGGACTCTCAACCACTGCACCACCAGGGAAGCCCCCAGAAACCAATTTTAAATTAGCCATAGTCCTTAGAAACCTGGAGCAAAGTAGATCTTCACGAGTACCATGTATTGCCTCCTTACCCCCTGATGGACTGGTGCTATTTTTATATAGTTGGAAGTTGGGATTGATTATGTCTATATGAAGTGCTGAGCATTTAGTCTGCCCCATTGAATCTATCTCACCAGACTGATCCAAGGTCTGAAATCTCCCCTGTGACCTTGCTAAAGATAGCTCAGGTAGCAAACACAGAGTGTAGTTTGAACCTTTCTCATTCTGATGACAAAATCCTCAGCATTCTGCTCCACTTGCTTTCACATAGTTTAAGGCACAAATCAGAACTGTAGTATCATGATGGGGCATATTCTCCCAGCCTATCTTGGAGAAAAACCATACATTTGTTTCAAGCATTTTGCCTGCAGGTCCCCATTGCCAATCTTAATAGTCCATCCTAGTGATGCTTGACTTCACAACCACATGTGCTCAATTAACTTGAGCTATATTAAACCTGTAGGAATCAATCCCACAGATGCCAGCAAGCTTTGGCCTGTGTTACCTCTTTTGCCCTTAGTCCTATCCTGCTTCTTTGCTCCAACACAAAGAGCCCTCTTGAATGTTTTCCCTGACAGGCTGGCTGGGCTACAAAGTTGCTACCCACATTCCATAGTCAGGTTGCATTGTCTGGCATTACGCTCCACTGTTTACTTAGAACAAGGGTGGGGACATTTTTCTGTAGAAGGTCACTGACCATGAGAGAAAGTTTTTCAGTGGCTATATAAGTAAAAAGCAGGTAAATATCAAATATAAGGCTCAGCCACTTTGTGTATTTAAAATTGTTAACAAGAAAACAAATGAGAAGAGAACAAATAATAAAAATTATTGTTTCATATCTTGGCTCTTTTTAAAGGAGAGAATGGGAGACAAGTAGAAGGAAGAAAAAAAATACTGTTGAAAATTTTAAAAATAAGTACTGATGGATGGAGTAAAACTCCAAAGATTTAAGGAGAGCAATTGAATACATACATACATACACACATATAGGTTTTATACATACGCACACATATATATGCATATATATTTAATTGAATACTGTGATGGTTGATTTTTTTTCTATTTATGTGCTGTTTATAAGAAACACATTCAAAACATAAGGATCCAGAAAGGTTGAAATTAAAGGATACAAAAAGTTACTCTGTAGAAATATCAACTGTATGTTTTCTACGGTGTATAACAAATAACCACAAACTATACTGCTTAAAGAATTTCAAGGTTTTCTTTGGGTCAGGAGTCCAGACACAGCTTAGCTGGGTCCACTGCAAGGCTACAATCAAGCTGTTAGCCAGGGCTGAGTTCTCATCTGGAGACTTGGGCTGGGGAGGACCTACTTCCAAGCTCCCTCAGGTTGTTAGAAGAATTTATTTCCTTGCAACTGTAGGATTCATGGCAGCCTGTTTCTTCAAAGCTAACAAGAAAGGGACAGAGAGAGAGAGAGGAATGGAGAGACTAGAACAACATCCAAACGGCCTGTGCTAAACATGGACCTCTTGAGAAGGAGGAAGATAAAATCTTGTAAAATTTACCATAACCACAGGAGTGACATCACATGTGCTGGTTAATTTTATGTGTTGACTTGGCTAAGGAATGCCCAAACAGCTTGTAAAACATTATTTCTGGGGGTGTCTTCAGAAGAGATTAGCATTTGAATCAGTAGACTGAAAAAAGGTCAACCCTACTAATGCAGATGGGAATCGTCCAATCCATTGAAGGCCTGAAAAGAACAAAAAAATGGGGAAACGGTGAATTCATTCTCTCTACTTGAGCCAAGACATCCATCTTCTCCTACCCTCAGACACTGGTGCTCTTGCTTCCCAGGCATTTGGACTTATACCGGGACTTGTACCATAGTCCCCCCGATTCCCAGTCCTTCAGACTCAGACTGAATTACAGCACTGGCTTTCCTGGTCCTCTAGCCTGCAGACAGCAGATTGTGGGACTTCTTGGCCTCCTTAACCATGTGAGCCAATTTCTACAATAAATCTCCCCATATACATATATATCTTATTGACTCTGTTTCTCTGGAGAACTCAAAACACAATCAATTATATATATTCAATACATATATTCAAATATATATTCAATTGACTACATATTCATATTTGCATGGCTATAATCTCCCAGATATCTTGCCTTCTCTGTGATCCTATCACATTTGAATGGAAAACAAATCAAGAGAAACTAAAATCGTCCAGGTCCCCATTAGAGAAGTTGCCAGTGGTCACTTTTGTATGGTATAATTGTGTTTGGGTAACCATGGGATAAGGGAAAATACAGGCTCTTGTTATTTGTCTTGTGCTGAGGATTAAATTGAAATTGAAGAATCAATTTAGCTCCAAGCCCAAAGTTTCCCCAATCTGGTCCAAATCATTCCCTCTCTTAATTCCATGTGTACACAGCTGGCCTCAGCATAACCTGAGCAACTACTATCTTGTGCTATTTTGTTCCTTCACTTGTTTGTCTTCTGAATCATCATCACAGCTCTTCCACAGTCCCTGTTCAAAGTAAATATCAGTTACTGAAAGAAATTAATATGCCACAGAAGCTTCCTTCGACAACAAAGAACATATTATGGTCACGTTTCAGTACCAGGAGGCTGCTAATTCAGACACAGGATGTTTAAACAGCCATTAAAGATGGACCTTGAAGCACTTTTCTTTGAGAAGAAACCATAACACAAAAATACAGGTTTTAAAGTGAATTCTCGTAAGACTCAATATATACCATATTTTCTCATGAATGAACCCTTTCATTTTACATTCATTTCTGAACCATTCATATCATCTTTTTTTTTTAACATCTTTATTGGGGTATAATTGCTTTACAATGGTGTGTTAGTTTCTGCTTCATAACAAAGTGAATCAGTTATACATATACATATGTTCCCATATCTCTTCCCTCTTGCATCTCCCTCCCTCCCACCCCTCCAGGCGGTCACAAAGCACCAAGCCGATATCCCTGTGCCATGCGGCTGCTTCCCACTAGCTATCTACCTTACGTTTGTTAGTGTATATATGTCCATGCCTCTCTCTCGCCCTGTCACAGCTCACCCTTCCCCCTCCCCATATCCTCAAATCCATTCTCCAGTAGGTCTGTGTCTTTATTCCTGTCTTACCCCTAGGTTCTTCATGACATTTTCCCCCCTTAAATTCCATATATATGTGTTAGCATACAGTATTTGTCTTTCTCTTCTGACTTACTTCACTCTGTATGACAGACTCTAGGTCTATCCACCTCATTACAAATAGCTCAATTTCGTTTCTTGTTATGGCTGAGTAATATTCCATTGTATATATGTGCCACATCTTCTGTATCCGTATCACCTTGACTTGCAATAATTTCATGAGATTCTAGCAGATATACCCCTTCTTATGGCACTTATATTTGCTGTGAGGGTAAAGGTAGTTAACTGTATTAAAACTATGACGATATTTTACACATATCAAGCAGCTTTAGAATGAGCAGAAAAGCTCCCCAGTCACCTGGACTGCAGCCCTGTTCCCTGCATCTGAAGCAGAATATCATCTGGTCATTTGTCTTTGTGCGGTGGGTTTTTCTGAGGTTTAAATTCATATAGTATTTGTGTGGCTCTAATCTCTCAGATGTCTTGCCCTCTCATATCGTGATCCTATCACATTTAAATGGAAAGCAAATCAAGGGAAACTAAGCTTATCCAGCTCCCTGTTACTCGGACATCTATTAGCGCCTCGTCTGGATGTTGTATGGAGTGATGCAAATATCCTCTGTGTTTAGGAGGTCCATGTTTAGCACAGGCCATTTGGATGTTGGCTAACAAGAAAATGGCCTTTATGCCACAGGAACAAACTTAAAATAGTTTATTTAACTGGTGCCTAGGAATGTTCCACCTAAACCACATTCCCATGGAGAAAGTCTCCCTGGTTACAGTTTTTATTGGTTGGTTTGTTTATATCTGCCCTGTCCCCGAAAGAATTTTAGACAGCTAGTCCCTGCTGTCAGTCTGATATGGTGTCCCATGTATTATTAATAAAAATCCTCCCAGTGATGACTTGAGGATGGGGATAAAGCAAACATTTTGGAGTTTTCTTAGTGCACCATTAAGATATTGCTAAAACCTCATTCTGGCCCTTGCTGTCACTTTTTTTTTTTTTTTTTTTTTTTTTGCGATACGCGGGCCTCTCACTGCTGTGGCCTCTTCTGTTGCGGAGCACAGGCTCCAGACGCGCAGGCTCAGCGGCCATGGCTCACGGGCCCAGCCGCTCCGCGGCATGTGGGATCTTCCCGGACCGGGGCACGAACCCATGTCCCCTGCATCGGCAGGCAGACTCTCAACCACCGTACCACCAGGGAAGCCCTGCTGTCACTTTTAATACTTTAACCTATGACATAGATTTTTAAATATAGATGCTATTGTTTTCATTTAAATGGCTAGGATTTTATTTTATGTTCACAAGTAATACAAAGCAAAATGATAACACCTGATCTTAATCTGAAAATGGGAAAGTATTGATGGAGGCATTCTAGGTAATTCTGTCTTCTGGGAAGATTCACCCTCAGGGAGACTAAGGAAGCTGAGAAATAAGGAAGACTTATTTACCCAATTTATCAAGACCAGGAAGTGATGACTTAAGTTGTATACACTTTTGTGATAATAGTAGCAGTTTCCACTGATCAAATACATATTCCATACCAGGCACTGTAATAGGCAGGGGCTTTACAAACATTTGTCCTTTACCATGATCGTACTATTATCACCAACCTACAGAAGAGGAAATGGAGGTGAGGGAAGGTGTGGATGCTGCTCAAAGTGATTCAGCAATGTCAGGCTTCAAACGCAGGTCAGTCTGGCTCCAGGCCTCACCCTTCAGCACGGTGATTCTGCCTCCCATGTGATGCTATGATAACACACATGTGACATCAGGAAGTCCTTGTCTGCTCTTGAGATGGCTGAAAGAAGCTTCATAGATTTCATGTGCACCCACATCATAGCTAATTTTGGCCTTTCTTTGGGATAAGTCTGGAGTAACTGTAACCCTCTGCATAGCCCTGGTTCTAATTTGGATTATCAAATATTTCAAGCCTCTTAGATAAAGAGACTAGATCACAGATGTTGTCATGCAGGATATAGTTGGCAAACATTTCCCTTGCAGTCATCATTCATTAGCAGAATTAGCAAGGTTAGGATGGAAGAGACCGACACTTGGAGGATTTGGTAGAGAAGAGATTTCAGGAACAACAGGAATGAGTGCTGTCTGCCACAGTCCACCCTTTTGGCTCACCGATATTTTTATATACTCACCGTGCGTATTTGTCCCATCTCCATAAAGATGATCCCAAAGTCCGTCAAGTTATGGCAACAAGCTCAAAGCTCAGTTTCTGAAGCAAATTGAAACCTTAGTTCTTCCTGTCCTGATGCAACGAAGGGAGGTGTGTCAGGGAAGCCAAGAAATTCCCTTGGAAAGTAAAACTGCAGGAAGAAAGAAGAGAGAAATGTTGTAGTAAACTCATACAATTTTAGCAGAGCAAAGAGAAAAAGGAGAGGGGAGAGAGAGTGGAAGGAAGATGACACCTGGAGCAGAATGCGCTGAAGAGGGGTCTTCAGGCGCCATAGACCCTCATCAGGAGGAACTCTACATCCGCAGACAAAATTGGAAAATAAGGGACGTTGTTGTTCCAGAAAATGTGTTTTGATATATTAACCCAGAAATAGTAACTCTTTATTCTATACTTAAGTTCTTAGACTCCTTCCTATGCAAATGAGAATCTCCTTAAGATTAAAGGATAGATCAGCATGGAAGTGTATTGTAGCAACTGCTGGTTCCATCCAAACTTCTCCGTTATTGGCAGGACCCTTACTTTTTTGTTTGGGTATCCTTCCCTCCTCTTTGTGACGCGTGAATAAACATTTATGAGCCTCAGACAATCATGGTGGTCCATTCCCCCTTGCCAATGATTATTTAAGGTGTGCCTGTCACTCAGTTCTGCCTACATGAGACATGGGATAAATCTGCTGGGTGGGGCCTATGGAAAAAAATGTTTCCTTAAATAGAAGAAATAGTCCCTCTTCCACTCCATTTTGTAGTAGTATCTGGATGTAATACTTCGAACAGAAGCAACAATCTTCTGACCCAGAAGAGGCTAGCCAAAGTCAAGGTTGACCCTCTGAGGAAGACAGGGCAGAAAGGCAGAAGGAATGACATAATCTAACCACTGAGTTAACTGGACCTTAGATCTTCCCTATCCAAGAACTTCTTGCTATGCGAAGTACTGTATCTCATTAATGTTTAAGCCATTTGAGTTGGCATTCAGTTGGTAGCAGGATTTGTTTTAGGCAGTTGTGGTAAGACACACAGACATGGAAATGGTCACCAGAGAGGAGGAAGTTTTTATTATACTCACAGTCTCCTAGAAACAGGAGGCACAGCGTGCCAGGAAGAGCCACACAGGAAGCACTGAGGTAAGATGAGTGGGCAGAGAGAAAGAGAGAGGGGGAAACAGTTGGCAGGAGCCTTTATTGTGGTTTCTGAGGGAAATAATGGGCTTGGTAAGGAAGCAGGCTTAGGACTGGCTAGATTGAATAATTTCTGTGGGCTCTGGGGCATAGGGGCTGTCCCTACTCATCTGGTATCTGGCCCTGGGGTGATTAGGACAGGGTGAGAGTGGCCCAGAGTACAGTCCCCAGCCTTAGGAAGTTTCCAGCATCCTTGATGAAACATAACTAATATGCATGAAACAGAGAACAACAAAATAGTGTCTAATTGAGCAAGGAGCAAATTATAGGCTTTAGAAAAAGGAAAAATTAATGTGGACTACCATTATTCATGAAGCTGTGACAGGAAACCTTGCACCTAAAAGAGTTTTAAATAAGTTTACGCCAAAGTATATCCATCAGTTCCTATTTTATCCTTTAGTGCCTTCGTTTTCACATTTGAAAAACTGGAGGTAACACTTATCCTTTCTCATAGAGGGAAGGGATGATTACCAAGGGAGATCCTTGGGATAAAGGTGCCAGGATGCAGAGACACCTGAAGGAAGAACATTATCTTGTTAACCAAATAGAAAAGGCAAGAAAATAAGAGATAAGCATCAAAACCTGAACAGACTGCATCCATTAACATAACCTGGACTGGCCCAAAGGCACAATATTGAATGCTTCTGGTATGGTGTTTCTCCAGCATCGTGTTGGCCAGAACTTATCATGTAGATCCCTTTTACCACATTTCTAATTATTTGGCAAACTTTGGAATCTTCAACGAGAGAAAGCAGTTATCTAGTGCCAGGGACTATTTCAAGAGCTTTTGGGACATATCAATACACTTAATCCTCTTGAAACAATTCTGTGTGGTAAGCATTATTATTATCACCTTGTTTTACTGATAAGGAAACTTACGCACAGAGAAATAGCTTGCCCAAAGTGTCACAGCGTGCAAATGGAAGCAGTGGTTTTGAATCAAGATAGTCTAACTGGAGCTCATGCACTTAACCTCCAAGTGGTAAAAAATCTCCCAGCACAACATTGTGAGGCTTTGTAACTGGTTGGTACTGCAAAGCAAAGGAAGAGCCAGCATAAAGCTCCTATTATTATTATAATATTAATTAATATTGTACAGGAGGTGTCCACAGATTGCAATTTCACTGGCAGACCAGGGAGGGTAATGGGGCCACCTTTACCATCTAGACGCCCTATTAATGATTCTGCATACCGCCTAGTGTGGAGGCCATGGTGGAGAGGGGTGGGCAACAGAGAAACAAAAGATGGTGGTAGGAGGAGGGATGTGGAAATGGGACAGCTGGAATGGATGCAAAGTGGGGAAAAGGTTGGAAAGCAGGGCAGCATCTTAGGCAGCCAGGGCTCATTCTGTTATTGAAATAAAATTTCCTGGCAATAAATTATCTGAGTATCTCAGGTCTTTTGTCTATGTTGAAATGTTAATGCAATGAACCACATGAGTGCGATTTCAAAATTGGTGGGCCAGCAGCACAAACTGGGAAGTCTTTTGCTTAATTTAAACCTCTAAGACAATGAGATTTGACCAGGGTGAGTTTGTGATTGTTGGCATGTTTACAAAGTCACAGTCTGGGTATTTTTCTTCTGGACACAGGTTATCCAGTTGGCAGGTACTACTATTGTAAACACTGGGGTAGACACTCTGGTAGATGCTGGGGAAATAGATGGAGATGTTCAGCCCCTGCCCTCAAGGATCTCACAGTCTATCGTTGATCGATGACGATGCAGCACGTGTGACAAGAGATGGCACAAGCTGCCAAAGAGGCACAGAGGGGGAAAAGCCTGACTATTCAAGGAAGTTTCCGGGAAGAAATGTCATGGCTGACTGTTGCAAAAAGATTTGGAGTCTCCCAAATGGAAGGGAAGGATGAGGAAGGACGTTCCTGGCAGAAGGGATAGGTGGGCAAAGGATGCAAGTATGAGAGAGCATGATGAATTCCTGCCCTTAGAAGATGGTATTTTTTTTCCAACTTAGCATACATTTATTATCTCACAGTTAGGACTCCATGGTCAGGAGTCTGAGCATGGTGTAACTGGGTTATCTGTTTCAGAGTCTCTCACTGGGCTGCCTTCAAGGTATTGGCCAGTGGTGGGGTCTGATTTTAAGGCTTGACCTGGGAAGGATCCACTTCCAAGCTCATGGGGTTTTTGACAGGATTCAGTTTCTTGCAGGCTGTTGGTCTGGCAGCCTCAGTTCCTTGCTGACTCTTGGCCAAAGGCTGTCTTGAGTTCCTGAGGCCACGAGAGCTTCCCCAACCCAGCAGCTTGCTTCATCAAAGACAGCAGCGGAGAGTCTGCCAGCAACTTGGAACTTAGCATCTTATGTCGTTCAGTCCAGAAGGGTCACCCATCATCTTGCTGGATGTCATTGATTAGAGGCCGGTTACTAGACCAGCGCACACTCAAGGAGAGAAGATTACACAAAAGCAAGTGTACTGGAAGGTGGGGGTTTGAGGCAGGAGCAGCTTAGGAGTCTCCCTGCCACAGAGAGGCCATTCCATGTCTAGAAGGAGACGTAAATCTCTATCCATATGCCCTGCATTGTAAATACCCTCCCAATTGAAAAACGTGATAGAAAATTCTGGCTGGATCTATAACAGCCTCCTAATTTGCTTCCCCCCCCCCCCACCTATCTTCTCAGTCACTGCAGGGAATTTGTGCACCTCTCTTGTACCCCTGAAACCAAGCCCCTTCCTGGGATGACAATGTCACTGGCTCCCAGTCTCCTATCTCCTAAATTTCTCCCTAATCTGATTACTACTATATTATTAGACTCCATTATCATATTACCCTTTTTAGCATATAGATAGAATTTTGGGTTTCCCTAAATGCTTAAAATAATTTTTACCCTTTTAAACACTCTTTAAATGCTTTTTCAATGTTACTCATTACCGGTGAGATGTAGTCACCTCTGGCTCTTTTCAAAGGGCATAGCATTAAGGAGATAACAGGTTTTGACAAGTTATTAAAGAAGGGTTAAGTCCACAGATTTCATCATCATTCCTGGCACAGAGTTTGAGGTAATATTTCCTTTTTATTTTGTTACATGGGCTTTAGCACTAACTAATCCCCCACGGGCCACCATCACCCAAGGACCTTACTATGTGAGAGCTTCAGTGACAATACATGGCTTGTGAGTTGCCTGAAAGAGATCAGAGAGTATCTTAGAAACAAAGTAGAATTTGTCTCTCTCTGATCACTATAACCAGAAATGGAAAAGAACACCGAACCAAAAATAGTAGCACCATTTACTCTGACAGAATAGGAAACTAGCAGCTTCTGCTTGTGAGTTTTAGCCTTTCAAGCAAGCAACACCTCTGTGACTCCTTCTACTCATCTGTCAAACAGCAAGGATGATATAAATGCAAATGTATTTCCCTAAACAGTGTCCAGAATTAGTACAGTGTTGAGCCCAGTTTGCACAGCTCTGAATTTTACCAAAAGAAAGGCCCAAAATAGCTGAGTAGTCCACCAGCCAAATGGCAGGCCAGGGTTGCCACGGGTTTTAATAAAATTCTATTTATAGCCAGCATCTGGAGCCACACTCACAATTGTCTCTTAAATAAAAGAAAGACAGGATTGTTGTATGCGTCATTTAGAACACAGTTTAACAGAACATTCTAGCACAGAAATGAACAATCTTGAAGAACAATCTTTAGATGTATGTGGGAAGGTAGAAAAATCACATGCTTTGGAGTCCAAAAATATGGTTCCTAATCTCCACTTGGCTTCTATGGGACTCCCACACCCACTATAGCCTAAGTCATTAGTTCTCAAACTTTTTCACACGGGAACCCTTATCTGCAAAGGGGAGCAAGCAAGTCACTTACTCAGGAATTTGAGGGAGGGCCTGGAGAAACTTCTTGAAATCATAATATCCTGTTTAAAATCCTCCGATTTACATGGACATAGAGAACCGTTGCCAGGGGGGAGGGTGTTGGGGAAGGGATGGAGTGGGGGATTGGGGTTAGCAGATGTAAGCTTTTATATATAGACTGGATAAACATCAAGGCCCTACTGTATAGCACAGAGAACTATATTCAATATCCTATGATAAACCATAATGGAAAAGAATATTTTAAAAAGGATGTATATATGTATAACTGAATCAGTTTGCTGTACAGCAGAAATTAGCACAATATTGTAAATCACCTATACTTCAATTAAAAAAATTTTTTTTAAATACTCCGATTTACTATAAAAATCTATTTGAACTTTGTGTTCGAATCCACATTTTATATGTGTTCTTGGTTTTAAATAAAAATGCTTTAAATTAATTATTGTCATGTAAATTTACCTTCCAAAAGTTGGGCCATGTTTATCATGCGGCATTGAGTGGCCACTGTGGCACATTGCTATGTATGTCGGGGAAGGTGGGGAGGGGAACGTACTCCCTGATACTGAACATTTCAGCCAAAGTGATTATACAAATGAGAGAATTGATATCACTATAAACTCATGATTTCCAACCTCAAGTGGACACCTGATGTGGCCCAGCTGTACAGTGACTGACTCATTGTGTCCCCACTCTCACAGCTCTGATTCCCCCCTGCCCCAACCATCCTCCTCCAATTCTCCTTTCAGGCTTTACCTTAGGAAGTAATCACTCAGGAGCATTTGACACAGTGAATCACTCCCTCCTTCTTGAAAGATCCTCTTTTCTTGGCTTCCATGATACCACTTTCTCCTAGCTTTTCTTAAACACATCTGGCAGCTCCTTCAGAGTCACTTTTGCATGAATCCATTTCCTGCCTGTCTTCCGAATACTGGGGTCTTCCTGGGATCACTTTTCAGCCCTCTTCTCTTTCAACCCTGTTTTGCTAGGCAACCTCATCTACTCTCGGGGTTTGTGCAGATGATCCCCAAAATTGAATCTCTGTGCTACCACCTTCCTTCTGAGCTCCAACCTTATATCCCCTTTGGATGGTTTCCTGACCTCCCAAATTATCGTGTCTAAAATCGAACACTTTATCTCTGTCCCTCTTCCTGCGTCCCCCAACTCAGTAAATGTCACCCATCCACCCTGTCATGTGCCCAGTATTTGGGGAGGTCATCACTGTTGCCTCATTCTCCCTTAACCCTAACATCGAAGACAACGGTAGATCTAGTCTCACTCAAACTACAGAGGGAATCTGTTTACTTCTCTCCATCTTCACTACTGGGCATTCATTGTTTATCACCGGGGGACCATAACAGCCTCCTAATAATTCTCCCTGCTTTAACTCTTGTTCCCTTTCAATTTTTTCTCGAAATAGAAACCAGACTGATCTTACAAAAATATAATTGCATTCGTGTCAATCCTCTGTACAAAACCCTTCAATACTTATTATTGCACTTAGAATGAAATCCCAAACCCTTGACATGGCCTAGAGGGTACTTTGCACTCAATGGCACCAGCCTCTCTCTCTCTAATCCAGTATAATTTGGTGTCAGCCTGGAATGTTCTTCTCCAGGTTTTTGTTTGTTTGTTTGTCTCTCCCCTTAAGCCTCAGGTTAAGTGTCTAACCCCCACTCCCATCTCATTATATGATCTCACACTAACTTGTACTTTCCTTTATATCGTTGTGATTAGATGTTGGTCTGATCATTAACTCATTATCTGTATCCTCACCAGACCCTGAGTTCCTGGGGGCAGGGGTCATGTCTGTATTATTATTGTTGTTATATTATTATTATTATTCCCTCCAGTATACCTCAATGCCTTGACCTTATTAGGAACTCACTAAGCCCATGTTAAATACTGTGGGCACACAAAGAATATGATTGGTGACGCCATTCCTCACTGAGAAGGCTGCACAGTCCTGTGGGGTTCCTAGTAGATGGGACGCAGGATCTCTGGGGTCCGAGCCTGTTTCTAGGAGAATGGTGCTGGACAATCCACTTTTCATGTCGCTGGGCTTCATTTTCCTTATCTGGAAGTTTCCCTGCTCCTGTCTATGCCCACCCCCAACCCACCCCATGATTCCCATCACAATCCCTTTTAAGGCTAAGATTTCTTTCTATGGGGGAAGGTAGCAGAGGGGAATAAAAGTTTTCCCCACAGAGCCTGCCCAACTGTACTGCCCAGCTGCATAGGCTGATTATTATTGGTACTTTAAAGTAGAAATGTAATTAGTGTATTCGTTCTTAATTGCATCGTTGACCATGAGTAGCACAAAATCCATTCACCTAAGATTATCCTTGGAGAAGTTTTGGACACAATAAAGGCAAGCTTATTATTACTCCAGCATCGCTGTGTTTTATTGCCCCCTGGTGGCGACGTTAATTACTTAGCCCTGCACGTTTGAAGATGCTGCTGTTTAAACCGGGGTCCAAAGATTTTCCCCTGGAGATCATGGTATTCGCTTCTCTCCGAGTAAAACTAGAGACAAAGGGCGTGAGGGCATTCTCTTGATGAAAACTTCTGTGTCGGCTCCACATGCATTTTTTTCCTTAAGGGCGATTGCTCCCTCCCTTTTATGTCCCTTCCCCCAGGAGACATTTTTGTCCCCTCTGAGTCGCCATCCAGGGAGGCAACCACCAGAGCGATTAGCCATTTGGTCTCAGAGAACAACTGCTTGGGGACCCCCATTTTAGGGAACAATATTCAATCCGATAGGAGCTAGCTTTCACATGGGACTTAGATGTTCAGGCGGCAAATTGATTCAAATGTATAAAATAATAGAAGAACTACCAACAATCAGACATCTGAGGTTATGTATAATAACTGCATATAATAATTGCATTCTAGGGAAGTGTCACCTGCACACATGTTTTCATGTTTCCAAATGCATTTTCACTCTTCAAATCAGAAGCTTACCCAAGAGACACAAGTCAGCTACTCACAATTGTACATCCCTTTTTTAGCCTTTGAGATGAAGTAGGGAAAAGGTGGATATGGGGAATGTTTCTAATTGATAGAAAATGCTTTAACAGAGTTGAAGAAATATATATATATCTTCAGAGATGGCTGCTTTTATCGTTAAAGGAAACAATTCAATAAGAAGTGACTGACTGTTCAAAAAGGAGAGCTAGCAGTGGAAACGCAGTTTTCCCTGCTCTCTGCATTCCCATTTTTGTCTCTGTAGCACTGGATTTAGAATCAGACAGTTCTGGGTCTGAATCTTGACTCCTTCCTTACCAGTTGTGCTACTTTAGGTAAGTGACTTAAGATTTCTAAGCCTCAGGATCTTCTAATCATCTACAAGATGGGTATAATACCCACCTCATACACTTGTTGTGAAGTTCGAATGTAATATTATATGTAAAATGCTATGCAAAATGCCAGGCACATATTAGGCATTCAAGAAACAGTAGCTATTACCATAACTGTAATTATTCTTAAGGTTATTCAGAAGGGTATGAATGATCTTGAGGGGAAAAAAATAACATAAAGCCAATCAAAGCTAATCGTTTGCATTCAGGAGCAATATTTAATCTCTTTTAAGAAGAGAATCTCTTTTAGGAGATATTATGAATAACAAATAATTGACAAATAATATTCGTTTTATACACTTATTTCTTCCTGTCTCCCTGGGGCAGGCAGAACTCTAAAATGGCCCCTAATATCCCAGGACCCTAGTGTATACCCCCTGTATAATCCCATCTCCTTGAATGTAGGTAGACCCTGTAATTATGTTGGGGTGTCACAGTCATGGTTAGGTTAAATTATATGGCAAAGGTGAAGGCATTTCACCTAAGGTTCTACATTAGTTTATTTTGAGTTAATCAGAAGATTATCCTGGGTGGGCCTAACCAAATCAGGTGAGCCTTGTTTTGTTAAGCAATTGATTTTATTTTTTTTAATTTATTTTTTATTGAAGTAAAGTTGAATTACAATGTTGTGTTAATTACTGCTGTACAGCAAAGTGACTCAGTTATACATATATATACATTCTTTTTCCATTATGGTTTATCACAGGATATTGAATATAGTTCCCTGTGCTATACAGTAGGACCTTGTTTATGCATCCTATATATACCAGTTTGCATCTGCTAATCCCAAACTCCCAATCCACCCCTTTCTCACCCCTCTCTCCCTTGGCAACCAGTTGAGCCCTTTAAAGGAGAGTCTGCAGGTCAGAGATAAAAAGAAATAGCAGAGAATCTCTCCCTTTTGTCTTGAAGAAGCAATCCTCAATGAGTTCCACAGATGCAAGAAAATAAATTCTGCCAATAACTACGTGAGTTTGGAAAAGGATCCTGAGTCCCAGCTGAGACTCCAGCCAACAACTTTTTTGCAGCTTGTGAAATCCTGAACAGAAGACCTGGACTCCTGACCTATGGAAACTCTGAGATAATAAATGTGTGCTTTGCTTCCCTGCTGGCGCAGTGGTTGAGAGTCCGCCTGCCGATGCAGGGGACACAGGTTCATGCCCCGGTCCGGGAAGATCCCATGTGCCGCGGAGCGGCTGGGCCTGTGAGCCATGGCCGCTGAGCCTGCTCGTCCGGAGCCTGTGCTCCGCAATGGGAGAGACCACAACAGTGAGAGGCCCACGTACCGCAAAAAATAAATAAATAAATGTGTGCTGTTTTAAGCCACTAAATTTGTGAAGATTTGTTACGCAGCTATAGAAAACTAATACACTTCCCAATTACTGTTACAAGTAATTACTATTACTTATTACTCCCCCCAAATCCTACCATAATAGTTACTGGTGTTTTAATTTCCCAAAGAATTGGGAAAAGAGACTAGATGTCAAGACCCTTTCTTTCAGTTATTTGATTGCTTCTTTGACTCATGGGTTATTTAGAAGAAAGCTTTTTAGTTTCCAAATATTTAGGAGTTTATTCAGAGATCGTGTCATTGGTTTTTTAATAATATTTCCAGTATATTTTTCCATTTCTCCCCTCCTGGCCTTTGTGCTATTATCATTGTCATACATTGTATCACATAGGTCATAAACCCCATACTATGTTGTTATTATTTTTGTTTAAACAATCAATTATCTTTTTAAAAGATTTAAATAGTAGGAAACATTCCTTTCTATTCATGCATAGTAGTTACTGTTTCCAGTGCTCTTCATTCCTTTGTGTAGACCCATATTTCCATCTTCTATCATTTTTCTTCTGCCTGTAGGACTTCCTTTTCCATTTCTATATATAAGTCTGCTGGTGATAAATTCTTTCAATTTTTGTATATCTGGACAAGTATGTTTTGCCTTTGTTTCTGAAAGATATGTTCACAGGTTATAAAATTATAACTTGCTCCCCCTCTTTTCCTTTCAGTATTTTAAGATGCTATTTTATAGTTCCTCTGTACATGGCAAGTTTTCTTTGTCTGCTATTAAGATATTCCCTTCATCACTGGTTTTGATTGGCTGATTATGATGTACTTTGGTGTAGTTTTCTTTATGTTTCTTGTGCAGCAGATTTCTTGAGCATCTTGGATCTATGGATTTATAGTTTTTATCAAATTTGGAATTTTTTTGTTCATTATTTTTTCAAATACTTTTCCTATCCCTCCACTCCTCTTCAATGGGAACTCCAACTACAGATATTTTAGGCTGTATGAAGTTGGCCTTCAGTTCGCTGATATTCTGTTCATTTTTGGTTTTAGTCTTTTTTCTCTGTGTGTTTCATCTGGAATAGCTTCTATTGCTATGTCTTCAAGTTCACTAGTCTTTTCTTCTGCAATGTCTAACTGGTCATTGCAATGGACTAAATGTTTGTGTCCCTTCCAAAATTCATATGTTGAAATCCTAACCCCCAATATGACTGTATTGGAGGTGGAGCCCTCACAAGTTGGATTAGTGCCCTTATAAAAGGGACCTCAGAGAGCTCTCTCATCCTCTTTCCACTATGTGAGAATACAGTGAGAAGTCTGCCACCGGAAGAGGGCTCTTCTCAGAACTCAACCATGCTGGCACCCTGGTCTCAGACTTCTAGCCTCCAGAAGTGGGAGAAATAAACATCTTGGTTATAAGACATCCAATCTATAGTACTTTGTTATAGCATCCTGACTGGATTAAGACTGTCATTAATCCCATTCAGGTTATTTTTTTTAAATCTCAGACATTGAAGTTTTCATCTCCAAAAGTTCAGTTTGAGTCTTTTAAAAAATATTTCCTGGCTCTAATCTTAACATGCTTAATCTTTCCTTTAGCTCTTTGAACATATAGAACACAGTAATCATAAGTTTTAATGCCCTTGTCTGCTAATTCCAACATCTGTTTTAGTTCTGGGTCTGTTTTGGTTGGCTTATTTTTCTCCTAATTGTGGATCGTATCTTCCTGTTTCTTTGCATGCCTGGTCCATTTTTTTAATTAGAATTCTGACAATATCAATTTTATCTTGTTGGGTCCTGGATAGCTTTGAGTCTCTATAAATATTCGTAAACTCTGGGGTGCAGTTCCATTACTTGCACGCAGTTTCAGATTTTGCTTTTATGATTTGCTAGGTGGGGCCATAGTGATGCTTAGTGAAGGGCTAATTTTTTTCCCACTACTAAGGACAAGTATTTAGTACCTTCTGAGTACTCCAACCTATGCCTGCTGAGGTTTTCTAGTCTGACTGGTGGGAACAGGCACTGTAAGAGCTCAGAGTTCTATTCCCTCTAATCCTTTTGGGTGGTTCTTTCCCCAGCCTTGAGTAGTTTTCTTACATGCCTGTGTTGATCAGTCCTCCACTGAGTACTCAAGGGGACACTCTGCAGTCCCCAGAGTTCTCTCTGTCTCCTCTCAGGTACTTTGCACCCTGCAAACTCTTGCCACCTTTTCCCTCCCTGGACTCCCAGCATCTTCTCCTCAATTCAAGGACTCTGCTGGCTGTTTGGGGTTTTCTTTCCCTGTACCATCATCTGGAATCTTTCTCAAGGCAGTTAGATAAAGGTAATCATAGGCTCACTCTATTTGCTTTCCATCTCTCAGGGACCACTGTCCTTCATTGCCTGGTGTCCACTGTCTTAAAAGCCATTGTTTCACATATTTTGTTTTTAATTGTTTCTGGTGGGAGGGTAAGTCTGCTTCTTATTACTCAATCTTGATTGGAAGTCTATCTGAATCATGTTACATCAGGGGAAAGGGAGAAGGTTGGAGGCATCACTTAACCAAATTTTTGATGCTGTCAAGATATATAATAATCATAAAACAGATAATTTTTTAAAAATATATAACAGATTGAGGAAAGAGGACAGGGGAGATGTCTCTTTTTTTCCTCTTGCGGCAACTTTGAAGCATTCTTTGCTTTTTTTTTCCTAACAGAATGGGAAATAAAAGAATTCTTATATTGTTGCTAAATTGAATTCAACCCAAGCTAAATGTATTGTATAAGAGGATAACAAGCTGAATATTCCCCTCTAGCAGTTTGAAGGGATATCACATGTGCTCTGAACAACTGAAAGTACAATTTTACTGCATTGTGTGGTGTACTTTGAAAGTAAGATTCTCCCTTCTAGGTGAGCATCACTGCTAATATTACTGCAAATATCTGTTACTGTTGCCCTTTCTGCACTTAGCTGGTAAATAGTCAGCCTAATTAATAGTCAGCTGGGATTCACTCTGGAGGGGGAATAAGAATAAACTCAGCAGGAAAGTTGTAGGCTTGCCCACTACGGACAGTTCTTCAGTTCTTTTAATTCTTCAGATACTGCACTGAAAGAGATTGATGGATCCATTAGTGATAAATCCTGTCAGGAGAGAAGCATGTTCCCTGCTGCAGTGCTTCTGGAGCACATCACTGTCCGGGCATAATCTTGGGGTCCCCGTCAGAGTCCCCACTGCCTGTTTGTAAAGTAAAAATACATTTGGAAAAAAAAAGGAGGATTTTTGTCATGAAATACAGTATGAGCCTCTGCTGAGTGCTGGAGAAACTCTGCTAAGGGAAGAAGAAACAGTGGGATTCATGCAGGCGACGTGGACTTAGGATCACTGGGTGTGACCATATCGTGGGCCCATAGATTGACAAATGAGCCCCTTTCTGACCCTCACACACCTGATACAATGAGTATAATAATACACAACCTCCCCAAGAACAAGAAGGAGATGGTACTACTTCTCTTGGGGTTCCACCCAGTCCTATGAGCAATGATGCTGACATTAGTTGCCTCACTGACCTGGACCCTATATTCTCCTACTCCCGGGCAGCCACACTGGCCTCCACCCTCTCCCTTGCACAGTCTAAGCATGCTCTGGCACAGGGCATTCTTACTTGCTGTCCTCTCTGCTTAGAAAACGCCGTCTCCCTCCATCCACAAAGGTCATTTCCTCTCTACCCCTCCTGACCCCTCATCTAAAATTATAGCTCCCCCCCCCCCAACCTCCCAGTTACTTTCTATCCTTTTCTGAGCTTTATTTTCCTGCATAGCACTTTTCACCACCTCCCAGGGTATCCGGCTACTCTTTTGTGTATTCCGTTGCCACTCTAGACTCTAAGCTCTTTGAAGGCAGGGACTTTGTTTTGGCCTCTCCTGTACCCTCAGCACCTGAACGGTGCCTGGTGCACAGTAGGAGCTCACTAAATATTTGTTGAGTGTAAATAAGCAAACATGTAGAACAAATGGCAGGCTCCAAAAGTATGTGTGGATGACAAGAAGATTGGCTTGGTTAGGTGGAAGTAACAAATGATGCTTGGCCATAAATTAAAATTCAATACATCAGACAATGGGAGATTTCATGGGAGCCTATAGGTATGGTGTCAGCTGGGGTGTCTGAGGGGCAATCTAGGAAGGTGATGAAGGATTCATGAGAAAAATGAGTCAGGTTGGGTCTGAAACACTTCCCCAATAATTAGTAAGAAGAGCCTCTGGAAGGACAGGGGCGGCCGTCATCCCGTAGCTGGCTGATGTACACTCCGTGGAGAGTGGAACAACACAGGCTTTTTTTGACCCACACAGTTACTTTACTAGCACCTGAAAGTGTGGTGGCAGGTACCTCACCACGTGCAAAAAGTGACCATCAGCTGCCACTCAAGAGCATTCACAAAACTGAGCTGGAGTTTAGCATTAGCCCTCGAGCTGGCATTCTGAACACGGACCTTTTTTTTTAAGAATGAATGACATTTTTTCATTCTAGGTCCACAGTCTCTGCATGACCCTTCTACTCTTAATAGTTGTCCCTACAAGAATTCCACCTGCCGACACCTGGTTGAAAGGTAGGGCTAAAGCAGATGTTATCACACACCAACTCTGAGCTCAGCAGAGCACCTGACACTTAGTAGGTGCCCAATCCATGTTTGGGGAATTAAATGGAAGGGAGCTATTTCTGCAAACAATGACACTGGTGCCACCTGGTATGGGGATGAAGCCCATTCAGGCACAGGGAATTGAAGAACTGAGTTCCTCTTTCCCACCGGAGGCTGGTCCAGAGCATACTCTAGACTCACGCACACTTCTCTGTTTGGGAAAGTTGTCCTTACCTTTCCCCTTCATAAAAAATCTTTCTCTCTCTCTGTTTCCTTATTGTCTCTCTCTCTCTGTCTCCCTCCCCCATCCCTAACTCTCAAAAAGAGTACTTGTACCTGAATTTCAGTCTTCACAGAGAGAGAGAAATCAGTAACAGCCTCCCTGTGATGAATCTCCTGGAGAGACTCAACAGACTTTTGAGGGGAGAAGAGCTGTAATTTCCCTCCAAGTAATTCAGACTATCAGGCCCTCACCACAGCTTGTTCCGAAAGAGAGCACGGAGCAGGCAGCTCGCTGGGGCTGCTATAATTGTAGAGCCTGATCAAAGACAAGACAGAGGGAAGGAGAGCGAAGCAGGGAATCATGGGGCTTGTGTGAACCCCACCCGCTCAGAAGGGGGCTTCTCCAGAAGAAAGGAAATTGGCAGCATCCACTGTGAAAAGGGCAAGGCTTGCTTTCGGTTGGTGGTAAATGACAAGTGATATTTGCACTCTTTTTTAAAAATTATTATTTTCCTAGAGCTTTGGGGCCTGATGCATGAGGGCTAGAGGGCAGATGAACTGTCCTTGTGGGTCTAAAAATGAGATGTAAGCAAGCTTGTGGTTAAAAAAAAACCTAAAAAACTAATCTTGTTCAAAAGCCAGATTATCCAACAAAACTTGTTTTCTTCACTTGCAGTGATGTTAGTTTGATAAAGCTGTGGACTTTCAGTCAGAGTTTAGAATTTTACAACTTTACAATAAAAAAAAATAGGTCAACCCTAAATGTCAAAATATAGTCTAAATCGTCTTAGCTGCCCTGAATTTTGTAATTACTGTGGGTGAGTGAAGCATTTTCCATGCCTATATATATATTTAGTTAGTTATATATTAAATATATATATTAGGACGATTAAATATATAACCCAGTAACCCTAGGAGGTAGGTATTATTGCTATCTCCTATTTTAAAGATGAGTACACTGAGATTTAGGAAGGTGAAATAATTTCCCAAGGTCAAAGGTTGATCTTCTCTGAAGCCCAGATTCTTCTCCCCTCTGCTCTTTGCAATGTGGCAAGCATGCCTATGCATATGAATAACTCCAAATGCTTCTTAAAAATGCAGATTCTGGGGCACCCATCTCAGAGATTCTGATCCAATGCGTTTGTTCGTATTGCTGGGAATCTGCATTTATGACAACATGCAGAGGTTATTCTGAAACAGATGCTACAGTACCTCACTTTGAGAATAGGTGCTCCAGGGGCTATTAAATATTCAGCATCCTCCTAGTCAAGTCCTTTTATTACAAGAGTGAGGCGCTGACCCCCAGAGGTTAAACAACTTCCTGGAGGCCAGTCCACTACCAAGCCAGCTGGCCCAGCATTCTTTCTACCACATTCCAGTGGAGAAAAAATTCAAGTCTCTTAGAAAGCTTTGTTCTCCCCCTAGTCTTTCAGTTCTGCAAGCAGCCAAACTCCCCTAGAGTATCAAACAATATGTTCAAGGCCAGAGCGGAAAAATCACACCACTCATTCTAAAAGGCTCAGTGCTGCGTGCCCACGTACTGCCAAAATTAGAAGCGGTGAAAATCACTTAAATATTACTTTTCTTTAATTGTGAGAATATCAGTGTGTGAAAATTGCCATGTGTAAACTTAAGAGTTGTTACAGCTTTCTAAAAAGCGAGTTTGCCTTTCACTGCCATTCAGCGAGGACTGGTCCCCCTCTTACACACCCCCATTAAGCCCTCAGCACAGTCTTAGACCCATGTAAGACCTAAAGGTGGCTCAGAACTGGTTCTTAAGGGTAGATGTAAATGGAAGGCTTATAATTCTATGAGATTATCATGGCTACACTTCCTGTGAAGCTGCCATTCACTGAGGTATTCCTCTGAGATTGGCATTTTCTCTCTGTATTTACCCAGTTTGTGTTGAATGAGCCAACATCCAGATTGGTGGCTTAATGCCAAGGTTTGGTAAACAATTGTTCCCCTGTTTGTGGGCTTATTCATTTATTTCTGGGTGTTCCCTGCCAGAATCTGTCCTATCAAGTCCCTTAGAGGGAGGCCTAAAATACGCTTGCACTCTGCATTTTAGGCAACTCCATTAATTCATCGCTGGTGTCACGGCAAGCTTTCGCACAGGGGTTGCAAAAATCTTGATTATGCAAATGTGTTGTTGTGTATTTCCTAACAATACGCTGGTACAACTTGCCTTGACTCATAGTAGTTTTATCACACAACCGCTCAGATCCATGAGGTTTCTAAGTGTGCTTGGTTCTGTTACTGCGGCAACCTACCCCAGTGGATTCCTCAGCTATAAACTTCACATCTGAGCGACACAATGTGTGCGTGAAGGGGAGGACTGTTTTCCAGAAATACAATGTTTGGGTTGAAGCGTCTGACAAAGGACGTGAAGAACCAGAACAATATGGGGTTTTTAAATTAGGTCTTTAAATTCAAGATGACACTTGAAATACCACCCTCTTTCTTACAATCTGGTGCTCTTTTTTCTTTTTCCAGAAACGACAAGCGTTCCTGCGCTAAGTATCAGGATGCAAAACAGCTGAGCGGCACAGGGAAGTTTTGTTCGCTACTCCACAGCCATCCTGTTGAACAGGGCACTCGATAGAAGCAGGGGAGGGTTTTAGCAGTTGAATGAAGCCACTTAACAAAATGTTTCATGGGCCTGGGAGTTGTTAGTTAATGAGATAAATTCCCCTCGTATGGCAGCTCTTTCCTGGGAGTTTTTGGCCCTTCTGGAAGCAGTACAAACTCTTTCAGGCCGTTGGGGTTCCGCAGAATTATTTCATGCCCTTGTGGGAATTACTTTATCATTTTAAATCAGAGATCAGCAAACATTTTCCATAAAAGGCCAGATAATAAATATCTTCAGCTACGTAAGCCATATGGTCTCTGTCACAACTATTCAACCCTGCCATTGTAGCAAAAATTAGTCAGAGATAATATGTAAACGAATGGGGGTGTCTCTGTTCCAATAAAACTTTATTTACAGACAATGGAACTAGGATGCCATGTAATTTTCAGGAATTACTAATTAATGTTCTTTTTTTCCTATATTTTTTCAACCATTTAAAATCTATTCTTAGCTCATGTGTCAGATAAAGACAGGCAGTGGGCCCTAGTTTTCCCATCCTTGCTTTAAACCAATTGACTGATAAAATAGAAACACCAACATAGTCATCAGCTTCCCTCATTTACCTAATCCTTAGCAAGCCCTCAACAATGTCAGCTATTACTGAAATAATTAGTCAGTTGGGACACGTTTGGGAATGAAGGTCAGCACGTAATTTTTCTATGCATAGGAAGAATGCTGGTAAACTCAGTGGATTTGGTGGTGGGATCAGAATTGATTTCTCTGACGTCCCACTTCCTAGAAAAGCTTAGGGTCTGAACTAAAATTGTAGAGCTTTCAATGTGAACTCTGAAACCCCTTGGCGGCGTGGTACCAACCGCTGCCCCCGCCAACCCCCGCCGCCCTGATATACTAACCTTCCCAGTGCTGTGGGGAGACACGTCTGCTCTCTGGTTTGCCCGTCATCCCTGGAAGGGTAACTTTCAGAACAGACAGGAGAGGAAAAGCTACCTCCAGAGCTTGGGTGATGGCAAGTAAGGATTTTCTTTTCTTCTTCACTCTGATCCACTAACGTGCAAAGATCCTTTCTCTACCAGGGAAGAGGATGAGAAGCTGGTGTGGCACTCAGGCTCCTAGTTGTAATTTTATGTGATAAAGGTGCTTTCTAGACAGAGGATACCTTGATAAAATGAGGCCAGGGTTTCTTTTCCTCTATGCTTGATTGTCTAATAAACTTCATTTTAATCTTCCCTGTCATTTGCCTCCTCTATTCTTTCTCCTTCCTCCCATTTTTCCTTTCTCCTTTCTGCCTTTTGAAGTCATGATTTGATATTCTGATGAGTTCTGCACCCTTCCCCCTCCAAGTGTGACCCTGTGCAAAAAGCGACAGAAGCACTGGGAGCTTTTCAGAAATGTGGGATTTGGGGCCGCACACTAAACCTACTGAATCATAATCTGCATTTTAACAAGATCTCCAGGGTGTGCACTGTAAAGTGTGAGAGGCCCAAGTCCTTACAATACCCTCATCGCTCCAGAGGGAAAAAAAGCTCAAGACAAAGCTCAGGCTTAAATAGATTCCGGAGGGAAGTAAAAACTTGACCTTCCAGAGGTTATTCATATCTGAGGAGAAAAATGGGGAGTAGTAGTCAAACTTTAAAGTGAGCAAGTGACAGCCCTGCTTGGGTGAGCCTCGAAGGATTTTTCCCTCTAGCAGTCATCCAGGTGGAAACAGGTTATCCAAGACCAGAATAGGATAGTTAAGGACACAGAGCCTGGAGCCTTAGAATAGCGCCCCAGCTCCAGTGAAGGGAGATGTGGAAATGATACCAGCACACATTCTTAGGCTGCGGGTAACAGAGGCCGCTTCACTGCAGAGAGAGGTCAGAGGACGGTGTAGAGGGCAGAGGCATTCCTTGGCATTCTGGAATAAACAGTCAGTGGTGTGCTCTCTGGGGGAGGGGGAAGGGGGGGGGGGGGGGGTTGCTGGGGTGGGGAGAAAGCCTTTGATTTGGAGCATTTACCAGTTTTCATGGTGTACATAGTCCTACCTTGGCTGATTTTAAACTATCAACGTGATATCACTGAAGGTGGAGTTGGGAAGAGACACCCAGTAGCACACCATACAGATACAAGAGACGTCAATAAACTCAGAAACGTAGTAAGTTGTAATAATTAGAAACTGATTAAAATAATTTCCTCTTCTTCAATTAGAAACTGAGTTGTACTTATTACCTTTGTTTTTAATATAACTAATTTGTGAGTTTATATAATTTAATTTTTAGTAATGGCTGTGTTGAACAGCTAGGTCCAAATATTCCCGAGAATTGTCTCTCATGAGACAGTACAAAGCAGGCTCCAGCACATACCTTTAAAAAGGGCATTTTTCTACCTAGAGGGGTGGGATAGGGAGGGTGGGAGGGAGACGCAAGAGGGAGGAGATATGGGGATCTATGTATATGTATAGCTGATTCACTTTTTTATAAAGCAGAAACTAACACACCATTGTAAAGCAATTATACTCCAATAAAGATTTTTTTAAAAAACGGGCATTTTTCACAACTTTGGACTGTAAATGATAGGATGCCTCAAAAGATAGCTGCACAGTACATTTGGGTATCATTCATTCACACTGATGTCCTAGCAAGCCTCTGTTCACAGATGGCCTTCAAAGGAAAAAAAAAAAAAGATCTGTAGTATTTCACTCTTACAGTTCATCCTACAAACTTCCGTTAAACTTTCTCAAGAACGTTTTATAAGTGTCCTCTGTATTGAGTTCTAGTTGAGAATTTTTCAGTTTCCAATTGGAACATTTCATGTGACTTATTACACCCATGAGTTAACACAGAGAAGTTCCCAAAACACCATTTTAGCCTGGCTTCAACTCTTCATTCACAAATTTTTAATGCCTGTCGCTCAACAATCACAATGCCTTGGCTTGAGTTTCATCTCATCTTTCCTCTTCTTCAATTTTAGCCAAAGGAAAATTGACAGGCAGCACCCTCACAGCAGTAAGGCGAGTGAAATGAGCTTAAATGGTATAAAGCAAATAATCAGCTTCCTATAACACAGCTGACCATTAATTTCCTTAGCAGGACCCAGAACTTTTACGACATTTCCAAGAATCCTTTCTCGTATTTGCCTGGTGTTACGGATACACGGGACAGAGTGAGGCCACCTGGTGCCTCATTCCAGCTCCCTCATTAACTCCCCCCCCACCCCCCCACCCCCGTCTACGTCACTCAACCTCACTGAACCTAAGTTTGCAGCCTGTAAAATAAGGGGCTGGTAGATAACGTCTAGATCCCTTTCAACTCTTTTAAAAATAATTTATTCTGGAAAATAAAAATTAATTGGAAATAGGATAAAAAGAAAAAAAATCCAGGAAGGAACAACTTGTTGCTCATGTGGGCGGTCCGCCTGGTCTGCCTTTCTTTGATGGATGCCACCATTTTAATTCTCTGAGAGAAATATGCACACCCATCCACCCTCTTTCCTTACAAGGTAACAGCCCATAAAATGCACCTTCCATAAAAATGATTTGCATGACCCATTTCGCGGCTGCTGAGCTGTTTATGATCCTAAAAGTCTGGTTTTCTTCACTGAGTGGGCTTCTGTTTGCGTGCCCGTCCCCTCCAGGGTCTCCCTGCGCCACTGCAGTCTGCTGCCAGCCGGGCCGCCTCCACCGTCCACCTGTCCTCAAGCGCCGCTTCCGCCGGCGGGACTCCTACGGTCGCCTTCCTCGCAACCTCCTTCTACACAGTCCCCACGGGGTCTGTAGCCCCAAAGCCAACAGCTTGAGCGCCCGGCTGAGGCAGCAGGGGTGGGGACATGCCCCACGATGCCTTGGAAAGGAAAAAAAAAGAGGTCCCCGCAGGATGCTGGCGCCTAGGGTACTTTTAAAACCAGCGTGGCCAGGCAGCAGTCTCTCCCCTCACTAGGCTCGGGAGAGGGCAACCCAGGTGTCCTTTGAACGCCTCCGATCTTGCAGGTCCAGGTTACAAAAGTCCCATTGCCGCCCAGGTCCTATCCGCGTGATGGGGTTTACGGTGGCGACGGTTCCGGGCCACGGCCCTAGTGTCGAGCGCCTCCTGCCGAGCCTTTAAGTGCGCGAGGCGGGAGAGGCTGGAGTCACTGAGGGCGGCTGGGGGAGGGGCAGCGCGCAGGGCCGAAACGCACGTGCGCAAAGAGCGCGGCGAGGAGCGCTCGAGGGCGCGCAGGGGGCGGCCCGGCCTGAGGAGCGCCGTGCGGCGCGCGCCGTGGGCTGCCGACCTTCCCAGGCCGCTGCAGAACAGAGACGTGTGCCCGCGCCTCAGAAGGGCTGGAAAGAGGGATTCAAGGTAAAAACAAAGAGACAAACGGGAACAAAGTCTTTTACCCGGCAGGCCTGGCGATTCCCACGCTTGGAGGCGGCTTGGACGACGGGCAGTGGGTGGGCGGGGAGGAAGCGGCTTTCTTCTGGGGCCGCTTAACTGCTGTCTTAACCAGGTCCCGTGCTGCTACAGGACTAGCTTTTGTGTTTCAAAAGGCCGCGAAGGTGGTCGCACCCCAGGGCAGAGGTAGGAATAACGGGATGAGCGGGGCGTTCGGCACAGAGCTGGTTTGGTGGTGATTCGCAGGGGAAACTGAGAGTTCCTGGGAGCCGCCATATAGGCTTCCGGAAAGTGGGCCCCTTGGGAGTTCCTTAGCGCTGGAAGAGATCTTAGCAGCCGTCTGGCTGAGCCCTCGTGCTGCTCACAAGAGGATCTAGAAGCCCAGAGAGGTGGACAACTTGCCCGAGGCTCCACAGCTCGTTTGGGGGCAGAGCTGGAGATAGGACCAGTTGTCAAGAGTCTCGTCCTAGGACTGCCCACTCTCCCTCACGGTTGCATCTCCCGTAATTCTTCTGGAGAAAAGAATAGGCGCTTTTTTCTAGGGTAGTGTATGGAGGGATGGGCTGGGGGAGGTGGAAATGCGGTCCATGATTTACATCCTCACCACCAGGGCGAGATTCCACAAACAGAACTAGGAACCCACAAAGGTTCCTTCCGGAGCGGTTACCCAAAGACAGTGTTACCATATAATTTATCATTAAAAGCAGAATACTCCTAAGAATGGAAGGGAACCCTATTAATAACTTTGCCCAGACAGTCTGATATAAGCCCATACTGCCTGCCGCAAACCAAGACTTAAGGTCACCCCTTCTGAAGCGCATTTTTGGAACTACAGTTTAAAGAGCACACACTTTCTCTCAGCAGGTGATGGGCAAGACATTCTTCAGTATCAGTTACAGCACCTACTGTGTGTGCGTCCATCAAAAACAAACCAGAGGCAGCTAAAGGCTGGGACTCAGGCTTAGTCCCTGGTGCCCTGGGGGATGCCTGTCCCCAGATGCCCACCCATCTCAACATTGTTTTCTGTTTTCCATCCCAACCGCCACTGTCTGCCTTTAGGGCCCCATTACCTATTATTGGGTCTTTCTGCCTCTCCCATCACCACCCTAACCAGGCTATCTTGCTAAGAAAAAAATTCCGTGCAGTGTGCAAAAGTTTACATTTGGTCCTACTGGTCTCTCTGATGTCATCCTCTGCTCCCCAGACGCTCTCATTCGTGGACCCTCAGGTCTGCCAAGCCAAGAACCTGCAGTGCTCAGTTCCTCCAGGCTTCCTCACCCTCCGTGCCTTTCCCCATGCCATTCCCTCTTCCTGGAATGCCTCCCTGGGTCGCATTTCCCGTGTGCCTCGTGAAATCCTACTTCTCCTGTCAGCGCTGAGCCCGAGCACCACTGCCCAAATACTCTGGTGCTCCCTTATCACGTGGTAAATGTTTGTTTAAAGCTGCTTCTCCCTAATAGATTTATGGGCTTCTTGGGAGCAATTTGGTCATCTTTGTTATTATTCATCACTGCTGTGGAGTAACATTAAGAATGCTGTTTTTCCCTCTCCTTTTCCAAAAAATAATGTGATTTTAAAGTACTAATCCATTTTGCTTTTCCTTGTTTGTGCAAAAATCTTTTAAAATTTATTTTACTGGCATGATTACATATAAGACTTCAGTAGAAGAAAATTTTCACTATTTGAGTTTGTTTTCTGGCCATTTATCATTTGTCCCATTTCATGGTTATTACTGAAAATAATTTTGTTGTATAGAGAAGGAGTGCTGAAAAGCAATCCTCTCCAAGTGTCAAATGCACTAGGTCCCTTTGGGCCAAGCATCTCAAGGCCTGGGAGGGGTTTGGGTTTCTTCCTGAATTTCCTTGCTTGGATTTTGGTACAAGACTCCTCATTAGTCTCCCTGGGTGCTTCCTTCATGACCAGCCTGCACCTGCCCTGCAGCTCCAATCTTCCACATGACCTCCAGAGGGATCGTTCTAAAATAAAATCTGATTATGTCAGTTCTCTGCTGGAAAAAAGTCAGTGACCCACTAGGTAGACACACCAACCAATGGTCAAGAATGTGACTACCTAGGTTTGATTTCTGGATTCACCACTTGTTAGTTGTGTGACTTTGGTTAAGTCATTTGACCTCTCTGTGCCCTGGCTTCCTTATCTGTAAAATGAGGGTAATAATAGTTATTTTATAGAGTTGTGAGGATGAAATGAATTGAGTTCACATTAAGTGCTCATACCAAAGCTTGGCACAGAATAAGCACTTGATATTAATTATTACAATCACTATTATTACCATTATTTATGTGAGATAAAATCCTAAGTTCTTAGTGTGCCTTACTAGCGACTCTCGAGCTGACGCCTGTCAAATTCTCCAGTTTCATCTCTCCTTTCCCTCCGATTCTGGTCAGACCTCACCACGTGTTCCGCAACCCCATTCTGTTCCTACCTCTGTGCCTTTGCACCTGTTCTCTTTCTTTCAGACCTTTCCTTCTTTGTCTTCCTGGACCACAGGCAAATATGCCCCCAGGTTTCAATATGACTCAAGACTACTCTTTGCAGTCCCCCTGCCCCTGCCCCCGTGCTGGTGGAGTGGACCTTACACCTTCTCCTATCATATTTCAGAATTTTTCATTGTACTTATTTGTTTCCATGCTTGCCTCCCATCCTAAGCTATCACTGAGGAAAAGAACTGCTTTTTTTTTTTTGCGGTACGCGGGCCTCTCACTGTTGTGGCCTCTCCCGTTGCGGAGCACAGGCTCCAGACGCGCAGGCTCAGCGGCCATGGCTCACGGGCCCAGCCGCTCCGCGGCATGTGGGATCTTCTGGGACCGGGGCACGAACCTGTGTCCCCTGCATCGGCAGGCGGACTCTCAACCACTGCGCCACCAGGGAAGCCCAAGAACTGCTTTTTGTCTTTGTGTCTCCAGTGCTCGCTACAGTGCTTGGTGCAGAGCAGCCATTAACGAATGTTTCTTGGGTGACTGCATGTCCCTCCCAGCTCCTTCAATTCCTTAGCATCTTCCTGTTTCCTAGTAGCATAACTAGACTAATGGCACTCAGCAAGGAGGAAATTTAATATTAAAATAACCTGAAAATAGACTCAGAGTTGACTCACGTCTGTCTGTACCTCTCTTTCCCTACCCCAAGCATTTGACTTTGGAAATCTGATCTGGGAAAAGTATGATTATTAATTAAACACTCTCAGGCTGTCAGAACAGTACTTTTTGCTACCTTCATAAATGCGTAAGGCTGAGAGTTTACTAGTTCAGCAGTGTCTTTTAAATGAGATGAACATGTTTGCTTGCATGAAATATTTATGTTTCTTAGCGGCACGACTTCAAAATATTCTGAATCAAACTTCTTGAGATCTGCCTGCAGAGTTTCTGTTCACTCTCCCTTAAAGTGGAAAGAGGACATGGTAATAAAATAATGCATAAGAAGGAAAGCATGGGAAACTTTTTTATTTAGAGAAATGCTCTTCTTCTATGTGATTAACTCAAAGTTTCTTGCTTAATATAAAAGGGGAGAGACTAGATTGGAATAGATGATCTCTAAGTATCCTTCACAGTTTTCCCCTAAACTTTGACAAGAAAATTCTTGTTTGTCGTCAGTAAAAGGAGCTAACTTTTAAAGTGCAATTAAAAATATATATTTATATATACATTGTAAAGCAATTATACTCCAATAAAGATGTTAAAATATGAATATATATATATATTTCTGTTTGGTTTTTGGAGGGTTGCTATTTATTATTACATTTATTTGAAGTACACTAGAAAAAAATCAAAATTTGATGAGAAAATTCTTCCTGTATGTCTACAGACAAATATATTTATAAAATGCATCTGCCAGTAATTTGATTTCAGAAGGTTTCAGCTCCAGGGAGCCTTGACAAATGACTCCCTCCCTCCAAGCTGTTTGGCAAATTTGTTTCCCCAAAGCTTTAGAACACAACATATAATACTGCCAGACCAACCAACCAACAAACAAACAAAACACCTTTCTGTAGTTAAAAGTAATACCTTTTTCGGAATGGTGTTAATTCCCATGCATAGCTGTTACCTTGGAATTCACAGTTTTTCAATTCTGTCTAAAATTTATCAATTTTTATTAAGACAAGGAAGCATAAAATGAAATTGATACAAAATGTGGAAACATTGAATCTGTACTTCTGCTACAACTTCATCTCAAGGAAAAAATAAAACCTTCGACCCACCTCCCCACCCCCTTCCCCCAATACCATTGCAGACAGACTTCTTATTGGTGTGAAAATATAAACGCACGCATAGGTAGACCAGGAAAACTGTCTATGCCGTATCCCTGTGAGGCATAGATCTAATTAGTTTGTAAATATCTCTCATCTTTGGACTATGTCTATTCTCAAGTCTAGATTATGAAATTGGGTGTTAAAATTTCCAGAATGTGTTGCACATAGATAAGATGTTTGAAAGACTTCTTAGTTTGCAAAAGAGAAAAACCTTAAATTTCTGCTCTGGAAACTGAAGGCTGGTGCATGTTCTTTTATGCTGGAAGCTTGTGTTTCATTGACTACAATTTAAGTTTTGGTCACTGACAGAGCTTGAAGGCAGACCATACCTAAATAAGCGTAAATGGAAAAGTTCCTTGCTCAGGCCTGGATGAATTGCTTTGTGGGAACAATTGGGAGGTTGTTCAGGGTTGTGGCCTTTAAATCTATTCTGACTTGTATTTGACAGATGATCTTTGTGAAAAGCCACGTGTTAGACTGAAAACATTCAAGTTTGCTCTCAGTTCCAATATGGGCATTTTGTTTATTGTTGTTGTTAAATCAGTTCTCTGTTTCAGGATCTCCACTGGGAAATCTTAAATGGCAAAATTAGTCCCTGTGTGTAACTCAGTGCTGTTCTAGGTTCAAAAAACGATGGATCTGTGAAACGAAGTGAACTCGTCAAAATAACTGTCTTACTCTCACTGTAGATATTGGTTTTTAATAGTTCATTTGGAAAGAGGGACAGTATAATCTTTACCTTCAGTGTGAACTGTGAGCCCCGAAAAGATAAATATCAGACATGGCCTCCTTTTCCTTTGTTATATAAAATATATGTGTGTGTGTGTGTGTGTGTGTGTGTGTGTGTGTGTATTTCATATTATATATATTTCGTATAACAAAGGAGAAGGAGGCCCTGTCTGATATGATTGTTATTATATAATAACATAGCATGTAATATGTAAAGACTCTTTTCCTGGGTCAGCTTACCATGCAGGGGCTACATGGGCAGTAACTGAGTCTGTGAAGAAAGA